>NW_020450871.1:8016821-8220551 GCF_003343035.1 Apteryx rowi | reverse complement strand
ACGGTACGAGACACAGACGGTACGAGACACAGACGGTACGAGACACAGACGGTACGAGACACAGACGGTACGAGACACAGACGGTACGAGACACAACCAGAAGCTCCAACCCAGGGATGTGATTTACAGGCTAATGCTGGACCTGAACTACAAAATTCAGATTCAAAGCTAAAATATTGAGATGCAAAACTTGAGCAGAGACTAAGATTCATTACTGGGTATTGAACTGTAGCTCCAAAGAAACAGGCAGAAGACACAAGGGGACACGCACCAGTTAAATGCATACCAAGGGGGGCTTTGAGGGAAAGCTTCCCTGTGGAGACATAGCGTGAGCAGAAGTGTCAGCTGAACCACCATTGACCAGCAGCAAGGTGAAGAGAGCCCAAGGGATGGAGCTAGCTTCTCAGAGGGCCCCTTCAGCACTGCCGGGCAGGGCAACAGGAGAGGGCAACGCTGTGTCAAGGGTATGCATGCTTTCCCTGTTTGACAGATGCACTGTGAAGCTGCAGAAACTGCTTCAGGCTATGCCTGTAAACCACTGTGTCCCAGAGAGCGCGAGAGAGGAACCAAAAAGGAAAATTTCTAATAAAAGTAAATTTTGTTAGAGCTTTTGGCAAAGCTTGGAACTGACACTGTAAAAAGCAGAAAACAGGACATCAAGAGAGTAACCAAGGCTCATGCTTAGACATTCATCAATCATAGCTGAAGAAGAATGTACGTTTAGGCTTTTCAAAGTACCACACACGTACAGTATTTAGAAAGACTGAGTTTAGGGTATCCTTGTTTTTAACCTTCATTCGAGGAAACAGGTAGTGATCAGTGGGCTCTTCATGGCCATAATGCTTTAGCAGCCCCCATTGCTTTCCCACATCAGCTCCCAGTGCACTCCAGTCACATGCCCTGTGACAGTAGCCCTGCCAAGTCAGTCCCCAGTTTCTCTGAGGGGACTGTACAAAACTAGTTATTGGCAACTGCAAATACAATTACTACTCATGCTATGCACTGTTATCCACCAAGAAATGGACTGACACCTTGAAATATACCATCACATCTCAAAACTATATTGCATTTTGATGAGAAAAGGTTCCTCTCCATTCTCTCCAAGGGCTCCTTCCATTTTCCCTGGGATTCTGTTAGCCCCATGGACATGGTAAAGCCTCCTGTAAATAAACATACTTCCCTATGATAGCACATGACACAGAAAATACTAAAGAAGCACTAACAGGAATATATATATATATATATATATATATATATATGAGGGAAAAGCAAAGTGATACATACAAGTACAACAAGTTATTTCTTCCTTACTTCACAATGATCAAGAAATCTGAGAGGAGCTGAAGTATGTATTTGCAGGCTGAAGAGTAGAAGATAACCACTGTATGAACCAGTCCAGGGAAAATGCCTTACAGTTACCTGCAGAATGTAAAGTATAGATTTCCCTTGTAAGAGACCCAATTTGCCATTTAACTGTTCTCCGCAAAACCAGTGGTTTCCCAGTCGGGGATGGGGCAGGAATTATTTGCAACGAACTCAGTGTCCAGAATTCATGGTGCCAGATGTACCGTACAAGAAATTATCTGAGAGACCTGGGCAAGAAGAGTATCACCGGGCGGTTGGGCACTGCTGGATGGTGTTACCTTAGCAAGCAGTTGCCAGAGAGAGACATGGTTCATACAGGCTCATCTTCTCGTAGCAGAGAAATGGAGAATAACTCAGTCTTTCTAAATAATGTTACCTCAGACCTTCAGCTAAGGCAGAGAAATAATTTAAAAAGAGCAAAATATCTGCTAGAAACGTAGGTATTGGAGCTGGCACACATTCTTGCACTCAGAGGCCATTTGACCTTGGAGAACAGAGAAAATATTTCTCAGTAACCTCTAAAGTCTTCTGTTTCAGTTGCCAAAGAAAAAAGGATTTAATTTGGTTGTTGGAATTTTATTACCTCTCCCAAAACTCCAAATAATAGTTTCCCTTCTTATTCTAATAGAAATCCTAAAAAGACTGAGGACACATTCCTTCTACCAGCCTCCTCTGTTTATCCCCTCTTCTAAGTAAAAAAAAAAAAATTTTTTTTGTTTAATACTTTGATATCTGCATCATAAGAAAAACTTGCATTTTTCAGTTAAAAGCTCTAGTCTTCTGTTTAAAAGTGGCAAAAGTATAGGACACCATGAAGCAGCCTGCAAAGGCCCTGCAATGGGCGACAGTCCTAGTTCACTTCATCGCCCTGTTTGTGAGTCCTTAACCTTCCAGATCTTAGGACAACTGTGGTGTTGCAGGTCAGGAAGTTTGAACCTGGGGAGAAGAAACAGGCCTCAGAGTCTTTCATAAATAAGCTACCTCTTTGCTGGCCTGATTTTCATGTGAGTTGTTTTTAATAGTCTTTCTTAGTGTTTGAAAAATTCAGGCCAGGTGTAATTATAAAAATATCAAGCTCATTAAATCTGCTGTTCTGACTAGAAGCACAGATATTTAGTGCAAAAAAGAATATTTTATCTTGTACTCTAGAAGGAAGCAGGTTGTGAATAACATTGCCATTGACCAAAAGAAGCCTAACAAGCTTTAGACAGCTGATTAAAAGCAGTACAGATCTGTGACTGTGTAGTTCAGGAACCTTCTACTGAGGCACAACAAAAAAGTTTCTTTTGACAGTACATGTAGCTGTCACAGATGGCATTGCTGCTTCATTGCAGAGTTCTGATAGAACAGGGAAAAAAAAAGCAACTTGCACAGCTGTATTCTGGAATTGAAGGAAACCAATATTCAGAGAGACACAAACTCATCTGAATGTTTAAAAAGCCGAGCTCAAGAAATAGAGAACCAAAAATGCGTCACCAAATCCGCTCCTGGCATGTCCATTAAAAACATGGTTGTCACTTGACTTCCATTTAACTTCCACTTAAAAAAAACTCACTTAAAATGGTTACTTACATCTTGAAAACAGAAAAACACAATACTGCATTCACTGCACAAAAATTAAGCTGACAAAAAGATAGCCCTGGTTAAGAGTTAGATGTTTGCATCTGTAGAATTAGAAGCCACTGTGAACCTGGAGTTTAATTTAAGCAATAGAAGAAGTGAAAGGAAGGGTTACAGCAAAATCTTGTAAAAACTGCTGCCTATCTTGTTAATTAGAGATATTCTTTCTCAGTTACTAGGTATTAGAAATTTAGGGTCAGGCAGTGAGAGGAGACAATGTGGGTTAGGACCACATCAGAAGCAAGGACCTGCTCAGCAGCATCACTTCTTTCAGTTAAGACACCATCAAAAGGGCTGTCGCAGGCAACATGAAAAAAACGTAATTTTGTAATAGTTTTATAGATCAAGCTATAGTTATCTGCAAAGGATATTAATGAGATCATCAGACCACAGCACAAGGACAGGGATAACCAAAAAGGAAAATTTTTTCTCTTCTAGAGCAGTTGGACATGAGCCCACATGGGCCTATCACAGGGAGCTTAGAGGAAGACCTCACTGTTTCCACATCAGGGAATCGATCAAGCAAGAAAGTTTTATTAAAGAAGGATAACCCATGTTGGCAGTCAAGTTGGCGTTAGACTCTGAGACTGAACTGCACAGGTTCAAGAACAGAGTATTTCTGAGATCCCGCTGATAAAGGCCCTCCTGAAAGCTTGCCCTGATTCCCAGATTACACCTGTCCTGTTGATGGACCTCTTCCAGCTCTGCCACCTCCCCTCCTACGCTTCTCCCTGGCACCTTGGCTGCATTTGAGCTTCACTAGCAGAGCAGAAGCCAAGTTGGCGAGGGAGCGTGGGCCGGCAGGGGCTGAGCTGGTGTTCAGATCTGATCTGACATTCAGATTTGGTCATCCCTTTCACATTCTACTTCTCCAAACTCAGAAGGCTTGGACTCTCTTATAATTCAAAGAGCTAAACTGGAGTTTAAATTCACAAAATCTAGGATAATTTGGCCTATGTATTTCTTTTTGTTTGATAATGATAATAAGTTGCTTCTACAGTCATTTTACTGTCAATCAATGAGCTAATCAATAGAGTAGCAAGATCAGCATCCCTACCAGTTAATCTGTGTTTTACCATTACGGTGGGCCCACTTTTAGCTGGGTGGGAGGTGAGGAATGTTTGTGCCCACAGGCTCTCAGCAAGTTGGCACGGCATGTAATTTTGGAAATATAATCTGTTTTGGCCACTCTTCTCTCCAGTGAAAGCATCATGTGCATAGTAATGCAGACTATAAATCATGGCTATTCATCTTTGTCTTCAGATTTATGTAGTGTGTTGGACCAAAGATCCTCTAGACTGGCACAAACATACTTTTCTTATATGCACTTGCAGGGCATGCAGTGCCCCTTTCCCTTGGGGGCACATTTTTTCTGTCAATACTGCCACTTTAGGCAGACATTTCACTGAGCTCAGCAGAGCACACGTGCATGCACAGTAGTTCAACAGCTGTGAGGAAGTAAGGAATGCTCTAAAATACAGCTTATCATGCAGTGAGATGACCACAAAACAGTATCTAGAGATGGAAGACAAGAAAGGTGGATCTGAAATCTAGGCTTGATGTGGAGCCGCTGTGGCAGTTTTGACTCTCTTTCATCATCCGCAAAAAGCTGAAATAAACCCACTGCAGACCACAAGCTGCTTAGATGCTCTGAGAATGGAAGGTATATAATCGTGCCCTTGCAGAGATCACACTTGAAGGTGCAGAAAAGACAAATAACTTGAATTTTCCCTACTGACATTCTCCTATAAACAGGAATACAACTTGAGACAAATCCAGCAGCAGACTTATAGTGAGAATATACAACCTTCCTCTCAATAATATCTATCATGCACATATCAGTGTATGAATAATTGCCAGTCTGCATCGTGCTAATACCAATTTACCTTCGCAAGTCAGCTTCCTTGATTACTCATTCCGGGTAACCTCAGATTCATGATTTCATGAACTAGCTTCATAGCAATGAAAACTAAATGCCGTCAGGTACATTTAAACGTTTAAATAACAGACACATTAAAGGATACTTTGTTTAATAAGAAATAAGAATAAGTCAGTGATCCTCCTCTCCATAAGTAAGAGAGGGGAAATTTCACTTCAGGATTTTTATATTTTGTTGATTTGGAGTATAAAAGGAACTTTTTTTAGTGTAACAATAGACAAGTGAAGTCAAAAGTATATCTACTCCAAATAATATTTTTCACTTTAATTCCACTTGAATTTGCTTAACTCCCTCATATTTTACAACTTGCCATTATTTAAAGCCATCACATTGAGTTATAGCAGTTGGGGGAATAGGAAAGCACTCAGTTGAATGTAGCTCTGTAGAAGATTATAACAAAAGGCAGAAGAATGTGCTCATGCCCCTTGATGAATAAAAATAGTTAGAAAGATAGCACTGTTTCACCTCAGTAATGCTATTAATAACTAAGTTCCTATTAGGAGGATAAAAAGACTCCAACCAGAGAACTGGAATGGAATAATTCCAAGGAAAAAACAAGATTTTGATTAAAATAGATGTATTAAGTTGTACCAAATCATCTCCTCTTATCCCTCTTTCAGAAATTAGTAAAGATACTGTTATAAGTTGTAAAAGTGTTGCTTTTTTCTTCTCTTTTGTACAATGAGCCGTCAAAGTAGATTATGAAGAGAGTCAGTTACACTTAGTTACTCTGTAGTTAAGACTGTGGTTTTGCTTAAGAAACCAAAATTCATCTCTATCCACACTCCATTAGTTTGTACTTATTTATTCATGAATCTTGCTTTCATTTCTCAACAGAAATGATGCAAACTCCTAAAACTTCATGAGAGCCTGTTTAAAAAAAACTCTTCTGGTGCATTACAGATCAGGTATTTTTACTCGAAGTAACAATATGCTGCTGTTAGGACACAAGTACAGACCAGCTTAACCCTGCATTTATTAATGCAGATTTCCAAAGCTGATTTTTATTTGGAATTCCCTAGCTTCTTAGACTGAGGATTACAAACCATTTCTGTTAACTTTGCAGAATATTTTTCATTTGCTTTACTGGAAAATTTGACTAATGCCTCCAGAATGACATTCATTAGTATTAGAAGACTACAACCTTTATATTTTCTTTGGAACATGGTTTGGGGAGAAAAAGCCAAGCAGAGGTGTCATTCTTACCAAAACAAAAACAAAAAACCCACAGAGATGCCTGTAAAAGCAACAAGAGAAATCGTCTACTGCAACCTTTCCACTAGTTACCTGTTATATCTCGTATTTTCTGTTTAGATTAATTTACTCCTACTGAAAAACCTTAGAAGGAAATTCTGTCCACATTCTTTGATATGAAGATTATCCAGAGGACTGATATAATCCTGAGCTTATTTTTTAATTAAATATACATTTTAGAAAGTTATTTGGATCCTTTTTGAAAGCCACTATTTGCAGTGACTGAGTATTAAGAACATTATGCATTCGTATGCCAAACACACACAGGCAACACTTAATACAAAGTTTCTTTGCATAATACAAAGCAGTTCTGCCATCTTTAATTAATATTTTAGCACCAACTGAGGTAAACAAAACTGTTCTGAAGGACAACCGATTTCACCCTTAGTTAAAAATGCCTCTTCAGTGCAAAACTTTCCCTGAACACGAGTGCATGTCTAGCAGGCCAAGCAGTGCTGCTGTGCCCTGCGGAAGGGCACCGTGCCGTGGGCTCGGGGCAGAGCTGGCTCATCCATTTCAGCGGAAAACAGGCAGCATTTGAGGGGACACAAAGGAGAGCACCGTTTTAGAGATACTCTGATCCATATATTGAGAACCTAAGAACACTCTTTTCTTAGAGCAAAAACATCCCTTTAAATTTGCTCTGCTGTGTGCTAACTAACATCTGGTATTTTCAGTAATTAAACTTTCATATCCAGTCCAATTTCATGTCCACTGAATTGTACCTAGGCAGGTAGAATTCACAGCAATCAGCCCAGAAATGTGGGCTAGCAGTAATGTGGCACTGGTTAGGATGCAAGTGCTGGGAAGCTAACACTGATGTGCTGGGTAAATGAAACTGCACAACTGCATTCTTACTCCATTTATCCTAGGAGCTGTTAGGATTTCCGAGGAAGACTTCCCCCATGCAATCTAGTTTTCCTCTCAAGTTTGATCCAGCGATAATGGTCCTGCTCAGATGAAACATGGAGCCCTTCAGCCCTTCTCCACACACGTGTATACATACACACACACGCAGAGTCTTCTATAGCTGCCTTGGGTCTATCTCATAGGAATTCAGCACACAGCAAGCTGCACAACACTAAAATAACACGGAAGAGGTACAGGAGGCTGAAAGTTAAATCAGCGAACGTGATTGCTGCTAGGTTTCCTGAATTTGGTTTTAACCTTCTCTTACTGTAGAAAAGAGCTGCTGACCTTCCCATGGGCCAGTCCTTCAGAGGAAGCACTTGTATGCTCTGGCCAGGGTGTCTTTACCAGCTACTTTTAATGACTATTTCCCTTCCCCAAGGTACCATCAGAACTTGCCATTCTTTGGAAGACCCTCAGGAGAGGTTTCACAGCAGTTTCATTAAAAACATTGCAGACTGTCTCTTCAGTGGCAAAAGCATAAATACTGAGAAAGGGCAAGTAAAGTGGAAGGCTCGGTATTTGCTGGTCTGCTAGCTTAAAAGGAAGATAAAACCTACGTCCATTAGCCTTGTCCAGAAAGTATCACCCCAATGTGTAACTCATTTTTCTTAGACCTTTAGAGATCTTCGTTATGCAAGAACATTCATCCTTGTCAGTCACCCATCGATGTACAGCAGTCATTGATCACACTAAAGGTATCATTGGTCGCCTCCAAAGCTTCTCCTTTAGATTATATAAAGAACATTTCATGAAAGAAATCTCAAGAACTCCTAATTAGTACATCATCTTAGAATGGAAAAGACCATTTAAGGAGTTATGTAACACCCCAGCTATTCGATACAACATACAATCATTCCATCAGTGCCATCAAAAAAGCAAGAAACTTAATTTCAAGGCAGAAAAGAGACATGGGAACAATCGTACTGTGTTATGAGCTTAGCAGAGAAGGCATGCCGAACACCTCACCCAGGACAGCTGTCACACTCCTGTCCCACACCCCTAAGAATCTCTGAACAGAATGGAGACACCAAAGTCTCAGAGCAGATTTGCATTCACGTAAACATATAACACTTAAAAACAATGTCTGAAAAAAATGTATCTGAAGCCATGGCCACTTCTAGGTATTTGTCTTCCTGTTCAGGTGAAGCAGGACAAGAAAGCGCAGGGTTTTAGAAGGCCACCGATTGTCTTTATCTTAATCTGTCCTTCCCAGGTAAGCAGTGACTCGGAGGAAGAGCATAGCAACGAATTTGTGAGCAGATGCCGGACCGCTGCATAATCCTCCGAGCGCTAAGGTGAACGCACAGGGAGACCCGGATCAGGCAGCTGCTGCAGTCTCCTCCTGCTTCCTGCCATGGCAATTAAACCAGCATAAAAAGCTTTAGCCATTTTTGCATAATACCAGTCACTTCCTCTTATTTGCCCACTGCACTAACTGAGAATATGCGACCAGTTATTCCTTGCCCAGATTCTTTATGAACTGCCAAACTCTAATTTTGGTTGGTGTTTTATGGCAAGCTGTGGAAAGTGACTTGGAAAGCTTTAATTAATCCGCAGCATGACAGTCTGAAGACTAACTATGAATGACTTCTATGAATCAACTCCATGTTATTACTTCAGATGGGAAAATAATTTGGCCTTATGGATATGTTATTCCCAGTGACTGTAAAGATAAGTTTATGGCACTTGGTCTGTCCTTTTACTTAGTGAGGGAAGACTCACTGACCCTAATGTATATCTTTTTATACACCTGTGCATCTCCTTCCCACAGGCTTTAAGCACACGCTCTGGTTAGAGTGCGTAATCGCTGTTCCCTTGCACTTTGGGGAGGGAAGGAAGGGGAATGCATTAACATAGCATAGCTAGAATAGCAAAGTTACAGATTTTGTTAGGATCTGTTTCTTAGCAAAAGCAATTGTATACAGCATAAAAACAAATCTGCTATTAGTAACAAGCATACATGTAGCTATCTTGTAAATCACAACGGGGGAGGAAGCAATAGGTGCAGCGTAACTGCTGGATGTCTAGAAAGACACTCTAAATTCACCTCAGGGAGGAATTCAAAGAAACAAAGGGAAGTATTGCAAGACATAGAAAACAGGCAAGTGCTGGGGATGTTCCTGCACCTTGTTATAATTATTTAATACAAGTATCATGTTCAATATCATTACAGTAGCATAAAATGCATGAAGCTGTGCAGCTACGTAAAATGCTAATGGGAGCTTTTGCTGTACTTATTTTGCTGCAAGACCACGGAGATGGGTCACTTATATCACAGAAGGGAACATAGATGCTGATGGCTGCTCAGCCTTCACTGGTCCATTCACACTTAGAAAGAGGCTGTAAAAGTCTCAGACAAGCAACAACAGAAACCAGGCGAGGAGTACGAGCCAGACACCTGCCACACAGGAAGGAGGGACCTGCTCCACAGAACGAGGAGCGCCTGCTGCTGCCGCTATTTTGCGACTTTTGTGTTATTGCTGTCAGAGGAGCTTTCATCTTATTTTTGCTTATTGCCCGACAGCCATTTTTGCTCAGTTACTGTTTTTAGCTCTATGGACTATTCTTGTGTGGCATCATACATTTCTCTGATCTCCTCAGGTGCTGCAAGCCCTTTTTTCTTCTCCTGGTGCCTGCCCCATTACCACCTGTCCCACTGTAAAGCAACAAACCAAAGCCCCAGAGAAGGCAGGGTACCTTCTCTTCCACCCCTCTCCTACTCTAAATAGTCAGAATTTAGGAAAAAAATCAACTTTTCAGTCATTTGGCTCTACTACCTTATTCGGTGGTACCAAAACATAGGGGTTAGGGATTGCTGAGCCTTTCACTTCTTAAAAAAAGCAAAAACGCCACACAGGCCAGTCCACATGGAGGAGGCAGAGCTCCAGCTATGGTGCTGCCCTAAGGGCAAGGCTAAGCCCTGACTGCATTGACAGCTTCTCTGACGTTAAAGATAAGTCAGAATTAGACCTCTGGAAAGGTGCCCAAGCTGTACTCCATAGAGATATGTTAAAATCGTGACATTAGGACACTGACTTCAGGAGAAGGTCCTCCCACCCCAGCCATTAGGTGCTCAAGTTAGACCTGGCCAATGTATCCCACACCATGGAAATATGGACAACAGAAAATGTATTTTAATTCTGAATATATATATTTAATTCAGAATGAATATCTATAGAGAGAGATATAGATATGTTCTAAGTTTTGGAAAAAATATCAGACCCTGGAAACAGTTCAATTCACAATTCTGAAATTCAGTATCAGTATTCTGAAGTATGTCAGTGCTAAACTCATCACTGAATATTTATATTACTTTCACATTTCATGATGGGCAAGTTGCAGAGATACCGTGTACAGCACCACATACCTTTGGCAAGTCACAGTATGAAGTCAGATCAGAGTCAAACTGTTTGATTACGATGCAGACACACACTTTCACACAGAAAACATGCTCAGCTAAGGAGAATTTACCTATGAGTTTTTTTAAAAACCGAAATAGCAATTGTTTAACTGGTGTGATGACATGCATATTAAGGAATACAAAAATGAAAAACTAAATGAAATTAGCTTGGAGGACGAACCTGAAGGAGAAAAAAGCCGAAGGTTCATGAGGTGAGGCAATATTTATGCTGATCTTTCTAAAGCACGTATCTTTCATTTTCATATAAGGTGTCGGGGGGGCGGTTTTGTATGTATGCTTCTCTCAGTCAAATTATTGTGGTCACCAATGGTCAGTTTTCTCTTCTGTGGTTCATTTATAATGAAATTAATGACCCATTTGCACAGCACTTCTCTACTTTCATAAACTAGTACAGTACGTTGTCATTAGTGAACTGTCCACTCAGCTTTTCTAAAGCACTGTCTGAACATCCCTGTAAGCAAAAAAGTGTGGCTGGACATCCTCTGACAGCTTCATGCATTCTAATAAGCAGCATATTATCAGGTCTTATTGGTTCTGTATGTCATCAGAAATGGCACCTACTGACATATGGAAATTCACCTTGTGGCTGAAACAGGCAACAAGTTTAGTACGGATGAGTCACTGCTAACAGTGCCTGGTAAGTACGGGACAAGAGGACAGATATGTTCTGGAAAAAATCTCAGGATGAGATTTCAACAGTCAAATACAGGTAATCTCTCCTAATTATCAATGCTTTTAGAGGAAAAAAAAAATACATATACATGAGCTTGTTCTAATGAACTTGTTTGTCATGGAGTAACTGTGTTCTATTTAGTCTTATGTATTGCTAGCCCTTTGATTATTCCTTATGCTTGCTTTTTGGACTATTACAGACTGCTACTAAGGTTACAAATTAGTTTTGAAGAATTTTAATATTATAAATAATCATGGAAAAGATTAGCACACTATCACAAGACAAAGTCTGAATAAAGCTGATGATAACGATTGCTGCTGCTGCTAATTGGGCTACGGTCTGCTTTCAGTCACAAGCATTCAGTACTCATTTGTTTTGGATCAAAATCTGGTATCTAAAAATATTTTCAGTGACCTCAGTTATCTGAGAGATATTTCTAGTGTTTACAGTAAACACTCAACAGAAGAAAATTGCCAGAGAAAGATAGAAGGTCCTTTAGACAAACTCCTGAAAGCCAATAGGTGCTCCATAACTGTTTTCCTTTTGGTCACAGGGATCTGTGACTTAAAGGTAAGAAATAGAAGTACCTCCATAAGCTTTGTGCCAGTAGATGCTCAGGGCATTCAGTCCTACCCTGGTTTGGCTTCAGAGGTCCCAGATTATCAGCTTGCCAAACTAGAACTTGTTGCCCTCCATGCCCATGTATAAGACTAAGGTTTTTTTGGAGACTTCGCAGTCCAGGAGTTTCACAGTTGCCTAGGAAGCTTGAACGCTTTCTTTCAATTAAGGTTGACAGCAATTGGCACTGATGCCCAGAGGCATCTTCTGGTATCTCTACAGGGTTCAGAAGATATCTTTTTGACCTACCAAGGCACAGAAGATCAAGTAATACCTACACTCACTTATTTCAGTTGGATGGAAAGCTAGCAGAAACTGGTGTCCGGGCAACGACCATTTCATATGGACATATTTCATAACTCTCCCAAGGTTTTACTGTGCGCACTTCAAGTCTTATTTGTGACTATGAGTTGATGGCCTTTTCCTATAGCCTATTTTTGGCTGCACTGATTTTTCACATATTGCTATTGCTTTCCATAAAATAAGAAAACACCATTGAGACTCCTACACTTGAAATCCAAGAAAAGATAGCACACATGGCACATCAAACATCTTGTACTTTTGGGGTAGACACTGAATGGGCATGTTTTATTGAATAAAGGAAATCACCATCTGTAGGAGAGGGGTATGATTTGGCCTGATCAGCACATGCTCTTTAGTGGTCCAAAGGCAGTCGCACATTGCTGGAAGATTTCCTCAGGATGAGGTACTCTCCCTCTCTTTGCGTCCCCTTTACTCTTTAGATGCCAATCACGGCCATTGCACAAAAAAAGATGGAAACATTCAGCCTACATGGTAATAGAAGAAGAGTTTTCAATTTCACTTAACCTTTACAGCACTAACACTAATTTGCAGTCCATTCATACAGAATGCTAAAGCCTTTCTGTTTCCTGCTCTGAATTTCATTCTGTGTCAATTAGTGCTATGAAGTCAGTCTAATAATGATGTATGGTTAACACAAGGTTTGTACTGAAAGCTAAGAGGAACGTGAGGAGGACAGATAATAGCAATGGCGCCTTTTGTGAACTACTCAATACTTTGTCTAAATTTAAGGATCTAGAACTGTGCTATAAAAACATGTTTCAATGCAAATGTTGGCAAAACTTAGGAGGAGAGAGTTCCCAGCAACTTTGTTGAAAATAAATAAAAGAGGTTCAGTAGCTTTAAACTGATGTGTTAAGGTAAAAGGACATATCTCTCCAAGCTGTTTCCATGTTTTCATTACTGAAAAACAGTGTGCAAGGAAAAGATTCAACCAACAGTCTCCAAGGCTTCTACTGTTTATTCACATTAGCATGCTAATGCACACAGGCAAGTACAAAGTGAAGCCTGCCAACTCCCCCACTTTTTTCCGTACTACAACCATAAGCTCCTGCCAGAGAGTGACAAGAAATTATAAGTAGTGATCCTGTCAAACTTGAGATGAACTGATCTTTGGACACGATAAAGGCACAGGGAAGAAGGGCAGCACATCGCCTCTCAGCACAAGGAATGCCTGGAAACTTTGGACCAGGCTCAGCATAGCTCCCCTCAGTCACAGCAGAACAACGCCCAGCTGGAGCGGTTACTTTTGTTTTACATTAGTGTAAGTGAGAAGACAGTTGCCTCATTCTGGGTGGGTGATATGCTCGTAGGGCAGCTACCAAACCCATCCTGTCAGTGCTGATGAAAATTGACGGAGCAACCTTTGTCCTGACCTCTCCTTCTGGTGGTCATACACCACAGCCAGGCCTGGACACACAAGCTGAGCACAGACTGGTCCTAGTGAGTCCTGCTGCCCCTGGGATCGCACCAGTGTCAGCCAACAGCGGGAACAGGGCAAGAGAACAAGCTTGATGCGTATTACAGGATGTGTGAATCAAAGAGGGTTGTACAGGACAGGTGGATCTTTCCCTTACTTTTCCAACTAAGCCAAGCTAAGCTGAACACATTCCCAGACACCCTTCCCCAATAATAGGATGCTACAGTCTAAGAAGGTGGATAAAGCCTCGTGCAGTCAGCCCACACCAAGCTCCATGCTCCTGCGGCACTGCCTAAGCTGGCTGGCGTAGTGCCAGGCTGGAGGGCTTGCGCTGGCTCCACGTTGCACCCACTTTGGGCATTTATTACCATGGTCATCATTCACTAGCTGGCATATTCAGGAGTTCACTGGCATATCAGTTCTGATCATTTCTGACAATTGCACATTGCTTCTTCCAGCAAAAAAACATCCCCCAAAAAATTGAATTTGTCACTCTTCCTCTCCCACTTCCCCTTGCATTTTGGGTTGTAAAAGAGGTGGATGAAAGTAATGATCTGATAAGCCTCATAAGTGCAGCCTTAGACTAGCTGAAATACTTTAGGAAAATGGCATGCATACATCTGTAAATGTAAAAGATTAAGGAAATAATGGGAAGAATCTAGAAGTGAATTAATTTTAGAAGGAAAAAAAGAGGAAAGCGTTTGAATGGCAAGGATGCTGCATCACTGAGATATATTAAAAATCCAAATGAATCTCAATGTCAGTCAACACACTGCCATAACAAATGAACGTGGTGGCAAAGGGTAGCCTTTACTGCTAAGCTGACAAAAATATATTAGTCACCTGTCAGTACTTGCTTAGAATTTACAAACACATCAATTTTTGAGGGAAACACAGAAAATAGC
The DNA here is from genome assembly GCF_003343035.1 of Apteryx rowi. Classification (NCBI taxonomy): domain Eukaryota; kingdom Metazoa; phylum Chordata; class Aves; order Apterygiformes; family Apterygidae; genus Apteryx; species Apteryx rowi. The sequence goes on along the minus strand of NW_020450871.1, from coordinate 8,206,103 downwards.
CAGCATATTTTTTCCCTTAGAACATTGTACAAAGGGAAAGAAATGCTTAGTCTTCATTTATGCAGTGACTTAATTCCCCACTGTATGGCAAATGCCTTGTTCATAAAGTAAAAAGCCATCTCACCTGGTAGGTAAAGAGCTGCATTAGCTGATGAACACAGAGATGGCTGTGGGGGTTCATACATGCTGTAAGTGACCCCATTGATGATGATGCTGAATGTGCTCTGGCAAAACAGAGCCCCGAATGCCTCTCAAGTCTGCAGGAACTAGTTGCAAAAATAAGACCTACCTGCTCCAAGGCTGCTGGAACCACATGCATAAAGCCAATCTTGAGCTATTCATCCTTGCAGGCAAATTTTGGCATTTACTAGAGATTAAAGACAGAAGAATTTAGCTCAGGCTGCAGATCTCCTCTGCTACACCAACAAATAAGCATTCCTTCTGCTCCTCAGGTCTTGGTCCCGAGGTACCCCTTGGAGTCAGTCCTGGAGGGTCCCCACTGAACTGGGGATCACCTTGGAGGATGCCCTGGGGAAAGACCCTCTGCATCACTCTTCAGCTGCCAGCAACATCCCCCGAGGCTTCTCCCCAGGTTCCACCCTGTTGCTCACCCCTGCACCCAGAAGCTGCAGCTCGCCTGACCGCCACGACTTCAGCTCTTCGCTAGTTACCACGTTGCCATCAGGCTTTGCTTCTGGCCAGTCCCATGTTGCCATCCATCCCTGACCTAGATGGCCACAGCAAGTGCCACATGGCAGCATAGACAGAAAAGCCTCGGCAAGCACAAACAGATGCCTGCTCAGTGGCCATTCATCTAGACTGCTTTGCCCTCTAGACTCCTGGTTGTCGGCATCCCAGATCCTCCAGTCTCCTTTCCTCAACTACCAAGTTGTCTTTTTTTGTTTCTATAGATTTCTGCAAGATGATTTTTTTCTTACTGGCCTATGGGCCCAAGTCACCCCTGCAGAGGAGGTACATAAGGTTGGGAATCAGAGGTCAGCACAGCAGAGCTCCCACTCCTCCATGACAAAGGAGCTCAGATGACTATCTCTAGAAAGCAAAAAAAAAATCCCCTGGCCAACATCATGCCAAGGAATTGAGGAGGGCTACTTAGGGCTACTTATTTTTCCAAGTCAATCAACACATGGTCTAGCCAAGGTTATATAGCCACAGCTTGTCAGAGATGCAGAAAACTAGTTCATTTTTAGAACTGGAAGCACCATCCCATTATGTGCAAGTCTCCCATGGTGATAAACAACTTCAGACATGTTAAAGAGTGTTGTTGGCTGCATCCACAGAATGCTAGCTACATTCAAAGGGCTATGGCGAGACTCTGAAGTAGTACTGAATGAATATTGCAGAAAATAAAAAAAAAGCACGCTGGGGTAAAGTATTTTTCCCCCCCCATAATTAATGTTCCTATTATTTTTGTTAACTTCCACATGCAACCAAGCAAGTATTTAGCAAAGCAGAAAGATTAAGTGAAATATCAAGAATGCCCAAGAAAGAAAATTCAGAATTTATATTGTTAAATATTGATGTGGAACTTGATTACACTCATTCAATCAAGAAACAGAAACATCTTATGCAAATTACACGTCCAGTTGGAGCAGCTTGAATTCTGAATGTTTGAATTGCAAGGAATTATGGGTGAGTAAGCCCCAGTCCAAAAATTATTCACAGGAATTAGTTGGGAAATCATTACGAGTAACAAGCTTGAGAGAACAATCATCCTGCCACAGACTATTCATAAACCAAGAAAGGAGGCGATGTTCAGTCAGTCAAGTGATTTGCTACAAATTATTTGCCCAGGGCCAATCTTGCTGCTAAAGTGATCAGAGAAGATGCACTACCCGGAGCGATGAAGGAACATAGTTAAGACTAACAAGCTGCTATACACAGCACTTTAATTAGGCCAAATGAGGAAGTGATAATAAAACAGCAGGTCAAAAGAAAAAAAAAATTCTTAACTGAACAAAATCAAATCATTTCTCGTGTTATGACAAGACAAAAACCTCTAAAACTGGATTTTTGAGTTGCAGCGAATGCAATACTCAAACTTACACCAAAAAAGAGCATATGAAATCATGAACAGCTCGTTCACCCACCAGCACATTGGCCAGGCTCTTACTAGCTCCAATCCATCTCAAATATGAGAATTTGACAATATTTTATTTTACCAGCAACAAAAGGCTGGCTGAGCAGAATTGTTACAAACTGGAAATTGGGAGGCAGGGATAGGTGTATAATTTGTTGAAATATTCCATTAGAACTTCTTTCAGACACAAACCATAAGGCTGAGATATCTATCATGCTTAGCTTTAGAAGCAGGGATGTTATCAGAGTGTGATCACAAGGTGATAAGAAGAACGCGATTGGAAGTTGATGTGTTATTGCTTAATTTAGACAGAGGAAGGCTTTTTTTCCCCCTGTCTGTACCATCTGCCAGCCTAGAAACCCAAGGAATAAGGCACAAGATGCAGATGGCTTTTATAACTGCTGTATTCAAGCTGCAGAGGAGCAAGGAGGATAAAGGCTGTATAAATCAAGGAGCAATATCACCATGGCTGAGCAATAACCAAGCAGACTGCAGCGTTCAATAGGAACAGAAAAAGGTAGAGATCCTTCCCCCTTTGCTACATTAAAATTCAGAGACAGTACACTGCAAAGCAAGCCCCTTCACCCAGGGCGACAGAAATGTCTGCCCCAGCTCTGTTACAGCACGCAGACCTTCGCCAGGCTCCTGCACAAAATCAGCATGAGAGCAGAGATGTTGCCTCTCTCAGGCTCCGTGTAAACTCTCCATTGGTATTTAGGATGCAGCAGGGCAGGACAGCCAGACCTGCGAAACGCACCTGCCTGCAGCTGGCCAGATCACCAGCTGGGGGTGGGGAGCTCCCTGACCCCAGCGCAGATACAGGTAGGACCTAAGCCTCTCTCGGGAGGACGAGCGGACCGACAGGCATGGAGACAGGCTGTCGGGAGCGCTGATGCACAGGGCTGGTAGATGCAGACAAAACAGCACAGCTGCACACACTCTGTAACTCTAGCCTCCAATTAAAACAGAAAATCTACTTAAAAATTGCATTCACATATGCAACAGTTCCCAAGCAAGGTTCCTGTCCTCCCCCCCCCTTTTTTTTTTCCCCTGAGAGAAGGGAGAAAGAGAGCAGAAGCTAATTTACTTTAGCTCAGCAGAGAGAAAACCAGCTTGGATGCGAGATGCAAGGCTCAACAGGACAAGTGCAAGCTTCCGCTGGTGAAGCAGTCCCCCCGCCTCCAAGATGAATGCCTGAGTTGTGCTGGTAGCTTAAAATGGTTGCTCTGTTTATCTGGTTTCAGCAGAGCGTAGGTGCACTGGACACCGGGCTGCAGTGCATTAAGAGACTACTCGATGTTTTCCTCTTAAACAACCAGATCAAACAACCACATTTACACAAATACGTATAAACAAGCAGTCAGCATGGCATTACTGGAACCAGGCCTTCAAGCGGCATACAGATTGACAGGAGAATCATTAGAAGGCAGGGAGGAAAAAAAGGAGGTTCTAATTCTATTTGTTAAATATATATGTATATATTCATTCCTTTCACATTTTTATTGCTACAGAGAATAGCAGCTTCTTCGCTGCTTCATTGAAAAGTGTCCCTGGCCCACTCAAACAGAGGCGACCTTGCAAAGTGTTCACATCCCGCCTGCAAAGGGTCCACAGATAAGCAACTCTGCAACCAAGGAAGGGGATACAAGTCATTCCTTCTGCAGAAGGGACACTGAGAAAGCAGAGCTGCCAAGCCAGCAAGCCTGGAGGAAAAGAAAACAACACACCAAAACCAAGCCAGATCAGCAAAAAAACCACCACACACTTCACTCCTGCTGCTCAGCTGGCAAGAGCCAGTGCCTCTTGAGGAGCTGGGATAAACAGGCACAAGAATGCAGGGTTAAAGTCAGTGTCATTCTTTCTGCACTGGGTAACCAGAGTCCTGTGAACACTGAGAGCTGAACCCATAGCCCTTAATCCCAGGAACCCTGTCTACAGCTATAAAAAAAAAAAAAAAAAACACCCACAAAACACACACCACACACACACACAGCGCCATTCAAGTTGGACAACTAAGTTTCTGCCCCAGACTATCTGTCACTGGAAGACGTGTCTGGACGTCATGAGGGCACAGGGCCAGAACTGCTCAAAACCAATCCAAAATGACACCAGAAGACTCAGTCTCTCACTCAATAAGGTAATAAGGTCACCTGAAGATCAGCAAGTCCCAACTATTCCTTCTGCACAAGGATCAGCCCTGCCTAAGCATGACCTCAGATAGCCACTTTAGTACACATTAAAGGAGGATACAGTTCATGTCTCAAACTGCCTACCTTGCATAGTCCTTTATGCCTATGCAAAGCAAATGTAAAACATTATCACATCAAAACAGCAGCACCGTACAGTTATTTAGGGCATGAGATAAATCCATCATTTATAAATACATACAAATATCTCAGGTAGGTTTTTTGAGCAGAACTGGCTGTTGAGCAGACAGGATGGACTCTAGAGAGCAATCAGTGTTGGATCTACTCAGCAAAATGCTAACAGAACTATTTTCTAGCTAAATACTTGGCAAGAGCCCAGGGACTTCACCAAAACTCCATAGGAAGGAAGGCAGGAGAAGTTGAAGGAGTAAGAGAAAAGCATATCACAAAAATCCTCTTCCCCCCCCCCCTTATTAATGCTATTTTCATTTGGTATCCTTTTTATTTTACCATAGGAATGTGCCTTATGATAGGAGATCAGAAATTGAAGCACTGTTGATTGATTTGACACAAGTATTCATTCTCCTCATACACACACACTCACCCCCAGAGTTTTCTCCCAGGGAAACTTAAATTGACATTTTTGTGTTTTGTTTTTTTTAACTGAACTTCAGCATTTCAGTGAGTTCATATCAAATAGTCTCCTTAAGAACTAGGAGTCTTACAAGAGAGAGCAAGAGAGAGGAAGGCTCATGTACAATGACATTTTGAACTGATATAATTTTGTCTATATAAATGTGTCCCTGGGGCTGAATCAGGCCCAGGCTATCCAAGAAGCATTCAGTCAACATGATACCACAAGAGTCTTGTAGGTATTATTTCTGGATACATTCAATAATCTTTTTCTGCAGTTACACAGAACAGATCTTTCATTAGAATAGCTTCAAAAGGCTTATAATCTACAGTTTTTCCTTTTTTGCAGGCAATCAGATGTTTCTGGGCTGTTCTGAGAGACAACATTACTCTAGGAAATAACACGCTATCAGAGAGCACAGATAAACAGGTTGTTATTTAGGGCTGCACAACTGAGTTAGGCAAGGTCCCTTCCCCCTCGCTCCGTGCACGTGCAGAGCCAGATTGCCTAGAGCAGGAAGCTGCTTCTGTTGAGCGTTTGCACTAAGCCCTCCTTGGTGGGATTGCTAGCTACAACCACAAATGGCAGCAGTGTGGTACAGGATCACTCTTGGTGAGATTCTGGGGAGTCAGTGAAGCCAAACGAGGGTCAGTGCTGGCCTGAGAAAAATGCAAGACTGCTGATATGCCTAGCCTGCCTTGGGCAAGCCAGATGCATTCAGAGACAATGTTCTCTTGTCTTCATACATGGAAACATCAAATAAGTCAAGCTCAGATGATGTTATATCAACTCAGTTGTCATCCCAATAACCTCACCTCCAGGTGTTCATGAATTAATGGTTAACTGGCATCAGGACCAAGGTCTTTTCATGCATCCATAAATGAGGAAAAGAGAAAGAACAGAGAAAAGCGAGACAATGATGCAAGAGATGCCTCAAACCCTGAAACTATCCATTATGACAACATGAGCTGTGAGTAAACCTTGAGGTCATCTGTGGCATACATGCATGCAGACTCCAGAGTAATGCACAGCCGAGAGCTGTTTCCCCCATTTCAAGAGTGAACATCCCTTTTATGTGGGGACAGTTTACTCCAAACTGGACATCCAGCCTTCTAACTTCCCAAGTGCACGGCTCGCCCAGGGAAAACTAACCTGTCCATGTATTAATCAGGGATCTAACACATGTATTCTTCTGGCAATGCGGCTAGACAAGTACTCCTGCACTGCTGCAAATAGAGCAGGAAGACAGTTTATCCTGCATGTCCAGAAAGGAAATGAAAAAATGACTAATCACCAGCAGAAGATTAATGGCACCCTGTCTATTACTTAAACCCCAGACCACTGCACGGGCTGTGTGCTGAAACGCTGCTCTGCCTGCTCCTGCTGCAGTGCAATAGCACCTCTAAGAAACAAACCACAACATTATTCTTTGGCCTCACACTACTCCATCCCCCACACCCGCGCTGCCCTCATGATGGTCCGACAAAGAAGCTTGAGCAATCCCCGGTGCCAGGACAGACCTTACCTAGGCCTCTCTGTGACCCCGATGACAGCCTCAGGAGTTCAGCACCTCTTGAAACAACTGCTGTCCTTCGGGAGAAGGGCACGTCCCCCCCACAGCAGCTGGGGTCCTTCATCCTTCTCTTAGCAGCCTTTGAGTAACAGCACAAATGGATAGACTTTCCTTGCTAGAGGGCAACCCCAAGCAGCTGGTTTTAGCATTAACAGGGCACTGACACTCCTGAAGGTCTTCACTTCTTCCTAGAGCCCTTGCTGCAGTGTCTGAAGCCTCAAACAGGCCTTGCAGTAACTTTATCCCATGTTTGAGACTTTCATCCCAAACATAAGGTTGGGAGGGGGCTGGATTTTGTTTGGTTGGGTTTCAGCTGTGATTCCACTGCCAGTTTTATGACTCCAAGAAACAGGAAGGACTCAAGATGGGCATGCCATTCCACTTATATTTTCACTAGGGAAGGAGGGGTTTCTTTGGACTGTTTCCAATAAATCTGCAGAGGGTAGCAAAGTAAAGACCTCCCTCTTTCAGGCAGGAATCCAAAACTGGATTTAGGGTTCTGCAAATCACAGTAGGTGAAAATCACTACTTTAAGGCAGCCCTGATGGTCTCTGACATGGTTTGTGAAATACTCTAGACAGCACTTCCTTTTTTTCCCAGAAGTCGGAGTATAGCCACTCCTTTGATAACACCATTTAGTAGCTGTTTCACATAAGCAAGGCACTGCATTTTAATAGTTAAAGTTAATGGCTTGGCAACTCATCTGAAGCACCGGCACTTTAACTTACTTTTCCTTTTGTGACATTTCTTAGAGCGCAAGTCAGTTTTGTTGGAGCAATTCACACTATTATTTAGCAATGTACAATTCTGGTAAAAATGTGGGGTGCAAAGCGCTTTTTTCTGTGCCTGTTCCTCACCATCACTATAGGGACTCCAGCTCAGAGACTACTGCAAAAGGCTCATCCCCAAAATTCAACCTTGAGCGCAGAAACTCTGGCAAAGTACCTCTAGGCCACATCCACCCTGGGCCAGCCACACAGCTCAACCTTTCCAGTATGGATCAACCTTTCTTTTAGAAGGCTAATAAGTAAAAATATATCTACAAATAGAACTGGGGGAGTGCCCAGAGAAGCAAAACAGAGCAGCATGCTTGAGCCACAAACCAAATCAATACAACATAACTCTAAGCGGTGGAGCTGACGCTAGCTCAAAAGGTGCAAGACAGCACAAATAGCTTCCCAAGATTCTTGTAAGGAACACTGAAAAATGGCCCAGTTGGCCAAATCAAGAAACAAGCTCAAGCCGTTTGATCCACATAGTACTACTGAGATAGGGTTAGGTAAAGGCATGTCTAGATCAAAAGTTAGAGTAAATTCAAATATTATGTTCCTTTTAGAATGATGGAGGAAAAGGATCAGGAAAGAGAAAGATACAGAAAGTAAATAAAAATAAATGGAATTGAGAGGACAAGCAAATAAATAGAGAAAAAACCTTATCTGATGAAAAAGCAAACATGGAGATACAGTAAATGTCTCATTTGTATATGTCTACAGGCCTACACTCAGCTAAGCAGTAACCACTTATGGGCTGTTTGCTCAAATGCTTGACAAATAGCTGCTCATACAAATACCTACATTGCATGAAAACAAAGATGCTTGTGCATCAAAAAAGTATTCACTATTCATTAATGTTAATTCTCTAGTTAAAAATATACAGATAACCCACAAAATAACAAAAAAGCAGATATAGCAAGTGCTTTATGCAATCAGTTGCACAGCACAAATAGCAAATAATCAAAGAAAGCTCTTTGCAAATTCCTCACATTAAAATAAGTTTAGGCAAATTATGCAATAAAAACTTACAAAGCCATGAGTGGATTGGCTTATAAAGAACTCTCACAAGAGGGGGCTCAGGTTGTTGGATGATCTATTTGCAATTAATAAGTCGGCCACCTGTAATAGTCAAGCACCCAACAGCCCCTCAACACTGTTTACTAGCAAGTATCAAAACAAGAACCTTTTGTACCTTATTAGACTGGCTACATTGGCAGCTTTTTCTGTTCACTTTATGCAACATGAGTTTCCTTTAAACTGGAAGAAGGGTTTTAAGAAGCTGAATATCCTAGTAAGGAGACAAAAAATTTTCCAAATTATAGGGAAAACAACTGAGCGAGAAGAAAGTTTTCAAAACAAACATAAGCATCCATAAATGCTCAAGCTGAACACAAATCACTTACTTTCTCTACAGTAAGAGGAGTGACAGGAATGAGTCTAACCAGCACATTCAACTAGACTGAGGATGGAGTATAGATCCCCAGGATCCAAAGCATACTGATTTTTATAGCACACACATACGCAAACAGGGAGAGTAACATAGGGCAGCTTGCTCCGACAGGGTTCACAGAGGGGGCACACAGCTATTTACAACAAGGAACATTAAAATGACAGTGACACACACTACTCAGAGGTGATCGTTATTACTGGCTGCTTAAGGGATGATTTGAGAAATGATCTGTAAATTTAATTTTTAATTAAGCCAGAAACCCTAAGGACCTTCTGAGTTCAAGTATTAAGGGGGGAAGAGGGGGAAATCAATTCTTGGTGATGGAGAGGTCTAGCAGAATCTAATAGGCCTGGGTAATATATCAAGAAGCTTTTAAGATCAGTCAAACAGCTCAACAGAGGAAAGCATAAAACCCAATTTCAGATAAAAAAATAGGCTGTAGAGTGCAACGGATAGTCACCATTGTTCAAGCCTCTGGAAAGCTACTGTCTTCAGCTCTGACACACATATTACTCAGAAAATAGATAAATGATCACTCCAGAGTGCAGAACTTTACAGGGAACTCTTATGCTTAGCTCCAACAAACTTGAAAAAGCAGCTATCTCCATATGACCTTGCAACTGCACTAAAGCTGCAGCATGGCCAGGGAAATTTACATTAATTAATAAGAATTAGTCAGCAAAATCTCCTGGAAGGAGGCTACTTTGTGTTGAAAGAGAAATTTTTTCCCCATGACATACAGCACAGGTGACATGATCAGAAATAGAAGCTCTTTTGATCCCATTTCTGGGCTTGCTTTCAAGCCCAGGGGACAAGATGGGCTGCACCCAAGGGTGCTGAGTGCACCAGCTGATGCCGCAGCAAGGCTGCTCTTTGTCAACTTTAAAAGGTCGTCATGGTTGGGGCAGGTTCCCCAATGACTGGAGAAAAGCAAGTGTTGCACCCATCTTCAAAAAGGGTGAAAAAGACTATCTGGGGAACAGCAGACCAGCTTTGCTTTGCAGGAAAGTCATGGAGCAAGTCCTCTTGGAACTCATTTCTGGGCACATGAAGGAGAAAAAGGTGACTGGGAACTGTCAACATGGATTGGCCAAGAACAAATCATGCCTGATCAACCCCATTGTCTTCTATGGTAAAATGACTAGATTTGTGGACCAGAGGAGAGCAGAGGATATCATTTACCTCAACTTTCACAAGGCTTTCAGTATTATCTCCCACACTAATCTTTTATCCAAGTTAGGGGTGCAGTATGGATGGGTGCAGGGGCAGGGGGGTGACTAGATGGGTAAAAACTGGTTGGATGTTTGGGCTCAGAGGACAGTGGTTAATGACTTGTTTCCTACCTGGAAGCTGGTAGCAAGTGGAGTACCTCAGGGGCCTGTACTGGGACCTGTCTTTAGCAATGACCTGGAGGAGGTGACACGTGCACTCTTGTCAGGTTCATAGATGACACCAGACTGGGGAGAACAGTCAATATGCTCAAGGGCATGGCTGCCAATCAGAGGGACCCACAGCCATAGACTATGGGAAATGCCAAAATCCATCTTTGAGGACACATCTAATACCATATGCATATTTTCCAGAAGAAAGTTGGGCAGAGGAAATGAGCAAGAAATGAGAGATGAATGTTCTTGTTTTCACAAACCTTCCCTTCTAAGAAGCAAGTCATTTATCAAAACACTCTAATCCTACCAACTGTCATAACACTTGGTCTAATTACATCTGGCGAACAATAAGCTGTATGTTCAGGAAGAAACTGTCTGGGACAAGGTTGGTAGGGAATCACTGCTATGCACAATCTTAGAGCACAGGTGCAAATACAAGGACAAATACCACCAGCCAAGGGGTGGGTGATATTTGTATAAAGCTGCTTCATTTTATTTTGCAATTAGAAAGTTTAATCAGTTCATTTTTTAGGTTTCCATAAAATACCATTCCTAGCACATTCTAGAGTCAGAAGTAGATTTTCCTACTCGGTTTGCAGTGGGTACCAAGACTGCACATACCTTATATCAATGCACACAAAGAGAGAGATGGCAGGGAGGAAGGGGAGATCCTCTCACCAGCAGTAAGGTTGTGCACTTAGGAAAACAGAGAATTCATCTGATTCTTGATACAGATATCTTGTCCTACACTTAACGTCTCTAGGTCCACTCACAAAGCAAGTCACTGCTTGCATCCTGGATGAAGGAGCCAGAGTAAGAACGTGCTAGACCAAAGCAAAATATAGTTTCATGAACACTAGGACTAAGGCAGACTGATTTTTGGCAGATGGTATCTCAGTATCTCAAATCTGATTGAACCTAAAGCTCTTCCCATAATTTGGAGCACTTATATAATCTCTCTCAATGCGGGTATCAAGCAAGGTGCAATTTTTTACTGCAGATTTTCCATCAGTACCCTAAAGGCACATACAGCACATCATCTTGCTGCTGGCAGACTGGCAAGGAGAGGAATTAAGTGAGAAGAAAATACGTAAGAAGGAGTCTATTACTCACCCATGAGAAGGTATTTTGACTCCCCCACTGCATCCCCTGCTGTTTGTGTTGCACTGTGTCTCTTTGGTCCCCACTGAAGAATCTGGACTTAGGACTCTAGGAATAGCCAATGCTCTGGATCCTTTGCAAGAAACCGAACCCGCTTGTAAACACTATGGGATACATCTTATCTGTGATAAGTGGCCACACCATCAATATGTCAAGGCAGCTGCGATCACGAATAGCAGCTGGGGTGATACCTGGCACATGCTGACTGTGAGCTACAGGCTCAAAGCGATGAACTGAGGATCCTTTACAATGCAGCAGAACATAAGCCCACAGAGCACATTACAGGCTAATACTCCAAGCACTAGACCACATCTAGCGGACCACATCTGGACCAAAGTCTCCAAAGAGGCCTTAGGAAATTGTTAATATAAAGAGGAAGGAGAGGAGAGGGGAGGAGGGAAAAAAAAGAAAAAGAAAAAAGAAAAAACACACTGATAAAGAAATAGCTAAGCCAAAAACTAAAAATCTGATGCCGATATAGTTTCAGACTCAGTAAAACCTGCTCTAACTCACAGAAACTGTCCCTTCTGTCCCCACCTGCACCGGCACTATGTGCCAGGCCAGGCGCTCAGCAACACTGCAGCCTACCCCCAGCTCACACTCCAGCATCACTGGTGGAGCCTCTGCCTCCTCAGGGGGAGACAGATGGTGGTTTTTTGTTTGTTTGTTTTTTTTAAAAACACAAGTACTTGTTATCTGTCAGCTCAAATTGTGAGTCACAGCTAGCACGCAGGTTAAAGCGCACACCCGCTGTACTGACGCACCGTTAGAGCCGAATATTTAGCCCTGGTGACTCAGTGGCTCCGAGGCAACCAGAGCTGGAGCCCAGGCTTGGGCCAGCGCCCCCACACCAGGAGGCTGTGTGGGCTCTCTTGCACCCGTTCAGCAAGGCACGTGGGACCACTGTGTCTGCAGCCAAAAATTGGAGCCTAGTCCCTGCAGGTTACTTCACAGTATCTTCCAACAGCATGGCTGCATCACCGAGAACAGAATTAAAGCATAAACCAGATTTCACAGCAACTAACTGGAGGGAAAGGTGAAGATTACAACCTCATTTATGGCCCCAGGTTGCACACAGGGACCGGGGGCAATACAAAAACTGGTGGCAATATCCTGCATCTGGCACAACAGCTCAAAGCACACCCAGGGAGGCAGGGGCTAGGAGCCGGGTTCGGATGCTGCCCTGACCACACTGGTGCTTCCCGCGTCGCTAGCAGCGGGATCCTGCAGCCATGCGTGCGCTGCCACAGGGCCACCGCTCAGCGGGTGCAAAGGCTCGACCGCTAGCTCACACCGCATTTGCTGCTGTTGTGAGGAGCTTAACTCCTCCCAAGATTGTTCTTGGACCGTTATGGGCAAACGTTATATGGCATGCACATTTCCACGCTCTAAGGACATGCAAGGAGTACTCGAATTGTGAATGGAGTAAAGTGTGTTTTTGAGAGCAAAGACCCCGAGAAGAGCGGACGAGCACTCAGGGACCGGAAAGAGGCCTCCAAGGCCGCTGGCTGAGCCCCCCACAACTGCCCTGGGACAAACTCGTGCCCTCCCTCCCCACCCCACGGCGGCTGCGCCAGGGCCACTCTTGCCCCAGGGGCAGGATGTCCCCCAGCCCTGCTGGCTCAGCACTGAGCAGAGGCAGAAAAAGCCCTAAACAGACACATCGTGGAGCCAGTCTGCAAAAAACAGCTCGGGGAGCACTGCTGTGGTCCACACGGAGGCACAGGCCAGAGTCCAGGTTTCAGCAGAAGGTAGGCACCAACATCGGCACTGGGCTCCAGGCCTGAGCAAGGGAGGTCGCTCAGCCCACGGGCTCTGGCAGCGGCAGATACGCAAGATCAGTTCAAGGTCTCCACGAGGGAATTTTTTTTTTTTTTTTTTTTTTTGAGGATAAAACAGGCTATGTTAGTTTATTTTGCCATAACAGATATTTCCACATCCCAAACAAAAACAAACAATCGGAAACAAAGGAAAAAATATTGATCTAGAATTATTGCCTCTACTACGGAGAAAGACCTTGAAAAATATTTTCACTGATCCAACTTGGACATGAGAATAGAGCTGGCTGGACTTTTCTGTTGAAGGGTACAGGGGAGGTAAAGAAAGAGGCCCTGGCAGGCAGGGAATGTCAAATGTTTTCAAAGGGAGAAATTTGTCACTCACCATTTTGGAAGAGAAAATTATGAATGATATTTTTTGTAGGAAACAAAGGTTTTCATTTAGGTATTTTTTAAATATCTTTTGCTTTTCAACATTTTCCAGTAAGAAGGAGGAGGAAAAAAAATTGATAGAATGTCTGATAAATGAAGCCTTCCTTGATCTTGTCTTTCTCCATAATTTTACTAGAAAGAAGTTAAGAATGCCTCCTCTGTAATAACTCAGTTTTTAAAGGTACTCCAACTTTGTCTGCAAAGGGACAGGAGGGGAAGATAAGGGAAAAGAAAGGCCCTGGATTTGAGGCAAAAAATAAAGATTTCTACAGAAATACATTTTATATATATACACACATACACATATACCCACTATGTATAACTCATTAATTTTTAAAATAAATCTCATTATTCAACAGCCATTTTTTACTTATAGGTGTTTCACTACCAGTCTGGAATTCACTGATGTTATGCAAACATTATAAGTTCAATGGAGTACAATTCCTCAAATTACACAGCTGAAGATTCACTTCAGGTGCCTGTTATTCACCATTTGCTGTTGTCCCACTATGAAGATGTCCAGCATCCAACCAGGCAGAAAAGCACCACAGGCCCCAAGTAATCAAATGCTCAGTGCGAGTGTTAAGTAGTCTAAACAGCCTGTTTTGAAGGACAGGCATCATTACTCATACAACCTATCTGCCAATCACTCATGAATCTGAAATACATGAGAAGAAAGTCAGAAGCATATTTGTGAACTCTCTCCTGACCAAAATAATTTGTGACAACTATTTTTTATTATTACTGTAAGATGGGCTAACCCGCCCTGCGGTTGTTAACCCTAGTACATCCACGCACAGCCCTTGCTATGCTTTGGCTGAATCTGAGTTCTGGCCTCAGGTTTTCTTCTTCCAGTCTTTCCTTGGTGATTTGAGGGTGATCGCATCTAACTGATGGAAGCACATCCATGGGTCAGCTGAGAGCATAATGCCTACATGACAGCAGCTGTGGTGGGTGGTTTTTTGTTTTGTTTTGTTTTTAATAGCACCATACTGGCTTTCAGCTAGAAGCAGGACACCAACTATGAAAACCGGATGATGTGCAGGCAAGAGCTGCAGACTTTAAGCAATACAGATAGAATTGACCTCCTGAGGTGTCCCCTTGGGAAAAACAACCATTGCTTCTGCTTGAAACCAGTGTCTGTCCAAACACAGCTTTCAGATCAGAGAAATGAGAATGACTCAGACACCACAGTTTATGAGAGTGGGTTTTGCAGGATACAACACTGTAAAGCAAAAGATATAGCTACAGTCTGAGGCTCTTTGGACCATGACCTGTCCTGAAACATAAGTCAGTAGGAATCATCTGTGGGCAGGTCGCCAGGTCTGCCCAAATACCCTGTATCTTGCATCTACTCCAATTTAATGGCAAAACTCCTTTACTATAATGCAAGAACAATCTAGCCCCAGAGGGGAAACCCCAACCCCAACCCCAGGGTTATTTTCTTTCCAACAAATGCATAAATATTTTCCTTTGGCAAGGATGTGGAGAGCATAAAATAAATAGTTATGCTGATATGCAAAGAGGCCAACATGAGAAAATCCCCTAGTTACACAGTGCTAGCACTGCAGAACTCATAATTAAACTTCAATTCCTTTACAACCCAAGACAAGTTCCAGACTGTGGGCTGAAAATACATTTCAAACAGATCTTCAACATTCAGGACCATCTGTTTCCTTTTTGTGTGAAGTATTTTTATTTGCTGTAAGTAATGAGATTAAACAGATTTAAGAGGCTGGTTATTAATAAAGAAATTTGAAAAATTTGCAGAAGAGAATGAATCACATTTTGCAGACAGGAGTCTGGGCATATGCTTGGAAGGCTCTGTAGTCTGTTACAGCCCCAAATCTAGGTTTAGGCTCCTGAATAAAGGGAACTTCACCCTCAGCACTGAACCACCCTCTATATAACAGTGTTTAGGAGAGGAAGAGGAGAATATTTTCTACATCTGAATCTTCATAGAGAATATACTGGTTCATGGGCAGAATGTAATTAGTCAGGTTGGAATTTATCCAGGACATTGGGGTTAATGGGTCTACTGCCATTAGGTGCCATGGGATACTTAAAGCGTACAAACAGCAAAGGACTCCACTCCACTTCCACCCACCTCTGCCCTACAGAGGCGCTACCGGAGTGGGGACAGTCCCTCAGGTGGACACCATGGCTCCAGGGCACCAATGCTCCTGGGGTCAGCTACACAGGCACCAGGCACTCACCCAGCTCCCAAGGTTTCACGAGATCACCAGCTCAGCTGGAACCCCATCACGGGCTGGAGGATTTGCATGAGGCTGAGCCCAGAGCTGCAGAGCACCACATGCCCTGAAACCAGTTACTTGCACACACAAGAAGCCAGACGATATCATCGGTGATGACAGACAGGAATTTAAGTGTGATAAACTTCCTATAACTAGAGACAGTAAGATCTTTTTTAAATTATGCCAAGAGGCTATGTCATCACTGAACATTTAGCAACAGCTTTATATGAGCATAGCATAACCTTCAGTCAGTGTCTTCTGTTATTACAGCTCTGTTTTGGCCAAGACAGATGTGTGAAACATATTTTCTGCCAGTTGCTGTTGATGTATTATCTGCAGCACAGAGAAGACCCTTCTCTCCTTGGTTTTTCTTCTGCTCAGATCAGGCACAAAGGATCGTAACCCTCCTCCACACTGTCCACCAAAAGTCATGCTGTAACATTTTCTCTTGCACTCCCACATGCTTCCATGGTTCAAATTCCTCTCCACAAAAGCCCAACAGGAGGAGAGCCACTACCAACAGCAGAGCCGAGACAACATGATGCAGTCAGAGGCTTCACAGGCAAACCAGGGACTGCCCACTCACACCTCAGGGAGGGCATCAGTAAAGCAGATACCACTGATGTCAGGACTTTGGCACCACAAGGCCCCAGCAATAGTTATTCAGTGGTATCTGTTCTCAAAATTGGTCATTCTTCAGCACCACAAAGGGAGCAGAGCTGAGCTGGTACCTAAACACACCTGAAAACACATTCACACAAGCAAGCATGCGTGCCATCTTCCAGCCACAAAATACCAAAACAAAACTCCAGCCTTCCAGAGAGCTAAGCTCTTCACAAGAGGGAGCAGGCACAAAACAAGAGGAACGATGCTTTCCAAAGCCACCTTGCACAGGACCGCCCAGCTGGATTGCTCCCTCTCACACCAAGCACTGGACAACTAAGACAGCACAGAGCAGCAGCCATCTTCTCTCCCCAGCTCACCCACAGCCCCATCTCAGCCTTCTCTTCCTCATCTTTTCCCCTAATATCAAGCTTTTGCTGCAGCAGCCCCCAAGTCACTCACCTCTGCCAGATGCAGACTTCACCATTGTGCCTCCTCACAGGTCTTCACCACCCTGAACACAAAGCCAGATAACAAAGCCTCAGAACTGGAGATCTCCACCTCTCTCCAGCAGCAGCTTTCTTTCTCATCCCTCAGAGCAGCTGTGACCCCAGGGGGTGGAGCTCTTGTTAGCACCAGCTCCAGACTAACGAGGCCTCCCAGGCGCTCAGCCTTCAGCTGAGGAACCCTCCATTGCTCTCCTGCCTCACTGCAGGGCCACAGCTGTGGCAGACCTCGTGAGGTCCTGGTCATTGTTGCTCCTCCATGCTGCACTGAAATGCACGCTCTGCTGTGAGCCAGGGAAAATGTTCCCTGCCCAGAGGCTGACTGCATGGTGCATCCCATACACAGCAGCAAGGATGAAACATTGCTGGATCCAGCTTGCAGAAGAAGGGTCTGCATGAGTGAGCTCTTGAACTGTAGCATAGTGGACCAAGTTCTGCCTAGGAGTACCTCATCAAGGCTCACCAAGCACTAACATAAGACCTTAAACATACTGGAAGTGCTGCAGTTTTTAGCCCTAGATGAACATTGGTGGAAGGGACAGAAACCCAACTCCTTGTATCAAAGCAATATGTTACAGTATCTCCTTATGGATCCTGGAGGAAGAGTGTTTGGTCTGCAGTGTACATTTACTCCTGCACAACTGCACAGGACAAGGGCACCATCTGGTCTCAGATCTGCTGCTCTCACCCAAAATAGAAACATTATCTTTGGGTGCTACTCCTAATACCAACATCTGAGCATTTACCAGTGAGGCTGTTAACTAAAATTAGCATATTGGTGCAATAGCACTGAAGTGCTGGAGTGTTTAATGCATCTGGCTGGGCCATGTCAGCTATTTATTTACTGTAGTCAGTCCCTAAATCTGTACTGCATGTGCTGTCTGCATAAATAATGAACAAAGCAATAAATTTGGCAGGGTTACCAAACACTTTCACTCAGCTTCTCTTGAACCTGTTAAATTCTACTGTGATTCATTTGTCTGGCTGGGCCCCAGCGAGACACTTCCTGGAGGAGGGGAGGAAGGCGGGGGGGTATTTCTGTATACCATTCTGGAGCTCCCAAAACCAATTCCCATTCAGCTGCTACTTCAAAAACAGCTCCTTAACCTGCGATCTTTCCTTCTGTCTCTCATTCTTATTTTGAGGCAGGGAGGAAGAGAGAGACTCTTTTGAACTCCTGTATCTCACCCTGTTCCAGGTACAGGTCACTGATTTTGAGGCAGAAATCTCAGGCACTTATATTAGGTTTTCTTTTTAATGAAAATCTGTGTTGTCAATTTTTCCTCCAGGACAACTCCAGAGGTACCTTGCTATTATCCCTTTAGTGAGAATCATGTCCACTTCCCTACACTGTGTGAATATTGCACTAACATGGTAGTGTGGGGAGATGCCACCACCCTCCGCAGGGCAGGATCCAGTTACCCAGCTGCTTGCCAAAGGTGGTAGGCTGACTGCTGCTCTGGATGAGCCTTTGGCAGCAATAAAGCAGTCTGACAGTGGGGCTGGAACTGAAAGGCAATTCAAGAGCCACAAATATTCGAGTCATCTCTTAAAATGTGATGCACAATATAATTCATGAGTTTTCCAGCTATGTTCTACAACCATGGTGTATTTCTAACTTCCTACTACTATTATCATATGTATTATAAGGCAATGCCTAACAGACTGAATAAGGATGAAATCCATTGTGCCGGTACTGTATAATCACATTCAATATTCAAGGCAAGAATTATGCTCTATGATCAGATCTGATGCAGCAAACAAGGAGGGAAAGAAGAAATCGCTTCTATTGCTTTTATTTTCCAGAGACGGACCTGCCCAACACTTGGCAGCAAAACGACAGCAGGACAAGGAATACACGTTTCCCGGGTCCTGGGCCAGTCCTTCGGCAAGACCACACTCATCTATCAAAAGTGTATCACTGCGGAGGTATAAAATAGTTAATACACAGCCACACCAGGAGACAATCTCTCTCCTCAGCTCCCCTTTAGAAGTATTACCTGGCTAGGTATTTCAAGAGAGACTGGTGAATGTTTTTTTGAAATGAAAATCAGTAGAACAAGAGTCATCCAATTTTATCATGAGAATATTCTAGCAGATATTAGTAATATGGATGTTATATGAGGCCTCTACCACTGCAATGCATTGCAAGGTTATAAAGCTGTAGGATCTGGCAATGAAATTAAATACAGGTTCTCAGCACATTATGTAGTATGTTCTTTTCCCTTTATGCTATTTTTGCTTAATTCACCAACTGGGCAGCACAGAGTTTACAATGACAGTGCTGCTGAGTACTCTGTACTCCCTGTTCTACCTCTGCTTAGACATTAAATTTCAAGATGTCATCTGTTATCAGATAGGAAACAACAAAGGGAAAGACTTAATAGACCTAATATGCAAACAGCATCCAAATAATAAGTAAAAAAAAAAACTATTTTGTAAACATAAAGCCAGTTTTTATACCTGGACAAATGCCTCTTCCAGTTTGAATTAATTGGTGTTCCTTGATTGCACTTTTGCTATAATGGCTTTTTCCCACAGAATGACTGTTTTTTGTGCCATGTATTTTATCATTTTCTTCGGTCCTTATGCCTTTTTTGGATCTCATCACATTCATGGCATATTACATGAATTTTTGCTTGGCCCAGCTGACTTATTAGTTAATAGATACTCCATCTTTGGCATATTTCTTTCCATTTCTCCACTGCTGAAAGAAATCATCCAAAATAGCAGTACAATCAGATACACTAATGAACAGCTCCATAGCATGGATTTTTCTTATTTTATCACCAGAAAAAATCAGCAGATTCGACATTCTATTCAGTTATTTTCCAGTCATGATTTTCTGTTTCAAAATAATTCCTATTCTTCCTTTACATCAGGCTCTGCCAGTTTGTACCTTACAAATCATCTTGTCATCCTGATTGTGGGGCTTTTTCTGTCCTTTTTTCCCCTGAATTTTGAGCTGGCATTTTGAGAGGCATATTCCTAGAATGTGTGAGACATCAGTACCTGCCTTTTTCTCTAGAGCACTGCTATTTATTTTTGCCATCCAACTTTTTTATGCAGGAGTACTTGATATGAAACAGTGCACAGGCCGTCAAGGAGACGCTGACCTGGGACAAATCTCCAATCTGTACTTTGGTTTTGGAGCCATAAGCACAACATGCTGGGAGAGGAATCCTACCCTGTCCTTCAAACAAGCATCTCTAGTCTCAATGGCAGATGCAGTCCAATTCACCTGACTGCATTTGTTAGTAATATGGAGGTAAGGTGTACTTTATCAGTGGATACGAGCCATTGTTCTCTTCCAATAAAATCCAAAAAAAATTTAACTGCTACCCAAGGAAATTTGCATTTCACATGTTCAGAGAGGATAAAGTCTCCTTTTTTCGTTGTTCTTAGAACCCTTTATAAACTGCCAAAGTCAACACGGGGGCAGGGTGGAAAAGTTCTACACAAAAATGTTAATAACATTCTTGTGGATCTATTTACAAGATAATCGACTTGGCAGATATTTTTAAGAACCTGCTTGGGAACGCAGTATATACACAAGCCAAGTTAAAAAAAAAACCTGCCTGGTGCTGTCTATGGCACTTCCCCACATACCATCCTACTTAATGGCTTTAAATTTAGCTGTGAAATTCTTTAAATCAGCCTGAATAAGATCACAGCGATAGTCACTGCACTAATGCCCACTGTGCGGGCTGGGAGAGAGCTCGCATTGCCCCACTGGAAACTGCAACTGCTCCTGCCAAGCTGAGACTGAAAAGCGCTGCAGCCAGAGCTGAAATTCCCACTCTTCCGCTGCCCACCTGGCCTCACCCCTGTCCCCGCCTGCCCTCTCTGAAGCACGCTGCCCTGAAAGACACAGCAGTCACTCTGTGCCAAGGCGCCCACGGTCTCTCTGTACCTCCCTAGCTGAGTCCAGGTGCTCCAAGGACCCAGGACCTTGAACTTGCCATAAACAGTCTGAATCCAGTCGAAGTTTCAGATGCCTACACATCTCAGCTGCCCTTGAAGCAGGCAAAACCAGGTGCCTTGTAGGAAAGAGCCCATCTTATCTGGCCAAGGTAGGCAGGAGAGAGGAGGGCCACATGCAATGTCCTTTCTTAGTACACTTCCAGGACCAAGCACCACCTCAGGTTTCTACTCAGGCAGTTCGAGCTGGGTCACTGAGGGCTACCCTCAAATGCAGGCAAGGCATATGGACATGTAGCCAAACTGGCCTCAAACCTGCTCATTTCAGCACTGTAAATGAAGCCAGGCAGGTAGGGAAGTGTCCAAGCTCCTCCGGGGATCTTGGTCCTGTGTCTTGCTGATGGCCACACAGGAAGTGAAGGGATCCACAAGAAACCAAAGTCTCTCAAGACTGAGGTACTGCCCAAATCTCTGACTCATTTTGCTCATCTGTGTCTAGGGCTTTGCCTTACAGATCTTTCTGCTTTAACTACACAAGCAGCATTGGTTTTCTCTCCTTGGGATCCTCTCCTCAGAGTGGAGCTACCTTTTGGTCAGGTTGGTTTGGCACTACTCAAACACAAGCCAGCCCCTTTCCTTTAAAAGGGAAAACAGAGGATCTGAGACCACAGTTTCTCCTTGTGCCACCCCATTTACTTATGGGAAGCAAGTGCCGTCCAACCTTGCCGAATGCAGCAGGGATGAACAGCAGGTGACTGTCTTAGTCCCTACTGCCAATCTGCTTTACTTCCTTGTATCTCCAGGAGCTCCGTCTCTGCCCTTCGTCAGGCCATGCCCATGAGAGCTCTGTGAGTCTTTTCTCTTCCCTCTTTTATCTTCTGCTTGCTTTGTGATTTGTCATCGCAAATTAACCAAGCAGACAGCAATGATTTGCAAGCAATCTTCAGGGAAACTACTTGGCCAGTTTTGAGCAATGGCTTCCATTGTCTCAAGCTGTCCTGCTCCATAAAGATATTGCTTCTTCCACTTAGTGTGAATGATGGACAACTAGTGTGTCCATTAGCCCTGCAACTGTAGCTAGATCAGACATGTGCTTCATGGCAGCCATTAATATCTTTTAAACTAAATAATGTTTTTTCTGCTAGCATTTTCTTTTATGTTTTTAAGCTCTAGAATGAACTTCCTTCCTTCCTCCTTCAGAGAATATTAGCCTTTCCCTGCCAGATCTTGAACTGCAGTAAATTTGGCCTCCAAACCCTGAGTCATTAAATGATTTGAACATGTGCATTCGATTAAAAAGCACTATTCACATGCTTAAGCTTACAGATAATGTTTGGCCTGTGTAAGCCTTCAGTTGCAATTCAGAAGAGGACATGTCCAAGTCCAATCTGTTCACCATTATACCTGTGAAACAAAGCATGCCCCAAACAAGCTTTACTGAATTAGGAAATATCCAGGTTCCTAGGCACTTGTTTAATTACAACGTGATATTGTAGAACATAAACATCACTGAATAACATAATTTCATCAAACACTGAACAGTAATATTCGAGTAACTGAAGCATAAATATAGTTCACCTTAGGCAAGAGATAAATTACATTAATAAAGTGTGCTAGTGTTCTTTAATTAGTTTGATTAGGCATGACAGAAGATGATATTATTCAGAAAAGCTCCATTTCCTGAATTAAGGAATTGTTGGTGTCGATCCCAATCTCTGTTTCTTTAACAGGTTCATTAATTGATAGAGTATTGCTTTAAAAAGAATTTCACAGAGTAGGCAAACATGGGGCCATTAGCAGAGGTTGATGCTGCTACACTTGTCATTTGGTGTCTGTGACCCATTTCCCTGTCATACAAGGCTTCAGATGTGCTTGACTCCAAGTGGATACTACAGATCGACACGTTCAGTATGATTTCAGCAGCTGCACCCTCAGCCCCACCAACCCCTCCCAGACTCTTGGAGAGACAGCCAGATTCTAACTGTGTGCCTACAGTCGCACTTTTACAACTCTGTATCTGATATACAGAGAGACAAAATAAGAAAATAGTTTCACTACCCGCCAAAGTAACTCAAAACCTTCAGAAGACTCTGCCAAGTCAGAATGTCCATACTGCAGTGAAATGCTTTATCCCCATTATTGGTAAGGTGCAAACTTCAGGCATGGTTCATATCTTCTCTGGTGAATGTTACTTATTTATTTACTAGATCTACTGTGTCATTAGAGTCACTCAGACCTGCTGTGCTGCTCACACTTTACAAATATTTTAAGCTGTGAAGCACCAGTTCTGGAGGGTCTGTTTGACAGTGGGCTCCTGGGCTGCCAAGGCTTTGCTCTGGCTCCACCTGGTTCAGGTTCAGGCACCCTGCTCCCCACTGGGCTCCAAACTGCCTAGGACCTAAGCAGCATCAGTGGAGGTCCCTGAGAGCACTCCCTTGCAAATCCCAAGATACCCAAAGAAGCAATATCAACCAGTTATTCTTCTTACATTTGTCTTAGTCTGCAGCAACCAGGAATGAATTTTACATCCACCCATACTCTGTGCAAGTAGCAGAATTGGGGAAAAAAACAAAACCTGATCTCTAACTGTCCTCACTGGGCTATCTTTATAAAAAAAAAAATCTAAATATACCAGCCTTTTCAGAAGTCTAAAACAGATTGCAAAGAATAATGAACAGGTTCCCAATTCACCGAGGCACTTGAATAAATTCTGAAAGGTACTTTAAGGTACCCAAATATTTTTGTGTATCTGACCATTAGCATATGACATTTGTTACAGAAATCAGTGCACACTTTTCCTTTGATTTTGATGTAAACAGAATCATGTTCTTTCTGAACTCAGCAGCTGTTTTTCTACTGACAGACAAGAAGATACAGATTGTTGCCAAAATTTAAAGATGATCAGTTTATGATGAGTTCCAGAACAGCTGGTGTCCTCACATAAGAGAGAATCAGTTCTGCCAGAGTACGGATGCTTTGTTGTCGTCACCAAACCCTAGTTTTGTAGTGGGCTCTGCTAAGGTGGATAAAACAGTCTTTCCTGTTCATTGATCATGAAAACCCAATTTGGAGACCTGTTTTCTCTTCATGACAGTTACAGGAGATAGACCTGATTAAATATTTCTGTTCTGATCAACGAGCATCTCAAGGGCACTCCTGTGACTGCAAGCCAGCTCAGCCACCACAGCTCAGCCACGCGCTCTGCCTCACGGACTGTAGTTAGATATACTTCCTCCAGACCTGCAAAACAATGCGCGTTGATACCAATACACAATGTGTTTCAAGCTTTAGAAACAGACTGAGCTTATTCACCTTCACACTCTTATCCTTGAGATCCAGCAAAGATTACTTACAATTGAAGGACTCTCAAGGTTTTCACATCTTTCCTGAAGTACATACAGAACAACTGTTCATCCACTCTTGCACATCCCTCCTTAATGCCTGCCAGTTAAAATGCTGATGGAGTTTATGGTACATTTTATTAATGCCCAAATGGCCAGACATCAAGGTTCCATGTGCCGTCTATTTATCAAGCAGCACCAAAGATTGTATTAACAAGTCTGATGATATTGAATTTGATTTACATTTCAAGTGCAACCTGTTCTCTGCAGGAACGTTCTGCTACAGATCTTTTCATGGCATGGGCACAATAGCTGATCGAACACATTTCTGGAAGATACGCCAATAGCTATTTACTTCTTGTGTTTGTGACAGCTCAGTAGCGGAGATTATGGCCTTGATGTTGCTCTCAGTTGAATAACTGAAGGTTAACTCCTCCGAAACCAGTGCAGTTATCCCAGCATTACATTTGAAATCAGAATCAGTGTTAGCAGAGCTGAATAATTATGGTCAAGTAAAGAATGGCAAAACACATAGGCATTGCTTTTTTCTTCAAAACAGTGTAGCTTAGACCCCTTGGGACTGGGACAACTAGAAAGGGCATTCCCACCTGTGCCAGCCGACATCACTGCATTCACGGTTTGGTCCAGAACTGGAAACTCAAGAATGGAACTCAGAATTCCTGAGGCTTATGCAAAGATGACACAGAAGCACACTGAGCTTCCCTGGTGATCACGAATTTCAGAATACCTTCTTGTTTCCACCAGCCTCATTCTGCAACACACTTAGCCCACTGCTGTGCTACCGGCCTGACCAAATGTTCTGACAAGTCTGACAGTCTTCAGCTCAAATCACTTCCTTTGTCCTTCAGTTCCTTTAAAATATTGTGACATCTTTTCATCTCACTAAGGAACATCTGAAACACTCCCTAACATGGTTATTAGGTGGATTTGAAAGTAAACTGTTTTTTTTCCTGAGAAAATTCACCATCGAGAAAGTTCCTATTGGAAAATTGCAGACTTCCCAGTGGAAACCAGGCAGCAGGGGGAAAGCAGATTTCATATTTACACCACAGGTTAAATAGGCTTTCAATTCTAAACTAAATGGTGCATTTTCATAATTGGGCAAACAATTTAAATGATTTCTTTTTATTCTAAAAAGATGATTGTATGCCTTCCAAATAATTTTTATTGTTTTTCTCCCTAAAATTACAGACAAAAATAACAGTCCCAAAACTCAATTTTCCAAAAAAACCCTCACTAGTTTCTTTTAAACTGGCAGTACTTATGACTTGTACTGAAAGAACAACTGATAAAGGCACTTTCTGTCTCTCCCTAGCGACCTTTTAAAACAGTATGGCAACCAATCCAATTGTTCCATCTGTTTCCAAAACAAAATTGCATTTTAGTACTAGGATATTTTCTATCCAAATGCTGAACAGCTTGTAGTTAAGTATTAGTCCATAAAAACTTTAAAACAATATCTTATTAATTCACAAGAATCAATATTCCAGCACACATTTTGGAGCCAGTTCATTACAGTTAAGTCCAAATTTATACCACAGTCAACAAAAAACTGTCCAAAATGTATCTGTTTGCCTATAATGAGACAAACTGATTGCTAAACCTCACTCCATCAAAAACAAGCCCTGTGACAGAACACTGGTTTAGGTATAAAGAAAAAGCTGTCTTACAGTCTGTGTAACCTTGGAGTAGTAGATTTGCCTAGATAAGTCAAATATCTTCAAAAATCTTGGGAAAAAAACAAGTAAAAAAGTAAAAAATCCAAAGCCTATAGCTCTTATGGTGGTGTTTTTACTAGTAGCCGAAATACAACATCCATTGAAATAATTGAGATTTCTTCTCCTGGTTTCAGTATATTTCAGATCTAAGATCCTAAAAGTAAATGAAGACTAGAATTCCCAGAAACAGAACCCTATTGTAACCTAACCTATATCTATGTGTGTGTGTGTGTGTGTGTGTGTGTATATATATACACACATACACACACACATATGTATGTAAGTACGTATGCATGTGTACACACATAGATATATGATAAATGATTATATTTTATTTGACACTGATGAGAAAAATTTATATAATATATTTATAGCTTGTTTATATAGGTATATACAAAAAAATTTTTTTTGTTGTTGACCAACAAAATATGACCATTTCTCACATAGCAACAGCAGGCTATGAGTTTTTCCTTCCCTTTCTCTCTAGTTCCCAGAAGGAAAGTGGTTCATGAATCATGGAGGTTAAATACAAATAACTTGCATTACTACTCAGAAGACATGTGGTTAATTGCTGTCTGCCTTTATTGTTAATTGCTAAACAGCAGCTTACTGGCACACCTACCACGGACTTCTCAAGATAAACAAACACAGCATGTGCACTAATTGTTTGCCTTCTCTTTACATCACTTTTTCTTCCAAAACAACGTGGGTAAGATTCACAGATTCTGTCCCTTCCTCTCCTTTCCCTTCTGCTAGTTTTAAACAGGCTCATTCCTCTGGCTGATTATTCCCGCTTTACTCCAAGAGAAAGAAGAGTCAGGTCAGATAGAAAGACTTCAAAGCAATACCAGTAAATTAAATCTGCTTCTATCGTCTAAGACTAAGATTTCCTCGCCAAACCCATAGGCATGCTGGGTTAATTCCACTTCCATTCCTGTTGAAAATGCTGAGCTGAAGTTCCTCCCAGCACCAGTGTAACATGTTCCTATCAAATAACATCAGAGGCAAGCTTACTTCATAGAAAGAGCCACATCATTATCATTGTAGAAAAGAAAAACCATCAGTTGCTTTCTCCTGCACACAAAGAACAGAAAGGTAAAAAGATAAGATTTAACACTCACCATAGAACAGTGCAGGGAGATGGAGCAGTTCCACTGTTTGACCAAGCATTTCTTTCTGGTTCACATATCTTAATGCCTTGGAAGTTACAAAGGCAAAATCCCAAACAGAAGGTAAAAAGACTGTGAGCAGCTCCCTTTTAGCCAAATGCCCTAGTTCATTGGATGATCTTCACACTGCCTAACAAGTCCTGCACCATCAACCTTTTCCTACCACCATCTTGCTACAAAACCTAGCTCCTTCTCAAAGGAAGGTCTAGCCACAGACTAAACCATGTGTCTATCATTTCTGTACTGAATCACTACAGCAGAATGCCATAGGTGAGACGTATGAGAATCAAACAAAGAATACTTGGTCAAGGTCTATGGAGTAGCAATCAAATCTGCAGATTATTGCCAACCTTTTGCTCACTGTGAAAGGCTTTGGCTTGCACGGGGGGTGTTCAGAAGCAGCACACCCGCTGGCTGGGCATGCGAGACCAGAGTGCATCCTGGGTGGAGACATCCTCAGAGACAAATGGAGGGAACTGCAGTCAGATTTGCACAAACCACTTCTATGATTTAGGAACACAAAGTCCTAGCTATATCTGGCTTTTCCAAAGATTTCCTTTACATTTTCAGATTAGTCAGTGCCTTGCTTGATTGCTCCCTTTAAATCGATAAACTAACCAGGCTTTGGTGCGGGCTGGGGGTGTGGGCGGGGAGGGACAGACACATTTGACAGCGGTACGAGCCATGGGAACTCATATCAGCCTGCTGCCATCTATGCAAGAAGGAAAGGGAATAGGGGAAAAAGAGGGGACAAATTTACTTCTAAATGTACAAATATCTCTTTTAAAGAGAAGAGGAAGCTTTCTGCTGAGGAAACTGGCCACCCTGCTCTACTATGCTGGTGCTGTCAGTCCTGTCAGGCTCATTGGGCCCTTGCCAGTCCTTCCCCTGGTGACCCCAGAGACTGGTATTTGCTCTCAGGAATGAAAAAGAAGGGTCAGGCAGGAGCCTGTAGGCTGAGAACTGCCCGCAACATATTCTTTCTATGAGACCGAGCCAGGCTAGTCATGAAGTCAAATCTCCCTTTTTAAAAATAAATGTTGATCATGCAAGAAATTGTCTTCTAACATACAGCACTTTACCCTTCCTGCAAACTGTAAATGCATCAATCGCTTGGCGCCCAGGCTTTGAATATGCAAATAGGATTTGATTCACTAGATGAGATGCATTGTCAAAGGGTCTCCGAGAAAGGGGAGTGCATAGATTAGATACAACACATTTCTTGAATCAAATCAATGGATTCAGACAGGAAAATAGCATAAGTATTTGCTGGAATGATATAGCATCTGCATGGCATTTCTCTTGAGTTTCCATATCACTTTCTTGTTAACTTCCCCATTACTATCCCTCAAACCTATTTTTTTTCTCCCTTTCCCATGACATTTACTGACTTTTGCTGGAGAGCAAGTGTTTCTTCTCACTGAATTTCTCTTTTTTTTTTTTTCTATAGAAACAGACTATATTTCCTGGGCTATTCTCTGCCATGCCATGTTCCTGACACACAGGTTGAAAAACCTGGAAGGCAAGAATCTTGCCAAAAAATTCAGGCTGGCATGGGGAGGAGATAAAATCAGTAACAGAACTGATTAAGGAGCTGTAGGTGCTACTTTACAAGGAAAGATTGAAAAAGCTGAATATATGTAGCCAAACACAATGATAATTAAATTGGCATGTGTACAGGCTATTGAAGGATTAAGCATTAAAGCCCAAATCGCCAAAGACTTTGGAATCAACAGGATTTAGGCACCTGTATGCTTCTGAGCAGCCAGGCCAACAGACCACGGTCTTTTTTTTCACATTTTTAAGGAGGTTTTTGCTTTGGATATTGCATCACTGGAAGAAGCAGAAATAGTGAACTTTAAATAACTGCCTACTTGTTATAGGAAAAGCAACAGAATCACAGGTGAAGGAATTAGAAGATTTTTTAGGGTCATCTGTGGAATTTTTGCCAATTAATGGGGTGAAATTGAAAGAAAAA
Organism: Apteryx rowi; assembly: GCF_003343035.1. Lineage (NCBI taxonomy): Eukaryota > Metazoa > Chordata > Aves > Apterygiformes > Apterygidae > Apteryx > Apteryx rowi. The sequence continues at coordinate 8,177,160 of NW_020450871.1, read as the reverse complement.
GGTCAAAACTGTTAAGTGAGATTTCTCATTTGCAGATCAATGACAAAGGGGAAAAGAGTAACACTGGAAAATGAAAGCATCAGTTTTTGAGACCAGCCAAAAGACCATCAAGGAGAGTGGTGTCTGCCTTAGCAAGTGAATGAATGTTTATATTTAAGTCATACATTGCATTTCTCTGCTGTATCACTCATGACAGAGTACTCAGGAAATTAGAAGATAACCATATCTTTAAGGGTTGGACAGAAGGAGGGAGGAGAGAAAAAGGAAAGGATGTAAAGGACCTCTAGGAGACCCAACAGTCCAGAGCATGTGCATCAAGTGCAAAGGCTTGATTCAGATTCACACTCTGCATTGCATGTAGCCTCACTCCTTGCTGGAGAGTCTCAGATGTCTACCTTCCTCATTTCTCTGTAGAACAAAATGAAACACTGAATCTTGCAGGTTTTTACAGAGCAGAATTCCTGGTTCCTGGCCAGGTCTACCTCACAGTCCTTTGCAAAGCTGGCAAATGTCAGTGCCTCCACTTTACAGATGGATGCACAGGAGAGGGTACATTGACTGATCAAGGTCAACCAGCAGGCCAACAGCAGAGCCAGAGACTCCAGAGTCCTGTGGTGAACCATGCTGCATCTTCTTACTGGCTGTTTCCATTCCTCGTATTGATCACTCTTTACAGATGTCATTAAAATCCAAATAAAACACAACAAATATTTATTATTAATTTCCAAAGCATAAACAGGGCTTTTTTTTTTTCCATTGATTCCTGGCAGATTCTTTCTTGAAATTTCCCAGATTGGTACAAAAACAAATATGTATAAATTAGCCATATACGATATAACATGAATGAGAACATTCACTCTCTTTAATCATTCCCACAAGCATTTTGTCATCTTTCTGTCAGTTCTGTTGACAGGAAAGGAAACTGCTTCTCAATTTTAATCTCTTTTCCCCAAGCACATTTAGCAGTTCTTAAAGCTAGCTGCTAGAAAGCTAACATACTGGAAAAGGAGGAGGCTGGTGAGAAATAGGGAAGAGCTGTCTTTATTTCTTCGTATTTCAGAGTGAATGAGCATCCATTGGCACTTTTACAGCCATCTCACCTCCCGCCTCTTTCACTTCCTTAAAATATGCAAAGATATTTTCTCTTTGAACCTTTTTGAAAAGGGAAAGGACAGATGCTTCAAGCCAGTCCTCCTGATTCATCCAAGACTTTTCGACAATAGCCACTGGCTGGCTGTGCATAACCTTGATGTCAGGTTCAGAACTGCACAAATCTATGTTAGCATTTTCAAAACTACACTACACCAAAGGCATTTGCATATTGCCTGGGTTTGTTCGTTTTCTTGTCCCAGTCAAATGAAGAGTGGAGACACAGAAGAAACAAATGGTGATCTCAAGAGCTGGAGATGAGTGCAATGACCATGCCTTCCTCCCCACCCAAACCTGGGGAAGTCCGCCACAGTCTTTGGATTTATATTTCCCACGTACTTTCTCACACGTTGCACAGCAAGCGCTGATCTCTGCACAGCAGGTCTGGAGACCCACTTTCATTTCATAATTTGAACTGTCAGGTGCAGAAACTGAAGGCTACTTTTGCTTAAGCTTCCCAATAATAGAAAAAGCATAAATAGTACCCTTATACCATGAATATCAAATAGTCATATTCCAACATCCACATCCCACTGTGCAATTTTCCAGAAGTGAAACCAATTTATGGAAAAATTACATTAATAGGTCAAAAATAGGCAAGAAGAGTTTAGGCCCCTGGAGGAAAGATGAAGCATGTGAAAATAAATAAAAAGGCAGGACACAGTAGGACACAGTAGCCTGTCCCCAGCCTGGCCTGCCCTAGGACTCTTGACTGCCACTCAGAGAAACTTCAAAATATCTAAGACAAAAATGTTCAGACAGTGCCTATTGTGAGATTAAAAAAACAAGCTCCAGCTGGTGTTGCATAATACATCCTATTGGAAAATTTTGCTGAGGCCCTTGAAGCTGTGGAAGGGATAAATTTGGCCAGGTGAGTTTATCTTACAGGGCAGTGCTAGAAAGTTCAGGCTATTAAACAGCAGCATAGTGAATTTATGACAAATACAATGCAATGATGTGATAATGATGCGATTACATTGCACAGAGGGAAACAAGAATGGCTGGGAAAACACAGAAGGATCCCAGAGGCCATCTTTTCTTTGAAAGGAACTGAGTAAGATCTCACCAGGAGCACCTACCGCCCAGCATCATCTGGGAGAAAGGAAGGGATGAGGAGCTACTCCATCACATGTTGCTCAGCTCCTGAAACTGCTTTCACAAGGATGTAACAAGTAAGAGGGCACAGGCAGCCAAGAGGTGCCTACATCAGGCCCCGAGTCCTGTGGGAATGAAAGCTTCACCTTGTGCCACCGAAGTCGATCGGACTTCCCGCAGCTGCAGCCAACACTGACCTGGGCAGCAAGTGAGCAGTAAAGCATTGATGACATTTGCTAGATTGGTCACAAAAAGCCAGTGAGGCCTATCAGGGGGGAGTACGGGTCCATGAGAGGAGATCCAAAATTAACTCTTCAGAGAGTGATTCTTCCATATAATTGTCCAAAACAAGTTTTACAGACTAGAAAGACAGCTAATTCTTGTGAATGTAGGTATTTAGCCAGTCCCCAAATCAGAAACGTCTTGTAAAAATCTGCTCTCATATCTTTTTAGATCACATTGCTCAGCTAGGACCCATTTCCTATGAATAGAAAGAACATGTGTGTCTATTGCTTTATCTTTTTCATGCCTCTCAGACCTAGCTATTTTCCACCCTGCCAATAGTTATTTATGACTTTGTGATAATAAGCAAAGTAGGTAATGACCTATTAAATCACAACCCAAAACTTATTATCACCAAAACCAAACTCCAATTGCTAGAAAAGAATTGTTTAATTTCATGTGTGGAAAAAAGTTTACTTTTTTTTGCAGCCTAGATAATAGATGATTGTTGCAAACCTTTTCCCTGGGAAACTGGAAGCTGGAGTAAATCCTCTATAGCTCCTGTTTAAACTGCAAACAGAGGAATTGTTCTTGATACATATTCCAGGCACAGAGCTATGCCCAAGGTAGATGAAAACAATAGCAAATATATTTTAGGTTTAACTTATAATGCGCTCTAAAAAAGTGTCAGCATTTGTCAGCACACTACTTTCTCCCTGTGAACAGCTAGGGATGGATTATGCAGGAAGGGACAGGAGAGGTGAGGCAGACAGCCTGCCTCCAGTGCTTTCAAACTCTCCCCCAAGACTAGGCACAACAGCCTTGAACGAGGACCAGATCCAACATAGGCACGAGCAAGTTCTTCCACCTGCAGCAGGAGGAACAGGAAGGCAAAAAGGGGGGCCAAACCTTAGCACCATCTTCCAAGGAAATGTTCCTTTTATAGAGCAAGAGAGCCAAGTACTAGCTGGCATCGTCGCTTGTGCACTTATGTTTGTGTGATTCTGGATATATCATTAATACTGGCTCTGAAACGTACACAAATTTCTCGATATAGTGGCAGGAACAAGCCCTAACAGAGAAGCAGCAAGAAAGAAACATGACAGACATTTAGGTCGGGTATAAATCAACCGTACATATTCTATATCAGATGTTATACTTAACCAGTAAAAAAAAAAACTACTCAAAAGCTGTTGCTAGCCAGAAGTTGAAAATATTACTTGGAAAGAATTCAAATTCAAGGCCAAATCAAAAAAGTGTAGTTAGGTTTGACATGCCTACAGGACAGACTTTTTGATAAGCACTTGCAAGTCTTCTGCAAGGACCTGACTGACAACCAGAAGGTCATATTTATAAAGATTGCTCACAAATCACTGGCTCAGGTCTCCATTCAGAAATTGGAAGAAAAAAAAAAAAAACTTTTTAATGCTCAGTGAGCTACTTCTCCCTGCTCCCAAATAGCAACCAATGTAGCAAAATATTCTTTGCTAAGCAAAAGAGGAAAACACCAGTGCAGTAGATAAGTGGTTATAATATCTGCACATAATACTGAGTTCCTAAAGTATACTTTTAACTATCTCACAGTCTCTCCACTGGTGAAGCAAACCCTAAGACAGCCAGTTGCTCTCCTTTTGCAATAACACCGCACTCAGTTCAGGATTTAGCCAGCAGTCAGGCCTAACTCAAGGCACCGCTGATCCGGCATGAGCCTCTTCTCCACTGCCAGGCAATTCCCACTGCACTCTGCTGCACCTCCCCGTGGCACGTCTACTCCCATTTTCTTCCTTAGCAAGCCCACGTGGTGCTGAACCCTTGCACAGTGCTTGTACACATGGAAACCCCGTCAGTGTTATCCTTGCTTTCCAGCTTACAGGAAACTCTACCAAAAAATATCTCAGCCCTTTTCTTTTTCAGGTTCAAACTTTTGAATCTGAACAGCAGAAGTCATTGCCTGCCTTCATTTAGGGAGACACCAAGCACCCTTAGGCAGAGTAAATCATGCACTGTTACAATAGGAAAATTTTCATTACGATATGCCTCCTTTCTAACAGAAATTTCTCTCAAAGAATACAAAATAAAATACCAAAAAAAAAAAAAAAAAAAGTTGGGGCCCCTTTGGTGCTTTACCTTTATCTTTCCTTCCCTTCACCAGACTGTTTTGCCTGTTTTGGGATCCCCTTGCCTCTGAAAATCCAACTCAGGGAAGGGGATCATGTTTTGCTTGAGACAGCAATCTCCTCTTAGGCTTATGCAGCCTAAGACAAAAAAGCAGTAGAGTGTTATTCTTGACCATTTCTGATCAAGTTTTGCCACTGCAGCAGCATGAGACTAAAGCTATTTCTTATGTCCACTAGAAAGGCTGAATCCTCAGCTGGTACGAGCAGACGTAGCTCTGCTTTGATTTCAGCACAAGATGTCTGATGAACACGTGTCTTGATAGCGTTGGCACCCAAAGTCAGGTGCCCCTGTGTGCCCCTGCACACAGCCACGAGGAGACAAACATAAACAGTACTTTTTCCTCAAATCTGTTACTTATTTCTCTTCCAAGAAGAGATAGTCCCTGTAGACTATCAATATTATGGCTTTTTCAGACACAGTTAATTATACAATGGAACACAGAGATCCAGCAAATCTCCAAGGTATCAGGAGAAAACAGTGATGAGAGGTCTCAGTCCAAGAAAGCACATAAAAGTTATCTTAGTTAAAGCATGTGGAAAGTCCTGCTGTCTTCTTTCTAAAGAGCCCAAAGGTCTTAGATTCCAGGAAACTCTTTGCTATTATGGGTTTTCTAATACTGACATGAAATCAGGGTGTTTCAAGCTTTGTCTGTGCAAGATCTAATAGAAAGCTCAACTCTCCTTTTTTTCTAGAGCCAATTTGTTGTTTTTCTTCTCCCCATTATAGACAGTTTCAAATACGAAGTCCTGGAAGAAATATGTACTGAAGGTTCCCAAAATCCTGCAGCTGAGAGCAAAGTGCAAGGGAATTATTACTGTTTCTATTTATTTATTTGTCTTGAAATACTGCCAAGAATGTCTTACAACATGATAGAACACCAGGATCTCTGCAGAGAGTAATTTGCAGTCTAAATAAAAAAAGATGAGCCAAATGCCTCATTGGGTGCATATGTAGTGCCAGTCACTTCTTTGTTTTTATCAACCCAGATGCCACAGCCAGCTCACAACAAACACTGGTCTTTCCTTTTCCTTTGGCCATCCCTCAGCTTTGTGTTAAAGCCAAGGCACAGGAAGAGACACAATGGAGACTGGAAAGAGAGTCAGGTTGATGGTGCCTAGATATTCAGGCTTTCTAGCCATAAAGCAGGGGGATTCCTCAACCAACCCTATATTTAGGTCTGTCCTACCAGTTCTCTTCTGTCTTCCCTGGCAAGGAGCTAGAAAATCCTTCTTCCCTGTCAAGGTTGCTAGGTGGAACCGTGCTTGCCATACAGCAAAGAAACATAAAAATTATATCCTCCATTTAAAAGGGGATATATAACACCCTCTGCATGAAAATAGATAGCCCTTAGAATGAAGAAAAAGGCTTTTACTAGTTACACAGATACTATTTACAACAGGTGAAAATGAATCTCTTGGTAAATTTTGTCCTCCCACTAAAGTAAGAAAAATGTTGAGAGTTCAACAAAGGAATTGGAGAAAGTTCCTCTCTATCCTGCAAAGCAATCTCCCCTTTTGCCTACTGTTGGCCATGAGTTTTGTTAGGGGATTCACTGGGAAATTTTCCTATAAAAGGATTTGCTAGGACAGCTTAAAGAAAGTATTAAAGATTTTGAACAGTACTCACAGAACCTATCCAACTGAGAAATAATCCACAGAAACAGTTATGCTGCGGACTCCAAATTCAAAGGCCATGACATTTTGTCTTGTAAGTTGCCTAAGGAAAATTGTAGATGAAAAAAAAAAAGGTGATCCTGGGGAAAAATCTGTATAAAAGCTAGGAGGTCAAGTCTTTTGAGTCCCAACATAGATTTGCAGGTCAGCAACTGAGAAGTATCCATTAACTCCAAACATAGTTCATAACTTTCTTGGAAGAAAATGAATTATGCTAGTGTCTAGTTCTTTCAGTTTCAGAAGAAAGAGTTTCTATGAGGTATCTCTAGCCTATAGATGCATGCATTACGGTATAGCACATACTTTGTTACACCCAAATGGGCTGGACAGATGGACCATGCTGTGCACTGACTGGGTGTACTGTGTCATCACTGGTCAGAAGCAAGTTTCAGGACTGCACAGAGTTTGCAGTCCAGTAGGAGTTGAAGACTCTGCTCCTGGCTGCATTTGTTTCTACTAGAGTTCCTCCCGCCTGATGAGAGCTGGTCATCAGGATACAGCACTATGGCTTTATTGCATTTTGGCTGTGTAAGAGGAATCCCATTCCAGCCAGACACCAGGCTCTTCAAGTCTCTCTGTACCACTTACACTGCTTTCACCAGCTGAGTAGGCTCCAAGGATGGCATGTTACATCTAAGCTGTGGGTCCGTCAGAGGTCTGTCCAGAGCTTGTTTGGGCTTCCTTCTTACTGTGTAGGCTCAGGTTTTGACCTGACATGCTTTCCAGAAACATCCAGGACCACATCAAGACCAGGGAGCTGTGAAGAGTTCTGAAGTCCTACAGGATGGACAGAGGCCAAGAAGTAGACATGGGGTAACATTTTCCAAAGTACTTACATTGATGTAGGAGTGTTTGGCCTGCTTTTAGAAACTCAAAAGAAGGATTCTTTAAAATAAAAGTAAAAATAAAAATAGAAATAGAAATAGAAATAAAAATAAAAATAAAAATTCTTCCAATCCTCACTTGGTCAGCATATAGCTATATGACCTGGCACAGCCATCTAGGAGCAGTGCTATGTCGCAGGCCCCAATGCATCCCTCTCAGCACCTTATGTGTTCAGTCGCTTGGTGTTACCCTGTACTTGCAGAACCTAACTTTTCATGGGCACCAAATTCCCTTTCAAAATACCTTCTTTTTCCTGTTTTGTTTTGGTTTTTTCAGCAATTATTACTTGTCATAAACAAGAACTGCCAGTTGTGAAAAGCATCAAGTTCAGTTCCAAAAATGCTTTATAATTGTTTCTCTCTATAGCAAAGAATTTTCTAACTACACCATAATGCAGTCAGCTAGTCATGGGGATGTCATGGAAGGAGTACTGATAAGGCTGTCTATCAATGTCAGTCAAAGGGATTTGAGCCTCTAGGATGCATTCAGCAGGCTGGCAAATCTCTTAGGATTGTGGTGCAAATGAGGATGCTCAAGAAATGCCATCACATAGAATGAAAATCTTTTACCCAACATGCTTAAATCATCCTTTTACTTCTCATATACCTAGGATGAGGTACTTTGCTTTTAAACTGTCATTCCAGAAAGAGCATGTATTGATCACATGAAAGAACAAAACAAAATCTTTGGCAATTAATGTCTGATACAGAGCTGAGAAGAAACAGAGATGCTGCAGAAGACATTCCTGTTGGAGATGATATTGCTTGCAGATGAAGGCTATTTTATAGAAGCCAAGAAATAAGCAAGTTGACTGAGAAAATATCTCTTGCTTTAAGTAACTTCCATGCAGTGTCTGAACCAGAGAGCTGGAGCATGGGGAGATGAGCTGCTCAACACTTGCTTGTCAATGAATTCAGACAAAGATCTTGTTTTCCAAGAGTTTCACATTTCCAGATTTTCCCTTTTATACTTATAATTCTGGCAATCCTTAAATGAAAAGAAAAAAGGTCTTAGTTTAAATGGGTGGGACCCAGAAACCAGAAGACGTGTTTCATAGACCTTTTGAGCCTGGTCTGAGATTTGGATTTTTTGAGGAAACCCAAATGAGGAAAGATTTGGTTAACATGAACACTAAGGATTGTCTAAAGGAGTTCACTTTGATTAATCTAGAAAACAGCCAGGAATAGGATGATGGTCTTTCAATACATTAAATGTTATTATAAAAGGATGATGAGTTCCAGATTACTCTCCATCCTTGGGGGTGAGGAAGCAGAAAGGATGAGAAGACATGCTTAATTAGCAGCACAGATCCTTTTCGGATATTAAAAAAAACCTTCTGTTAAGGTAGTAAAGAACTGGGACACACTGCCTCAGGTTGTGTAAAATCACTGAAGGTTGTTGGGAACAGTTAGATAATGAGATGCCTTGGGAGTGGTGTTGGCAGACTTGATTCTTCTTCAGAGCAGCACCTTGAGCTGGAAGATCTCTGGAGGCTCTTCCCAGCCATAGGTTCCCAGCTTTCTATGTGACACCCTGATGAGACTGGAACAGATGTGACATCGAGTGGAGACATTAATTCTGCCTTCCTGCGGCTAGAGTTACACTGGTAAATGTCTAACTAGGGAACTGAGAGGAAAAGTATTCACACTGTGGCTGCCGAATGAGAGAGTGGATGACAAAGAAGGCCTTCAGGTCAGGACCTGGACAATGAGGGAACAATCACATAAATGCTTACAGCAAATCCATCTGTAAAAACCACCCCACAGTCCAAGTGGAGACAATAAATCTTTGAAGGAAAGGTTTTCCATACAAATTAGTACTGTCATATAGAAAGGCACAGCTTCTGCTTAGTAAAATGAAATACTCTCAAATGGAGTCATGATTCTTGAAACCAGATTTTGGTGGTTAAAAATACAATTAGGAACGTGCTGGCTGAGGAGGTAGGTAGAGGATTTCTAAAGCTAGGCTTCACTCTGCTCTCAATAAAATCAAATTACCTTAATGGGAGAAGAGCTAGGCCAATGCAGGAGAGCAATTCTGCAGCAAAGGGGTTGATTTCTCTCTCCTGTAGCAGTGGGACTTTCAAGTATTTCACCTGTAGCTGGAGCAGCTGCCTTCAGTGTCCACTCAGAAACGTCTTCTCACTACCTGGACCTTCTGTTTCTTTTTCACCTAGCACCACATTTATGCAAGTAGTCACTGACATTCTGTCTTGCTTCTCCCCCAGGAAAGGAGAATGGATGTCAGTGCTTCTCTGCTGAATTGTCAAGAGATGGTTTGCTACCATTGTTCTTTCTTATCGTCAAACTCTTCCTCTCTTGCTCAAACCAGTTAGCTCTTGTAGGATATTCTAATTTTTGAAAAAACACAAGCAGGAAGGAATCCTGCTCTCATAGCAGGTAACAGAGTCATAGTACTGCTAAACTAATTATATTTTCTTACAAAGCTTTGAGACCAAAGAAACACTAATTAGATATTTTAATATGGCTACAGGAAGAGCTGAATGATAGCCAATATTTTCCAAAGTGACCTGTATGCTTAGGAGCTTCCAGGGAAGCAAAGAGCTTCAGAAAACCCTGGACACACACACATTAAATAAAAAATACATATATATTGGATGTCTGTCTGAATGTCAGAGGACATCTCAAAACTGAGCACTCAAAAGCAGAAGTATTCATAAGTAAAAGCAATATAAGCAACAAGCAATAAGTTGAGAAACTTCAGGGAGTAGATCTATTACAGCAGAAATGGCTGGCACTCCCCACAGCCCATGAGCAGCTTTGCTGTGAGGGTCGGATGCATGATACATGTGCATCGCTGCTAATCAGTGGCAGGACTGCAGCTTTGAAATGTTCACCAAACAGTTTAACACCTCAGTGGAGCAGCATAATGCAATTGCTTTTTTGAAGGTGATCCATTTCCATTTAAAATGCTGGCCAGGCCATGTTTACAGTGAAATTGCATTTGTCCTTATAGCACATGCTTTTTGAATATTGAGAAAACATAAATTCTGTGACATATTCTAACTCCTTAAACTGGCAGTAATTTGGCTCCAGGCTAGTATCAGCCATAGGATATGTTAAAGCCTGAAAGGAGCGTGAGAGATTAGCACAATACCTATAAAGGATGGTCAGGCTGTGAACGTTCACACTCTCTTTTTCCCTCACTTCATTTCCTCTCCATTCCCACGATAGCCCCGTTGCATTGTGTGGAACTGAACACTGTGCCGCTGCCAGAAGTGTCACACAGAGGACTTGGATAGCAATGATTTATGCCTGGTATTCCCAGCTGTAGAGGCCCCACAAAGGTACTGACAATTTAGCGTGAGCTAAATAGGATGCCAAGGTGTATTTAGGCAATGATAATACAAACCGTGGTGGAAAAGAGGACACACACAAAAACATATTCCCTTGCTGGGAAACCACTGAACTTGGAGAAAATAGGTTAGATATGTCAGCTGCAGGAAAAGCTTCTTAGTTCCCTCACTACAGAAATGAACCTTACAATAACTTTTCTAGTTACATCAGAACAAAGTATTTTTCTGGTTATATCTTAGTTTGGCTCCATTGGCAGCCACCTGATGAGCTGACCACATCACTCCCTTTCTTCGCCCAGGGAGACCCCAGGCACTGGCAGCTCATGCATGAGCTACAGTCAAGCTGCCTTTCGGCAGCTCCAAGCTCTACTCCCCTCTGCCTCTCCACGCCTGCCCGCTCTTGTCAACCTTCATGCTGACCACACATCTCTTCATACAGAGGACCACCACCCTGTCACAGAGTCCACCCCTGCCCCACTCTTTAAGCTCATCCTCAAGCTTCTCCCTGCGCCCACATTAAAGGCTTCTCTGGAGAACTATGTTGGCCATGAGGAAACCTGAATTACATACAAGTTGTTCTTGCTATTCCTTTTCTGCTAACCTGTGCCTGCTGCTCTGTGGCCTGACTCTGTCATTAGCTCCTCCAGTCCATTCCTGAGGTTTGAGTCAGCTCAGACTATGCCCTGATTCCCAGAAGAACTCACACTGCTGCCTCTGCAAGTTCCTCTTCCACTTCACCTCTCTTCCCCCTCCAGGCACGAGTGGTGCATCTTAATAGCACACGTGGCCACAGTTTGTCACTCACACTGCTAACCTAAGAGGATTGCCACTTTGGGAGAGAATAGCAGAACTGCAGAAGCAACATGGGCATACACAATGAGAACTAAGTGCAAAAAATGACAGGAATGTACAAAGATGCCAAATCTATGTGGAGAGGAAAGCATCTAATTTGACCATTTGTGTGCTGAGCAGTGGCTGCTGTGTTTGAAACTAGGTTACTTCTTGCAGAGGCTTCTCTGTAAGAGTTCCCACAATTAAGACATTTAAACTCTCCTGGCCCGATTTCCAGGAGTGCTGGTCACCTCTCATTCATTGAACGACTTCGGGGGAGCTCAGCCATACCCAGCAAACGCCTGACTTTCAAAGGCTTTAAACTTGTGTAGACCATAGTTTGAATCTACAGTCTGTTGAAGGCTAAGGGCTCCTAAACAGGTCCAATTAGTCCGGTTTGCACCTGCAATTTGTTTACAGGTTCAAAGACATGGACATGTGTAATTTCTACTGCAAAACTGTACTTGGGCGGGGGGGGAAACGATTTCAGAAAATCATTGTTAGGAAATATGATTTTCTTGTAACATAAAGGAATTGATCCTTGAGCCAGTGAAAGGACAGGGAACTCAAACATCCCCAAATCTACCCAGCAAGCACCTTGGCCAGGACAGTCCTTACAGTGCATTCCCAGACCTTTCTTAGACATACACATGCATGAAGCCACATGGTTGTTGCTAAAAACTGGTGCAATGACCTCCAGAGTAATGCCCTCTGCAGTGGCCAAGCTCACCTTGTATCCTTCCTACATAAGACAGGATTAATATTAGCCTGTTCTTGAGCTCTTCATCTGCTGGTGGCCAAGTGTCAAACTATTTACCCTAACCCTGAGAAAGCACTGTAGCTATGTCGGACAAAAGAAAAACTACCTTAATAGCAAACTCACTGGGGAGAATTCACTCTTTGTAAATCTGGATTGATTTTTGGCAAGTAGCTTAATCAAAGAAGAAGTAGTACTGGAAAAGTCTACTGGTCTTGTTTTTATATTTTCAAGATTAATTACTGATATTACATTTTACAGAAGCTTAGTTCATTTTTTCCAAAGCAAAAATAAAAGGCTCAGGCCATTTGAAAATAAAATGAGCTATTCATTTCAAGTTGAATCAAATGCTTAGGTTTGAATGGTTTTGAGCTTCTACTTTCTTGGGGAAGACAAAACTACCTGCAACCTCCTCAGAAACCTCCCCTCTTCATTTTCTCATTGCTCTCCTCATGAGAAGTGGTAGTGTGTTAATAGCGTTGATTGCCTTTCAAGGAACCTCACGCCCATGCTGGCATTGTGGTTTTCTGAGGCCATGGATCCAAACCTTGGTCTATATTTACAAGTATATGCACAAACGCCTGTAGGTATATGAAAGGAAATGACAGCTACTCTGTGCTCTGCTAACTGTGAGGACTGAAAGGGGAGAAGTAGGTCATGTATGGCTCAGATGTACTAATAGCTCTTCTGCAATTTGTTTTGTGAATCAAATCATTTTGCCAGATTCCTTCAGCATTTTGCAAAGAAGAGATTCTGTCATATCATCTACTGGGTACTGAAATCAACTGGTTATATTTCCACTATGATAAAAAGATGCTCCCAGAACCTCTTCGAGCTGCTATGGGGAGCTTTTTATTCTCCTAAATCAAAGCACTCAAAGTATTACTTACATTGTTATGATTTAGCATAACTTGGATCCAAGGGCTCACACCTTTTCCAAGATGCCAGAGTGACTGTAACATGACAGTCACTTCAGTGGTGCCTAGTACTTTTGAAGGAATAATGCATAAAAAGGGCAACCAAATGCCATTTTTGTAAGTGTAGAAAGACATACAGGAGCTGAGCTAGAGCAGTTCTGCAGTGTGAGTGTGCAGAATGACAACCAGGTGATCACTGTAACACCATGCAGTTCGTTCCTAGATAGCAAGGGGAACACAAAGCGTGGTTCACTCACCTTCCTAGCATTGATTCATATCTATTTTAAGGTCAAAAAGGACTAGAACAGACATTGCATTCTCCATCTCGCATAAGGCAGAATTTCACAGAGTAAGTCCTTCAGCAGATGCTTAACTTCTGAGTGAAGTAGATCTTATTTTTAGAAAAGGCATCCAGTTTTGTTTTAAAGACTTCATGTGACAATGAATGCAGCACAATCCAAGGTAAATTGTTCAAATGATTAATTCCCCTTGCAGCTAAAATACATACCTATTTCTAGACTTAATATGTCTATTCCTTCTCCACTGGTTTTCCAGTAACCAGGGGAGATGCTTCAACTGGTGGAATAGATTTTTGAGAAAGAAAGGTTTCCCAGGGCCATCCACATGACAGTCTTCTCATTGACAGGATGGTAAATGCCTCCATCCTACAGCCTGGTGCTTACAGAGGTAAATCCAATCTGACGGGCACTTGTCCTGTGAACAGATGCTGCTGTGGCCATCCTTTATATATAGCTGTCTCCACAGGGGAGGAGAAGGGCAGGGAAGCAGGACCACACAGTGGACCCAGAGCCGGATGCCCAGCCTGTGGCCTGCAGAAAAAGAGCCTATTCTGCAGTAAGCCAGGAGCATTCGTGCACTGATGCTTGCCAGCCACTCCGCTCTGCTCACAGCAGCAAGGCATTTGCATCGCCCCATGGGACACTGAACCAGCAAAACCACCAGCCTTGCTTAGGAAGACAAGAGTCCCAGAACTGTTTATCACAGGATCACTGCTGCCCATCTGCTTCCAGGCTGCAGTTTGGCCAGGAGCAGATTCGAACACAAAGGATACCAGCGGCACCCAGGGGGCTGTACAACATCTTAGCCTTGCCCTCCTCACAGGATATAAAATATATACCTGCACAATGCTAATGTAAAGGCTGCAGTCAGGAAATCTGCCCCTCTTATTGCCAGGATCAAGTGAACGGAGTCCAGACACAAGCTAACAACCTTGCAGTACTGAGCATTATGGATGGATGAAAGCTCAAAACTTTTCCATCTTGACAACAGCAATGATTTACAGCAACACAAAAGCTCTGTAGAACAACTTACAGCAAGGCTCCAAGGAGCCAAGATTAGTTACCAGACAGTAGAAAATAAGAGCAATCAATTTTGTTCAGCCTGGACTGAAGTTCTGCACCTTTTCTGGGTATCAAAATAAACACAAAGGTGTTTGAACATCATTTTTTTTAGCTGTTGAACAGAAGACAATCCAGAAAGTCATAGAAAAAATGCACTGCTTGGTTTATGTTTGGCACTTTGGGACATATAAACAAAATTTAAATAAATAGGGGTTGAGATAAATGAGAGCGCAGTTACGATTTTTCTGTGTTTCTCCTGGGGCTACTTATTGCCACACTTACTGCCATTAAGTAGGACCTTGCTCCTTAAACAGTTCACTGCAATCAGCAAGACTACCCAGAGAAAAAATACTTTATACAAGAGAATGATTCACACTACAGGAAAAGCAAAGGCAGGATTTGAATAAGGGATGCTTTAGGCAATGGGACTTTAGCTGTGCTGAACTATATCCTTGGTTTCTCACTGCTAGATGCGTCTTTCTAGTTGCGTATTGTCTCATTTTATCTTCAGCAGGTGAGCAGGAAACAATGGGAAGAGGAGACTAAAGGAAACAATGAGTGATGACAAGGGCTTTGAAAAGGAAGGGGTTTATAGTTGTGCTTTTTAAATAAAATGCTTTCACAGAAAGGTTTAGCAAAATTTACCTATGTTGTAATACTCTTCTAGATTAAAGGTTTAGGCACATTTGTAAAACCAAAATGAATCCTGTGTTTAATCATGGTATTATAATATTCATTAATATTGCAACAGCTTTGAATTATACAATTACACAAATATTTTGCATTCTATGATTTGATTCAGTAATCTCATTTATTTTAGATTTTATTAGCTGTTTGCTACAAATTCACTCAGTCAGATGATACTCATTTGGTTTGCAGCAGTGGGAAGAATGATTTCTTCTTCTTAATGGGAAGAACAGAACCAGCCCTCACATCTCAGTGCTGCTCTGGAGACTAAGTCTCTGCTCCCTGGAGCAGTGTTACTCTTACATGGGAAGGTAAGTTAACCTCCTCCATCTCCTTGTTTTTTTAAAGTGGGGGGTATACACTTGATAAATAATCGGTGTTCTTTGCTTGTGGAACTCTTCCCAACTCCTCCAGGACCTTACTGCACCCTTCCTCATCACCACATGCTGCCTCTATTGCTGTAACACCGCTGAAAACACCCATCCTTTCCCTCAGGCATCTCCCTCACTTTTATTGCTTTCCTCTTCTTTCTTCCTATGAGCCAGCATAATACAGCAGAGGTGGGGAGATGGGGGACTGATGCAGATTGCTACTGCTGAGACGACTGCGATCTGCGGATGAACACGTGGTAGCTCACTGCTAAGGCTGTTTATACTGCTGCTGGTTACTTGCAGGATGAAAAAGGAGGATACCTCAAAGTCAGAGATGTGTTCGGTCCAAGCATTGGAGGATTTTGATTAACTGTGCAGAAGTTATGTTCCCTTTCCTCCCCATCCTCCCCCAGCGCGGGGCATAACCAATTTAGCTTCTTATTTTAGGTTGATAGAACAATTGAACAGAAGAGACCAAAAGGGAAGTCCCCATGGGAAGACCTCTGCAATCACAAATACTGCTGCTGCTCCCCATGTGGGCAGGTGGGGAGCTGATGCAGCTACCAAGTACAGAAAGCACCTGATCTGCAAAGGGCTTCCTCCCAAATGGAAAAGCAGAGGAAGGGAGATAAGAAATAATAATGGGTGTGATGTTCTAGTGCACTGAAAACTGAAAATCTTCTTTCCATATTCATCAGGGGAGAATAAACTGGGAGCCACAATATCATATAACCACACAAAATTAACAAGATCTGCACTGAAAAAGTAGAACTGCTCTTCCAATGCCATGCTGACAAAAGAGGGTCAAGTAAGTAAAATAACTGAGAAATACCAAGTATATTTGTGAAACAAAATCTCCCTCTTCTGTGCAACTGCTTGTTAAACAGGGATCCCATTTAAAAACACACAAGCACATACATGCAGCACATATGCATAGATGCAGTTTATACATATAAAAGATTTGCAGCTTGTTAAACCACTCACAAAGACAGGATCTCAGAACAAGCATTTCCTCTTGCTGCTAAGTCTACAAGAGCTGAAGATTTTGAAGCCTATATTTAGACTTCATCTGTAAAAGGGTGCTCAGAAAGAATAATGTAAACTAAAGATATGAATTTACACCAGATTAGTTAAAACCACATTACAGTGCTGAGAAGTTCACCTACTTATAAATGGTGCATATAAATAATACATTTTCTTAACTCATATTGAAAACAGATTGAGAAACTGAACACAGCATACTTTTGTATTCGACAGAGTCCATATATAGAAGTTTAATCCAAACTTTCAAGCCTCAATAGATATTTCTAATTCATAATAATGATGTATTTCCCTACACAGTCAGGAAAGCTACCCCAGCCTTCCCCACATGCACATCACTTGTACTGAAAGTAGATAGCATGAATGTTAACTAGAGTGAAAAACTCTCTGCCACTGAAGGCTCTGTCTTGTGCAATGCAGACGGCAAAATTTGAATCTGCTAGGGCTGGCCTTGTCCCAAACGCTGCTGTCATCAGCCACCCCACTGTGCTAAACTGCCAGCAATCTGCAGCGTTTGCTATCAGACAAGCTTTCTGGTCTGCTGGAAGTACCTGGGTCACCAACATATTGCAAACCAATTTCAGGAAGCTTCTGAATAACAGGCTATCCAAACTAAGTCATCTAGGCCACCTGCAATAGCGCTGTGGGCTTTGCTACGCTCACCTCCATCAGCTTGTCCCATTGCAGAAATGACATCTCTCAGAAAAACTCTGATTGTATGGACAAATGGACTAAATTTAAGCTACATTCTAAGGGAAACTGCAATTTCAAGGATGGCTTGGAAAGAAGGAAGTGCCTGTCAGTAACGTCTCAGTTGTTATTAATGCGAGGCTATACCATTACGGAACTTTTCTAGTCCTTACTTCCCCGTTGATATGGTATTCAAACCTGCCCCCAGCACAGACTTCTGGTGCTACAAGGACGTGGCTGTGGAAGTGAAGGGCTCAACAGTGTCCCTACCCTGAGACAGGAGCACGAGTCTGAGCTGCCTTTGGAGACGGTTTTGGCTACCCCCAGGAAGCTGGTTTATTTGATTAGCTCAGCAGTTTGTAATGACCTCTCTAGGGTTCGCAGTGAGGCACTGCCAGAAAGAAAAGGAATACCTTTTCTAGCTTTTCCCTGCTGCTGCCAATCTTTTCAGATAGCCTCCTAGGCGAGCGAAGCTGGAATGTGGGCAACTCCATTATGTGAAGTCCACCCTGAGCCTGGGACGTGATCCCCTTCTCCCTACTCTCAGAACACACGGAGCAGTTCTGTGGCTACAGGTGTCAGCTCCGGGGAGCAAGCCTTTCCCTTCTAATAAAAATAATTCATAAATATGTAAGGGTACAGCATTTACCTGGAACATGGACAAACAATTCTTACAAGGTCATTTGGGTGAGAATTAGTAATATTTTTCAGCACTTTCTTTCAGTAAATAGCATTTAAAAATGATTATTACTGCCTTTGCAGACCAATTTTAAATGGCTCAATTTTGTTATTTTTCCATATAGAACATTGCATTTTGCATTATAAATTACACTGAGATTGGCAAAAATCTATCTGTTGAAGGTCAGGTTTCATTTTTTCCTTGTAGACCTGAAGTCACTTTAAGGCAGGGAATATCTTCCTACTGTATGTAGGGACCTCCGTCACAGTTTCAAGGCAACGAAAACAACCCCAATGCTTATCTATGGCTCGAGGGCAATGTCTCTGTCAGTGATACACGGCCTTAAGCTGGGCGCTTTTATGCAGAAGCGGTGATAGCTGTGAGTAAATGAGAATCAGGCCTATTCATACGGTCATTGAAACAAAGCTGAAAAGCTGTTCAGGTATTTAAGCTTGCAAATTTTGCATCATTGCCTTCACATTATGTACACATCTAAAGGGTGTTTCATCTGTCTAAGCTCCTTTCCTGATCCTGGTTGCCATAGTACCTGAGCACCTCAGAAAGTATTTATCCTTATGGCCCTGGGTGAGGTGAGAAGTGCTATTACCTGCATTTTATACCTGCGAAACAGGACACAGGGAGACTAAATGACTTTTTCAAAGTCATGCAGGACGTGTACAAGTTCCAGATTGCTAACATCAGCCTGGACAATCCCTCCTTCACGTTATTTGCTCTTTATATAGTATCATCTAGCCATTCCAAACTAAGTGGGTCTTATAAAGACACGGAACAAGGCATGCATGAAAAGAAAATGACTATGCAATAGAGGTAAGGGGTTGACATTAACGGATATTTGAACTACAAAACCAAAAACCAAATTAAAATTAAAGTTCCCTTATTAAATTTCTAATTGTTGTGTGATGCTGTGGAGTCATTTTTAAACCACTGGCATATTCCTTTTATGTGAGACAAGCAGAGGAAACAACGGGCTGAATCCAAGTCTTTGTTTGGCTTTATTATGTGCAATTCCTTTTTAGCATTCTAAGCATTTAACCTTGAAAAATAGTGTTGTTTTGCTGCTGTGTTTTCTGATTGTTAGTCTGAAGGCATCTCAGTGGCATCTTTATAAATCTGCTGTAGCTGGTAAATATTTCTTGCAGTCCAGCACTGAAGACCAAAAAACCCAGATCACTTTTAGCTGTCAGGCAATTAATGTAATTCAAAGGAAATGAAAGGTATGGTCTGGGACTACTTTTAATAACAGAGGGTTCCTGACTCATGCTTCTAAGGGGAAGAAGAAAAAAAAAATCGATAAAATAAAGAAATAAAGCATAGAGAGAGTGCTGGGAAAGAGCTTGAGACTCTGAATGCTGTTTCATTGCAGATTATGTGACAACTAATATTTGGTGAGAAAACATGATAAATGCATTTATTGATCAGCTGTTTCAAATGACAGCCATAGGTATACTTACACAGGCCTGCATCATGTCACATCATCAGTTTCTAATTTTTTCTCTTTCAGCTCCATCTTGTGTTTTAAATACAGTCAAATACAGGAAAGAGGTATTTATGTTTAGGGACACAATGCCAGTATTGATGGCTGTATTCTTAGCCAAAATACAAGGGGACAGAGAGACCTCAGCCAGTGAGATACAGAGGTCCCGAGACAGAGGATCAAGAAGCTGCACACACGAGCCAAGGCTTGAGTCAGGTCCCAACCCCTGCACAGGCGTGGGGAGCCTGTCCGCAAGCAGAGCGCACGAGCAGCCTTTCTTCCTCTGGAGTCAAAAAGAGCTCTGCCCATATTAAGATGGCAGCATCCGGCTCTTTTATGATACTGCCAATATAGAATAATTAAAGCAAACTAAATGAATAATTCCAGCAGAAGAAAATTAACTCAGTCACATAGGCAGATAAAAGCATTGCCTGTTATTTGAAGTGTCTGCGGAGCTGCACCTTTAAACACCATGGCAACCAATGCCATTACTGAGTTCTTTTTTAGATCTCATTTAAAATGTAGGAAAATTGATGCTTTATTCACTCAGGGCTAGGTTTTCTATTTTTTTTTAATATGAAAAAATTTTGAATTGGGTATTGTCCTGCTTTTAACATCTCAATCCCTTTCTTGTGTAACAGCTTTTCTCCTCCTTCCCTCGTATAGCTTTTCCTTCTCTAGCTCCCTGCAGGTTGACCATTTAACCAGCACCAGACATGCCTATCCAAGAACCACTTATCAATCTGTTTTCTACTCCTTAACATACCCTTTCCCAGTTTTAAGGCCCTCATCTCCACTCAGGGCTAAAAGCAGTGGCTTAGTCTGTTTTCTTCTTGGCACCTGATTCCCTCAACAGTCTGCAAATGCTACATGTTTTTCATCAACAAAACAATCACTTATTAATCCTGCTTGCTAACTTAGAGCCAAGTACTCCCATGGCTATAAAAGGCTATAAAATAGCCGTGTTATATCCCCTTTTATATACGGCAGGTGCAGGGAAGTGGCTTCCTTGTCATGGTATCACACAGCTTATTTGTTGACTTGCTCTCCCCAGTTTGTACGTGTGGGCTACGATCAGCCATTTCCTCTCAAATGGCAGTGCAGGAACCAGCAAACACACAGAAAACATTATTCTTTTCCCGGACTGATCTATCTCTAAGCACCATAAGGCTGAAAACTGTGTAGGAATTACCATAGGGGATCAGTCAGTCTCGTCAAGCATCTAGTGACCAATTCCAGATGCTTCAGGAAAAAACTAGTAATGAACATCCCGTGTGGGAATAGGCAAGTAGCCTTTCCATTGTGCTTGTTATTGTATTGTCCATACCATGGCTGTGCTGGAAGATCTATTCAAGATTTAAAAGATGCATGAGAAGCATCAAAATGGATCGAGCCTCTGACTTGCACGGGCCCCTGCCACAGAAATGGCACTGGGCAACTCCGGATCAGCTAAACACCTTGGCAGCAGGGACACAGGAGATAATTTTCTCAGCTCATAAAAATTTCTTCCCGACCAGCAATACAGCTTACTTTACAATCCGAAGAATAACATACAAATTCCTATCCAAAATTTGTTAACATCACCCCTCTGGATGTTCTTGTTAGTTCAATTACAAGTCCAATCCTCTTTTTAATCTTGCTAAACCTTGGCCACAGTGATGTTCCTCCAGGATAATTTTAACACCATTGCTTACCTTTTGCTTGCTGACATTATCTGAGTGTTCCCATCCTTTTGGAACAGCCAGATATTGGGATAGCACTAAAATACCCAGAAAACAGTTACATCAGACTAAAATGTACAAGCCCCTTTTAGCACAGGTCTAGTTGAGAGCTGTAACAGAGGCTGCCATACTCTCAAGTCAAACTGTTTATCAAATAAATGACTTGTTCAACAAATTTACCCCTTCTTTAGCCCATTAACTGTCCCTCCAAAACCAGATTAATTTTCAGAAGTTTACCCATTATTCACAGCTGCTTAATGTATTCAAGAGTGCAGACTACTCACAAGGTGGCCATAGAAAGAACTTAAACTGTTAGTGGGTATTTGGTACTCTGTATTTACCTCTGTGTCTTAATGGTTATTGAGTATTGAACCTCTCAGCTGAATTAAACATTTCTGATTATCTCTAAAATAATTTTTAATTGTTCCTGACAGATATCCTGCTTCATCAGCCACATACAAAAGATTCACTTTTTGGTGAAAAATTACCTGAATTAAACATCAGTCTGACAAGTGTTCATGAACAGTAAAACAGAGGACAAGTAAGCCTCTAGATGCATCTCGTGACTATGGCACTAACCTTAACTCTGTTACTGACTTTCTGGGTGGCATGAGGCACATCATTTTACCATCCTGCTTCTATTCTCCATGCTTAGAATGTATAGAAGATCTTGACTGTTGAAAAAATCAGTATGGATGACAATCTGACTCTGTAAAGTACTAGATAAATAGCAAGTACCATTAATGGTGTTGAATAGGTTAAATTCATAATTCTACCCCCCAACAAGTTTTACTCCAAGCAACCATTCCACTGAACTGCTCATTGCAAATGTGCCAGGACAAGAATTCAGGTATTAATAAGCTTTAGAGGAGTTTAAACTAGCAAATAAGTTCTGCAAGCTATTTTTCATATAATTTGGCCTCATCAAAGCTTATAGAGACCCATTTGGCTGTCCTCAAGAGAGTTAAAACACTACTGCATATTCCATAATTCGCTCATTTTCACTTACTTAACATAAAAGTAATGATATTTTCTACTTCATTCTGCACGTGGTAAGTTAAAACAGAAATGGCCAGCTCTGAGCCCTCAGCTCAAAATACAAACGTCACTACCTGCGACCCCAGATACAGCAGTAGGGTTTTTCAGGGATACAATTTTTATTTGCTGGGTTGCCTTTACTGCTGCGTATTCACAGAGAATATACTGCTCTTATACAATTGGGAGTGTTGACACAGGTGCTAAATCTAAGATGAGGTTTAGATAGACAGTTTGCCCACCACTGCAATATTGTTTATTTTTCAGTAAAAACAGCCTTTATGGGGGCACAGCACCAGTGTCATGCATACTGATCACACAGGATCTAACGACTGGGCAGAAAATTAAATCAACAGCATTTAAGTCTGCCAGAGAACTTCTCTTGTCTCTTGGTTCCAGGAAATTCAGTTATAAGGCATGGCTGGAACAAGAGCCCCACACATAATGCAGCCCCGTGAATGGTACAGCAAATGATAATGTCAAGGAAGAGAGGAGAAAGAACTAGGGATTTCATTTGAAGAGCTGATTGCTGGATATTTATTACCAGTTATCCAGTAGGAATTATTCCATAACTATTCTGTTCATACAGTTACTGAGTACATCATTGGTACAAACTATGTTAAAAACAGAACAGGAAAACAACTTTAATTTCTTTGCTGTTGAAAAAAACATGGCCAGTCTGACTGGGGTTATCTCCAAAGTAACCTGCCTGCTGATGGCATTGGTGACATGGACCTAAACTAACATTTCCAGTAGCCATAACTGTTATACACGGCACCAGTAATTTCTTTCCCATTAACAGCTTGTTTACCAAATGAGCTATTGCACCCATCTACCAGCAGCACTTTTAAATTCATTTTTAGCATTTTTCTAATGTCACTTGACTAAGTGACCTAAAATAAGCTTGCACCCACAAAATGTAAGCACAGATGTATTATTAGAAAGGATTATAAAGAATTGAGGAAAATGGCATATTGTACTATAAGCCAATACATAATAATCACAGACAACATCTTATTAAAATCTGAAAGGCAGCCTTTTTAGTACTTTTGCTTCCATTGATTTATGGAGGAGTGCCTAGGATATCATATTAGCTCTCAGATTCATTCACTTTCTTGTTTTTATGCCAGGAGGAGCACTCCTTCTCCCCTGCCAAACAATATATGCTCCATTTGTAGCTGGTATATTGTGTGCTCTTATAAACTGTTGGCCAAATTCAGCCCTGGAATGAGTATGTCATTACAATTGTGAATCATCAGACCTGCTTCCTCCAGAGAAGAATGTCCTTTTGTCCTTAAACCTGGTCATTTTGTGCAAGAAAGTGACATAAGAGCATGGAGCTGGCTTTGACCCCTTGATGGGAGAAACAGGAAAAAAAACCAAAACTCCTGCTGATCTCCATATAGAGCTGATCAAAAATTAAGATGCCCGAGATACTGACATTTGTTTTCATTCCAGTGAAATGAAAGTACAGGATATGCATAAGAAGAAAAATTCAGAAGGTTTCACTTCAAAAAATACTGACATATCTGATTGCAAACTGCCCATGCCTGTGTCCATGACAGCTATTATCTGCATACCTCCTGCTCTCAAGCTCCTCCTCAGCCTGGCCTCTGCTGCAGGACCATGTCTCCAGGGGGGCAGTGCCGGCATGGGAATCCTGCAGCTCCACGAGAAGGGACCACCCAGTACCCAGGGAAGTGCACACAAGCTGCAGGCCTGGTCAGGGAAAGAGAACGGCGACACCCATCACTAAAAGTATAACACCTTTGGCAGCTTGTGTTAATTTTCAAATGAACCAAAACATATCTCATTTTATTTTCTGAAAAAAAACCCAAAAAATGACAAAAATCAGAGTTTGCTTATGAAAATATTCTGATTTTGTGGAAATCTGGACAAGGAGTCGTTTGGGGATTTTTTTTTTTTGGTGTTTTTGCATTTGAAATTTACAGGAAACTTGCACTAAGTGAATTTCCATTACAAGTGCAGCACAAGTAGTTAAACAAAAGCCACAAAATACAGTACAACAGCTTTCGGTAAGCTGGTTCAATGTAATTTATCATAAAAGCTGCACATCATCTCACATGGGTGAAAGAATTTCAGCTTAAGTGGTAAGTCAACTCTGTTACAATTTGCCGACATCTCTGTTGTGATTTACATACATTTCTCTAGTACAGAAACACAAAGACATTACTGATGTTTCCACCATTTTTACCTCTACTACAGTAATATGCAAGTTAATCATTCAGAATTACTTTTGCTATCATGCACACAAATCAGATGATCTTTCATTACAAAGAGATTTCTGTAATAAATGACATCCACAGTACAGAAAATATTTCATGTTCTCTGTATGCAGACCTGAGCTACACAATGAACTCCACAACGACTGCACTTAGACTAAGTAGAAAAGTCCCCACAACCAATTAAGACTCATATGCCCATCGTTACAAAACATACATCAGCTGAGGTAAGACAGAGCTGAGATATTACAGCGACACAGTGGGATACATAAGAGGTTCTCCACTCTTTCCCAGTCCATGCTAATATCTACCTCCACAGCAACTCCTTACTCTCTTGCAATGCTTTACAAAATAAACATGGTTTATGCAATTTCCAAGATATGAGTTACAATAGGGCACCCTGGTCACGCAATCAAAGTCATCTTTGTCACTGCAGATTCCGCTATTTCTCCAGAAGACAACATATCTGGTAATCAAACACCTTGTTATTGCCAAGACTGCTTTGCCCAGGATCTTCTCTTAGATGCTGGTGACACAATGAAGTGGGAATGAGACCAGATGACATTGGCGAGAGGAAAAAAATTATTTGCTAAGTACCTTTTGGGCTCCAAAACAAACTGGTTTGGCTATCAAAAGTATTACATCAGACACTAACTAGTCTTTGCATTCCCACACCCAGGGCGTGCAGGAACGCAGAGGAGGCTTACGGAGCTAGCACCCAGGATACCGGTCCCCAGCACTTCTCCGACTGCGCAGAGCGAAGCTGCAGCAGACCTCACCTCCAGAAAGCCATCACTGCTTCCAAAGCTGTGGAAACACCGTATTTGCACCTTTTGCAAAGAACTCATCGCAGAGCCAAGAGGAACTGCACGCCAGCAGCAGGTCCAGAGGACAGCTATCGGACACTGCCTCTGCCCCGCTCTTCACCGCAGCCCTTCGTGCAGGGCCCTCCAAGGCCTTGTTCCCTAATAGCATGTCAGATAATTCACCTGCCTATTTGACCATGTGTCTTTTTTTTTTTTTTTTCAGTCATACACTTAGTTTTCTGCTGCTCTGTCTTCACAAACGGCTCCGAGGGAAGGGTCCCTTGGCAATGGCATTTTATGCCATGACAGCTCGCTATAATGTTCCTCATCAGCCTGGCTCCATAATGTCTATGCCACTTCACATTACAGCTTAAACAATGGGAATAAATCAAGTAAATGAAAATATGCATCCTGAAGGCCTAATGCAAGTAATTTCATCCATTTTGAGAGCCACCAGCTCTGATTTACTTTAGAACCTTGCATCTGCCTTGAGGGTGCCTCTGAAGTACCCCGTGACTAATGCCCCTATTTTTAGTTTTGTAGCAGAAGCCAAGGAGAAATTAAAGAAATAAAATAGAAAAATAATGAGAGCTCATTTCAGCTCATAAGGGTATTTTCTCAGGTGACTAAACATTCATTTGACTTTTGGTAGTGTTGAATTTGTTCTCCATTAGGACGAATATGATTTGGAGGCTAGCTTGACCTCTGGAGTGTAGAACTTTCCCTTTATCTTTATTGCTGGCTTCAGTTATTTACCAGGTCAGCGCTCAGATTCCAGGAAAACTGAACAAAGAAATGAAATTAGCACCAAAGACAAACAGAACTGGAGGATTCTGGCTTTTGACTCAAATGAGCAATTTCTTTCAGACTGTCACTAGCCTCAATACAAGATGAGATGCCTGTCAGAGTCCAGCATCTGTCATCTAAAGATTCATTTCACTGTAAGCCAGAGATAAGAAAAAACATAAAAAACAAGTCTAGTCTGGAAGAATTTTCAGGAAGTTTTTATAGGTACCTGCTCCCTTTTGCACCATCCTACAGTGTACAACTTTTATGGGGAAGTCTCTAAAAAACAAACAAAACCTTGGATATATTTTTTTAGGAACTAAGACTGCTGTGGAAAACAAGCTTATGAATAAATTTCTGGAAGAAGAAACAAACGTTCTTCTCCAAAGATAAAGTCTACTTATTCTAGAAAGGGAACCAGCAAGTCATGTCTGTCTGTCTGTCTGTCTGTGAGAGAGAGAAAAAGACAGACCAATTTCAGATTCCCTGCGAAGAAATGACAGATTTTCTGATTCAGGTCAAAATATTTTCATTGGAGTACGCATGTTGCGTACTGACTGCGTTAAGGTTTATATGGAACGCAAATGCATTTCCTCTCTTAGCATTTCTCACATTATCTTTGTCACGGCCACGCTGTAGAACATAGTGTACCAGTAAGTTTGAACGCATCCACAGGGGATAAGAGATTTTGCTAACTAGAGCATTGCTAACTTATTTAGCGAAAAGTCATCCAGGACAAGGACCTTGCTTCAGTCTGTTTTGCTGAGAGTTTGCGTTATGAAGAGAGAGACTAAAGTGGATTGAAAAGCTATTAGCAATCCTTCCTCCATCCCTTGAGAAACACTAAGCCAGATTCAATAGCGCTAAGAAGCGCTACGATATGAGTAAAAATGGCTTCCAGCTGCAAAAAAAAAGCATAACACAACTCCTGCTTCATCAGTGGGAAGTGCTTCATTTAGCAAATTCAATTCTTAGAAATGCAAAGTGCAAACTATACTGCTCCCTGTTGAATAAACCGTACAACTGGCTAAGTTCAGCTGGCTACATGAAAGGTGACATTTTGCCTAGGAATTTTTCTTAGAAAAGATTTTTGTTGGTTATTTTTTCACAGATAACAATGGGAATTTCTGCACTAGAGAAAGGTGCCAAAAGCAGCTGCAGATACTCAAATTCTGCTTATTCCTCAGAATAAACAGCAGCAGCCTCCACAAATAGGCCTTGAAAAGGGCCTTTAATGGGCCTTGCCCAAGGTGAGCAGGGAGTCGCAGTCCCAACCTCTGCAGGTGGTCGTCTCCCAGAGGGGTTTGCTGACAAGGGCGCCAAATGCAGCCTCGCTGGGGCAGGGACACATTCACATGGAAACAGGGTCACACTACAGCAAATTTCACCCACTAGAGAACCAAGAAAAGATGTTTTTCATGCACTATCCAAATCTGCATGAGAAGGTCTCGTGCAAGTCCAGCTCTTCGGGCAGGGCCCAGCTCTGAGCTGCCCTCCGGGCTGGGCAGCAAGGTGACAAAGCATTGCACATTGGCTTCGTCTGCCCTCCTGCCCTTGTTCACCTCGGGGGAAAAAGGAGGCTTTCAGTGTGAAAAGAGGAGAAATGATTGAAAATAAACTGTGTAAGAAAATTATTTCTGAAAGGCTGTGCTTCTTTCAGGATATATTATATACCTGCTCACCCTGCTGTTAGGCTCACTGGATCATTTAGATATAAGGCTTTCCTCATTTTTTTGAGAAGATAGATACATTCCTATCAAAATATTAACTCCATTCTGCCAAGAAATACCTGGATCTTACATCCCAGATCGTTCGCTTGTTCGAGCTCCGCTGGTAGTAAAGGAACTGTGACAACTTACATCATGATGTGTCCCTATGTATCGACTGTATCCAGCTGCATTGCCAATTAAGTAGGTAACATACATCCTTCTTCATCAAAGTGGTGCTCATAGGAGCGGGGGGGTTGTAATTAATGCCGAAAGGACAGAAGGGGGAATCACCTTGACTGCTGCACCAAGGGCCAATACACAACTGCTCTGTTTGTTTTTCCCCACTTAGATAGAAGAGAGATTAATCCAGTTGAGAATATCCGCTTTGGGACAATGGGAATGGCAGCTATTCCAGCATCCTGTCTCCCACAAAATACAGTAGTCCACAGAACAATAAGTGGGAGATAAAGGGAAGATCCCATACTCAAAAGGTAGCCGCAAAAGGATCAGAAGGGAAACAGAACTGCAGCAAATCCAGCAGTTGGGACATTCACTTTTCTAATCCCTTTCACAGAACTGATGATCCCTTGCATCAGGAATTCCCTTCTACGAAAACACTAATTTCTAGTCTTTTTCAAAAAATGTAGTCGGTGAAGGCAGCTATTCTGTTTTGGGTAGGATTTCCAGCTTTTGGTAGTTTCTCCTTCCAGTTGTTTAACAATTTAAATTGTACTCAGTGCCACATCTTCATTCCACTGGTCAAAGGATTTTGCCTCCCACAATGAATTAGAAAATGCACATTAGGAAAAAGCTGGCAGACAGATCATTGTGATTATCTTAGCAGCAGGTATTTAAAGCTCATGGCCACTGAAGCTCCTTGCCAGTGCCCAAATTCTTTGTCACAGTCATAAGGTCTGTGCTTCTGGGATGTAGCTTCAACAGACATCTCCACCAATGACATTTCTTGTTTGAGATTCCGTGAGTGTGGCTCAGCGTGTGCTGAAGCACTGCCACGGTGACATGGGCTGTTCATGGGAACGATACGTGACCTGCCATCTGCTCATCCTATATTTTATAGTCTTTAAATTGCACTATAATAATTTCCTGGCTGTCATCCTGGCAGGAGAAGGAGGCAGCACAAGTTCAGCAAGCTAGCGTGGCAGAGGTGAACAGAGCTTTCAGGCATTAAAGAGGAGACTTATTTAAGCAGTAGGTGCTGGGAAGGGTACTTTAATAGTATATGTGGCTAAGCTGTGAGGAAGGAAAATTTCTTCAATAGTTGTTCGCTTGGCACCATATTATAATACAAGGTGTTTCTGAAGGAGGACGCTTGGTGGACAGAGACTGGTCTGGATCCCACTCAGGGGAGAGGTGCCGTGGTAGAGTGAAACTCCTTGAAAAGGGTTGAAGAACAACTTCCCATCACATAATTATCAGAAGTTTTAAAGCATGTTTACTCTGAAAAATGCAAGAAAGTACAAGGCAGTTTAGGCCCAGCTCTGATCACAGGACTAGCTTCTTGTCTTACCCAGGCCTGAGGTTTCGGATAATAAAGCTACTCCCTAGGCACAGCTTCCTCAGAGGAATATGTGACCCATGCAGTCCCTCTGCACAGGAAGAGGCCTCCTGGGACCCAGAGGAGGGAGGTCGAGCCGGAGGATGACTGCAGCTACTGAATACAAATAGCAGGTCAAAAAGGCAGTGGGAAGGTCAGGACACCAAGCCCTAACTGGAACAAAAGGAAGTCTGTCTGCCTCTGTATGAGGCTGCCGTAGACGCACGGACAGGGAGCCGTGGCTCTCAGCAGCTGTTCTCCAGTCAGGGGTTAGCACTCCTAAGAGTGGGGAGAAGTACATTTCTAAAAGAGAAAATACTAGGGTCAAGACTGGAGTCAGACAGACCAGACTTTAATTTTTGCCCTTTCTATTATTTTTCTCTTTTGAACAGATTTATAGCAATTATGAAAGCTCAAGAGCCATAGGTCACATTTTTGAAAAGAGGAAAGAATATTAAAGTACCTAACTTCCAAGGGAAAACACTCTACTACTAACAGGACAGGCAACATAGGCATTGGAGCAAAGCCTAATGAAACATAGGATGCTGGCAAGAGAGTCAGCTAGTTTGGGGTTTCTTTAATTTTTAATTTCCTCTCCTCTCTGTGAAGGCAAATTGTCAGCTCTCTAGGATGAGAAAAACATTTTTGTTTGCTTATAAAGTCAGAAAGAAAGAAGGCTTCATGAGGCATATTTGTCCAGCAGTGCTTAAGCACAACTCTTTGTATGGTCCATCAAGGCCTTGTTCACATGTGGATCTGCCCTTCATTAACTCTTGCGCTCATTTAGTTCAGCACAGAAATGTGTGTGCACAGATTTAGTTAGCAGCTGTCTTGAAGCACCCTACTAGCTCCACGTTAGCTTTCAAGTGCTGACAAGACCGCAGGGACTACAGAATTGGTGTCCCTCATCTTCTGGCTTCTCAGTTATCCAAGGTTATCCCCTCACTAAGGATTTTGAGCCAAGTTCTCTACTAATAGTAAATGAAGTTTTCCCTCATTGGTATAAAGAGAGAATTTGGCCTTTTGGTTTTGAACAAGACAGAAATCAATTACCCAGCACACCTTCACAAGTGGAGCTGATGGCACAACCAGGTTGCATGACGAAAGAAAAGGTCTGCCCTTTTTTTAAAGAAAGATTTTTGGGTTGAAGCAGCAGTGGCAGACGACATGACGCTCAGCAGAAACCTTTACATGATGGTCATTCCACCTGAGAGCAGTCACCCTGGCAACAGCAAGCAATGAAATGAACCCATCTGCCAACAAACTGATGCCTGCAGGCCTGAGGTGGGACCAGTCCTCTTGAACATCGTCCCCAGGCACCTGAGTCCACTTTCTGTTTTCACAGGGCAAGTAGACCACACAGATCCAGCCCCCATGGAGAGCAAAAGCTGACCTCCCAGGGGACTCACAGGTGTCTCCCACTTGCACTGTTTGAAGGAGGGGATTGTTTAGGAGAGCTCAATTGCTACTTGGCCCACTGCGGGCTTCCTCACCCAAGCCAATTAGCCACAGACTGGTTCAGCCAGAGTCATGAGCCAAGGGTGAAAGAGTGCTCCCAGTTGAAGTCTTCAGACCACGTCCCCTGCCAGTCCAACTCCATTATCTGACGAGAGCATTAGGCAAAAACAGAACCTGGCCCCTCCTCTATTACTCATCATGGTCCCAGGCCACAGCCAACTGGAGTCATCAGAAATTCTCCTTCATTTCTGTAGGCTTTGGATCATATTGAGCACCTCTCCTAATGTCAGCCTACACCCAAGAAGAGCTGGAGATGCATAATCTATTAACTTACCCCCACCTCTGTGCTCTGGCATGTCTCACACCTGCTCATAGCTGCAATGAGAAGAGCAGTTTCTTTCTCTCACTGTAGTCTTTTTCTGTCTCCCAGAAATTTGGGTTGCAAGTCCATCATTTCCGTGGCTCCCACTGAGGTCAGCATTAAGAAGTGG
The DNA here is from genome assembly GCF_003343035.1 of Apteryx rowi. Lineage (NCBI taxonomy): Eukaryota > Metazoa > Chordata > Aves > Apterygiformes > Apterygidae > Apteryx > Apteryx rowi. Next base: position 8,146,009 of record NW_020450871.1, on the reverse strand, counting down.
TATTTTTCTCTTTCACAGTTGTAATACCAACTCTAAATCAGAAAATGTTGTCTTTGACAAAGACCCCAAGCAGCACCACATGAAGGTGTAAAGGCCTTCAGATGTGTCTGTTAGGAACAATACAACCCAATTCACTAGATCTGATGGCAGAACTACTAACACTTAAACCAAGTCTGACAATTTACCACTTTGGAGCGACTCAGAGATATAATTAAAAGAATACTTTAAAAAAAAAAAACATTGAAAATCACTTATCAATAACTCACATGCCCCCTGGGACCCTGCTACTAAACAGTAGATATTGATTCAGATTGAAATTTACTTCCTATGCAATGACAAAATACCCTCTCCAGACCTTAAAAGTTGCCTGGTGGATTTCTTTTTCAGATAACTAGTGTCCTAACATTTAACAAATTTGGCAGTTAAGATTATTCCATACTCTGTTGAATCTAATCTTCTAAAAAACTCAGTTAACAGAGGGATACCAACAAGAGCTATTTTGGTGGGGGAGATGGAGGAGGGCACAGAGAAAGCAACTTTTAAATTATATACACTTATTTAGCTGATCCTATCAATAAGCATTTAGTAAGATCTGCCACCCTCAAACTTCAGTTTGTATAGAAGGCTAAAAAGGCCAAACAGCTAAGAGGGAACTTCTGTCCCCAGAACTTTGGTGCTTTTGCTGCTGTGTTTCAGACTGGTTCAAAAATCAGCCCTGGCTCACCATAGTTTTGTCACCGCTTCTTATGTCCAAGGCTGCAGGAAGACCAGTTATCCCTTTCCCTTCCTGGGGGTGGTGAAAATGAAGGAGGAGAAATAAAGGGCAAATACGCCCAAGGCTGCTGCTGTCTCCTCACTGTAGGGGATGCTAAGGATCTTAAGGCTCCAGGCAGAGACTGAGAAGTAGTTTGGAAGGAAAGTTGAAGGCATCAAACTACCCTGCTAGGCCTCTGAGCACTCTCCCGCTAGGAACTATGCACCTTGTGGCAAAGCAGGCACAACGATGAATCAAAATGATGTACGGTAACTATGCTATGCAAAAAAAAAAAAAAAAAAAAAATCAGGGTTTCACTTAATCACTGTAGCAGCTGGTGTGCTTTCCCCAGCAATCTTTGCAGTTAATGGAGAGCACTGCAGAGATACATACACTTTGTGTGCTTTGTGCTATCACTAATGCTGAGGACTCAGAGGAGCTGTTCTCATTTGCTGTGTTTCCAGTGTGGCGGAAGTTCAGTCCCAAAACCACAGGGCTGAGATAGAGAGTCATTACGTAGTCGCAGAGGTGGAATTTTACAGACCACTTCCTTGTACCCACACGCTCCAGGTTTGGAGCACTTCCCAAGCAGATCACACTGAAGGGAGTCGGAACAGAAACAATAAAACCAAGTCATAAGAAAGGAGGAACAACTCCCACAGACAAGCTTCACTAAGGCAGCTAAAGGGGCTGCTGGGATTTACTAGCAGTCAACACGAATTAGAACTGTCAACAGTGCTCAGGGACGATGGAGGAGACGGGCTGAGAAAACCATTTGCCATAGGCAACGTCAGACTTCATGGGCCTGCAAGACTCAAGAACCATGCTACGACAGTGTCCAATTGCCATTTTACTACTTGCATGCACGTCAACAAACACCAAGGTTGAAATTCTCCAGGTACAATGAGGGGTTGAGCTTTGGAGTAAAAAGGAGGATAATGAATAGGATATAAAAGTACTTGCTGGGAGACAGAATCTACTTCATATAGCCACTGGTGAGCTGAAGCACGCAGCAGTGTGACAACGAGGGACAACGCCTGGCGAATCTGGCACCTGCCAGCATTGCAAACACTCAGTCAAGCCTTTTCTCTCTCCGGCTTCCCTTCCAGTCCCTGTCTGGCCTGCCAGCTTGACTGACACCAGCTTTATGTATGTGCGCTGTATCCAGCCTGGCAGATGCTCCTCTGTACAGGAATTAAAGCTACGACGTCCTATGGACAGCAATCATGTCATTGTGCAGCTAGCAGCTCTGACTTCCAGGTCATGCTATGATACAACTCACAGTGTTTGCAGATTGAGCAGGTTTTCTGGATCAGTGGCACGTTTTTTAACTGTGCTGCCCTCGCTCACAAAAAGCATGTATTGGCCCCAGTATGCCAGGAATTCACAGCTCCCACGAAGTTCAGTGAGAGCTGACATACACAGCAATTCCCAGACTTCAGCTCACAGTGCCAGAGCTGGAAACATGCTGGCAAAGCCATGCAGGCAATAGGGGTTAAGGGACCAAGTCCCGCAGGGAGAGCACTACCCCCACAGGCCTGCACGTCTGTTCAGCTCCACACTGATTTCCAGAGATCGCTGAAGAGCTATCCGAACGCACAATTTGCAGGATTAAGCTTTTAATTTGATCAGGTCTTTTCACAAGACAAAATCAACCTTGTGGAAACTGCCACAAGGTTGTTGCCTTCCTTTAAAGGTAAATGATAATCCAGGGATGATTATACAAAACACAGAAAAGGAGGCAGGAGGTCAGCCTTGATAAAACAAACTGCAATATAAAGCCAAGCTAAAAAATCTAAAAGTAATTTAAAATGGCTTGGATATTTCTGTGAAAACAGATCAAAGTTTTTGGGTTCAAACAGAGGCAAGAGACATGGGTCTTTCAGCTCGCTTAGACTTCATGTTAGTCTGCAAATAAATTTGATGCATATTTTGAAATGGCAGTAACAGTTTTCTGTATAATAGCTATAACCAAAAAGCCTTTTAAAAAAAAAAAAAGCATGCAATATACAGTGTGGCAAGATATCAGAATTTAAAACTACTATTAATTAATAGCCCATCTGAGATTATTTTGCTTTGTGTTAGGAAATAGGTGCTTGCTTTAATTTTTGTCTAACACGTGGTCAAACAGTAACGATTCGATCTGCTTTCTCTTGGATTACATTTTTAGTTTGGATTTTGTTTTTTTTATAAGGAACCATGTACATCTCTGTTCTGTCAGCCTGGGCTGTGTCTAAGAGCACTCAGAGTTGCAAAAATTCATGAAGATGAAGAACTGTGAGGAAATACAGCTTGTGTGGGCCTCAGTGAAGGAGACAGAGGTGTATTTGATGAATTTCTGAAGGGAAAATATTATACTGACAGCTCATTTCATTACATTATGGGGAGACCAGGTGAGTCTGAATTTCAGAGCAAACATCCTTGAAGCAACACAAATATCCGGTGCCATTTTTCAGTGGTATTTATTCTGAACGATCCTGAATGCGCTCAGAGATACTTGCAGCTTGGCCACGTCGCAGCCACAGATCACTGACACCCTGCCTTGGGCAGTGGGTGCCTGCGCGCAGCGCAGGGCTGGACATCCGCCCAGGTGGTAGCACAGACACAGCTTTGCAAATCCCCCGGGCAGGGTCCCGTTTCCAGCTCAGCCAAGCGTGCTGAGGGCAGAGACACAGGGATGCTCCTCCCTCTTCAGCACCAGGTACAGACCACCAGCCCAGACCCAGAAATCACAGGGGCTCACAGCCTGCAGTCACCTTCATCCCCTGCCCTATGTTGGACTTGGAGGTCCTTTAGATGAAAGGCTGCATTTCTTTGCACTAATCCACCCAACAGCATGTCCTACCACTTGTTAATCCCAACCCGGAGGCAGTCTCACAGCTGGGACAGTCTGGGCTCGGCAGCAGCGGAGGGACTCTTTTGAACACACGGTATACCATGTCCTCTTACTAATGATCTGCAGCACTACAGTTGTCTCCCTTCCACAGGTGTAACCTGTGCTCACCAGGTTGTATTGTAGCTAGAAAGGGGGAAAACACCATGAGAAAGCCTTCCCCTCTACATATTTCTCTGGCTGCCTACAGCACACATACCCCTCAGCAAAAGCAGAGTGTGAACTTGCAGAGCATGCCACTGCTGTTCTTCTCAGGGCATATAAATCATTTTATCAGAAAGAAAAAGGTTTTCTTATCAGTCTTTGTAAGTTTTGGCCCATATATAAGATGTCAGTTGAGTCTATTGAAGAACATCAGATAATGACACAACTACTTGACATATTCCACCTAAACTACAGCAGCAATTCAAAGGACAAAATATTTTATCAGAAATAACTTCAGCAAAATTCAGATTACTCAGGTAACAGATTTTTTTCTGGCATCTATTTCCAATGAAAGAAAACATTCTTCAGACCTCAGAGCTAGTTCTTTTATCCTTATTTAAAATACCAGTCTATTATCACACATGCACTCTATATTCTTATTAAGGCTTCTAAGACAAAATGACATGCCATTATGATCTGTGTCCCAAGATCACTATAATGAACGTAAAGTTTCCCAACAGCTCTAACCAATTTTCTATTCCCTGTGCCTTATATTTCCAGTGTATTGCAAAAGGTCTGTCATTTTGGGCTTGTTTTTTCTTTTTCTTTTTTTCTTCCCTGTTATATATTCTTGGTTCAGGTTGAAAATCAGATTCTTGTCTCACCTACACTGCTATATAAGAATCAAAAGGAAAATCATTCCAGTGTCATCTCAGGGTAAGACTGGTACGAAAAGAGAATCAAGCCCAAAGACTTTAAAGTTAATAATAATAAAGTCAAGGGCTCTGTGCAAATGAATCTGAAGCTGAAACGGACTCTGATGGTTCAAATGAAACCCATTTTCAGCAACAGCTTCTTCTTTAGAGCCAAGGGTGTTTTTCATAGCCTTTGCCCATCAGCAGCATCTCATATGCTTGAGTAGGAATTCAGGTAAAGTTTCTCCAAGGTTATTTAACAGCTAATGTCAAACAAATAATGAAAAACAATCCCAAATGACTCCAAATTCCAGACAGTGCAAGCAGCTCATGCTGTGAATGGTACAAAAAGGGTGATGTAGCCCCAGGAGCACCAAGCCCTCACAGCTGAGGGCACCCCTGCACCTATATCCCACGTGCCAGGGCTCAGGTGCCACCTCCACAGCACTGTGCAAGTCCCTCAGCCAGTACTAACGCTAGGATGTGCTGGCACGTGCCTTGCTCCTGTTTGAGTGAGACTAATTTCAGGCAAATTAAGAGAAACACAGAGCAAGACCTCACAGGTTATTGTAGCTGGGATAACTCTTTGCCTTCCCTTGCCAGAAATGTCAACATGAACAGGATGAGCGATGAACTCAGGAGAGTCACTGGTATTTGCCAGCTGACGACATCCAACTTTGTACAAGATGTGATAACAGACACACCACACTGCCTCCCATCAACCAGCTTCTCTCTTCTGTCAGCCTCATCCCAAGTAAAAATTAATAGTTTAAAAATATATATACACATGTATTTACTTATTTGTTTCTTCCTTTTCTGGAATCTGTCCAAAGAAACCAAGAGCAACTCTCCATGTTCCTGCCTTCCAGGTTTAGAGAAAAGAGCACAAGTGAGTAAGGCTCCAATATGAGAGGTACTTGGGTCACTACCATGTAGGAACCACCTGGCTTGCACCTGATACACACAAACAAGAGAGGTCAAGGGGTGGTAGTCAGTGACAGATGCAGAATAGCATTTCCTCAGAGGCACAGGAGGAGTTCAGAGGGGGTTATCTACACCACTGCAGGCTGCTTCAGCACCGAAATTTAACGCATGACTGGGACCAGAGGAGCTACCCTTGTCAGAACTGGGGCAGCCCCTTTCTGCTGTCTCCCCAGGACCAACCATCTCCTGCAGACTCAAGGGCATCAGGCCATACTCTAAACAATATGTTGTTTTCTTTCACATCTGAAGTCCCATATCCTCATCAGGGCAGCTGGGTGTGCCCCCATCTCAATGAGCAAGTAGCCTGTGATGGAACGTATTGTTTGAATGACTCCATTATTGATGCATTTGTTAACTTAGACACTTTGGCAGTAAAGGAAATTTACAGCTGGATGTAGCATGACTTGTTTGTGCTTATATTTACAGAACATGCTATGGTGCGCTGTTGTCTTCCCAATAAATCACACAAACTGCTGCTGTGTCTCATGAACTCCAATATATTAAATGCAACATTCTCTTTTATATCCTTTAGGACAGAGGAGTATCTCACTTTGGCCATGGAGATTGCTCAAAATGTCATTGAAAGTCAGTGATCAAAAATCCCTAAAGTACTGAATGTCACTGACAATATTATGGTGCATGGGCAGCTGAACATGATGCGAAGTTCAGTATCTGCTCCAGAAGCTGGAAGAAAAGCATTGCTCAGAGAGAACAGCAGCCTGTGCATGATGGTGACTGTGCAGCAGAGGGTTTCCTGGAGCTGCTCCCATGATAACTATTAAACCACAAATCATCATTTTATAGCCACACTAGTTAGTTTTCCAGGATACGTCCCTCTGGAAATGAGGCTATCTCACCAGAAGTGCAGACCTGGCTATCCTGTGTAAGCCCAAATTGCCATTTTGAGGTATTAGAAAGTTACTGTCGCACCAAATGAGCCAGGCTTGCATGGCAAAGCATGGTGCTGACCTCCTCCATAACACACTGCCTCAGCTCCACTTTGCCCGGTCACCGCGGCTCTCCCAGGAATACCCCCTTAGGAATACCAAGGTGACCTTCACAGACACCAAACCCCAAACGCCAGCCCCTGCCCAGTCGAAGCCCCCTTTCAGAGGTTAGCTTGCACGGCAGAAGACGCCTGGGGAGCTAATGCTGACTGCCTTGTCTGCCTTGGTCCCTAAACAGAGGTGGCCAAACACCTTCCGAGGTGTGTCCCTTCCGCCAGGAAAGCCAGCCAAAACACTAGTGACACGTTCCCCTGCACTGGCAAAAGGACTCTGGCTGCGGAGATTAAGGGGGGCAAAAGGTCTGCCTGCTGCTTACCACAAACTCGCCCATGAGAGAAGTCAAGTCAGAAAACCAGAACATCTTTCAGAGGCTGTACCTGCACTGCTCACCTGTCTCCAAACTTCTTCAGCAGGGAGTAACAGTGCCATCTACTGACTCCTGCTTCAACAGTTTTAACTCCACCACCCAAGCCGCAAAGGACAATACTTTAATTTCAATGCTTCGCAAGAGAGACAGTAGAGATATAACCTGCCAGTGAGCCAAAGACAGCTGAGAAGCAAGAAATCTTCTGGGTTTCACTAGCTGTTGTTCCTGTTTCACTCCAGATTTAGCAACAATTACACAGCCACAACATGAATCAGTCAACAAAGATCAGCCATGGGAACCGGCTGATAGACACAAATATGCTAGTATTCTTTTAAAGGCCATGATAACATGTAATACTCTTAGCTTATTTTAATTAACAGAAGCAGAATGAACTAATTGTTGATGCCAGTGCAGCTGATCTGGGAGCTACACTAATCTAGAAGGACATCCAAAATTTTGACAAAGTGCACATTGTTGTGCATGCTACCAAGTCAGTTTTAACAAGGGGGCAAAGATATTCATACCAGGGACTAGAAAAGAAGCATCAGCAATAGTGAGAGCGCCAACACTTCCATCTTCATTAGTCGGGGCTCACTTTTGTGTTAACAGCCGATCATGAGCCAGCACAGGCAAACACTAGTGGAGCTACATACAACCCTCCACAGAGGAGAGGAAGAACGGTATGAAAAGGAGATTCAGAGTACAGATGGGAAAATGCTCCAGCCAGTTTTTATACCAAGTCAGGCAACAAAATCACCACAGGCAGAAAGCAATAGAATGCAATAAAGCAAAAATTGGCACCTGGTTTTTTGCATCCCGTGCGGTTTCCAAATACTGAGAGCAGAGGAATGTGGATCAAGATATCTGACAGCTGCCCACAACTAGCATGGAGGATTTGCTACTGCAGCAGTGACAGACGGGGCTGCCAGTGTCACACCACCAAGTCCAGCCCTTTTCAGTTTCTGGCATAGTCGGTGACATTTTCTATTATGTTCTTGTTCATTTTTTTCAGCTCCTGTAATATTTAGTAGCTGGATGGGCTGGGTGATGATTTGGCAGTCAAGGCCTCTGCCACCCGACCTCTACTAGCCCTAGTAAACTCAAGTTGCATGACCAGTCTCTGCCCAGGCTTCCTATCCTCTCCATCCTCCTGTCCAGCTCCTCAGCTTTGGGCTCAGATCCCCGTCACATGGCACCTTCCATTTGTCCCCTTCTTCCTCCTGGGTCAAAGGACTGCCCATATTCTTGTTCTTTGGATTTCCTCCCGCTGAGTTCCCACTACATAGCTTCTCCTCGTACACAGATACTTCCTCTTTGCAAATATCCATCTGAAAACAAGGTTTAATCCATCCACGTTCTATTCTTTGGGCTCAGTCCCTCAATATAATGATAACTCAGATCACAGCTCAACATTTCAGTATTAAAGCACAGATCAAAAGCAAGTTTTGAGTCATGTCTTGTGCTATTTGCAGTTCACACTAAATGGGGAACCTCTCTCCATATATTACCCAGTCAAGAAATAAAGAAATTATGAATTCCATCTGCACATTGTGAACTGTTTGTTCTACACAGACCAGGAATTATTTAGGGACGAAACTCACAATTTGTTGTAATGAATCATTTGAGAGTTTAGCAATCTGCTCACAGGCCATTTTCAGACAGAACAAAGGAGGAATTCATCCAATAACTTAATTAATTGCAAATTATCTTCTCATGTGTAACAAGGACTTTGCACTGAACTGTACCTTCTATGCAAAGATTTCAGAACACTGCACACACTAACGTAGCAGCACAACTACACTTTGCAAGAGGAGAATATTCCTTTGTTTTAGAGACTGAGAACAATGAATCTCAGTTAGACATTAGAAAAGCGGCCAAAATATCCAAAGTGATGAGTGACTCTGACTTTCATATAATGAGAGCTTAGTAGATTTGTAAGGAAAATGTTTTTTTCATCCCAGGGAAAAGTCCTCCCCTAGTTAATCCTGAGAAGTAAGGTCAAAATCTCAGCATTTTTACATGCTGGTGATCTAAAATATATTAAAAAGCAAAACAAAACAAAACAAAAAAAGAACTTTGGGGAGTTTCACTCTGTTATCCTGAATTCTTTGTTATAGAACTAAGTGGATTTGCCACATATTTTAAAGAGAAATTTATAATCTTGTTTCTGCAATTTCAAATGGTTTCCCCAAAAAAATTTAGTTTGGGAGACTTGCTGAAATCAGCATTTTTGTGAGTTCTCCCCTACAGAATACTGAGTTCCCAACCTCTGACCTCCGGCAAACATTGACCTCTGTCTCCTGTCTATCAGCCTGTGCCTAAGCCCAGTACTCCCGCAGGACGATGCTCTTGAAGGACAGTTGTAAAGAGCACTGATCACTCCAGAGCCGATCTGTTCTCCATTTGTCTGTCCCTCTCCCGGCCCTTTGGGAGTTTTTCCTTCTCTTTTACATTTTGACTTCAGCTGCTTAATCTGCTGCAGCAAAAGAATCAGAGGAAATTAATAATTGATAGCTGAATGTCAGAGAAGTTGTGCTCGGGTACAAAGCAGCATGAAGTGACCTCAGGCCTCCTGGTCCGAGTGGTCCTGAGACAGGGTTTGCTGCAACACCAAGCCCCAAGGAAAGAGCTCCCAGATGGGACTGACATGCTCCCCACATTACAGCTAACTCAGGTTTTCTAGGTTATTTTTTGCTCCTGAAATACTGCCGTTTCTGGTGGCAGTCAAAGTGGACACTTCCACCTTCTTTCGTTTCCCTTGCTACTTTACTTTTTCAGAGACAAAATGGAAGTCACAGCAGAGAGGCAAAACAGTTCAACTAAAAAAGGACTTGTCACTAAAAGGACAAGGGCGCCCTCAGAACTGTGGCAGACTGTAAATAAAATATAGCACTTTCTGCTGCTCCTCACAGAAAACAGGTCCTTTGTCTCAGTGTAGCAGATGAGAAGAGACAGAACAGAAATCCCGTTTCATCCCATTTCATCCCCGCAGGGCAGGAGCGACACAGGGTGCGACCAGCAAGGGAGGATGCAGGAGGAGAGCCCCCTGTCCCCAGCTGCTGCCCCACCAGCCCGGCACAAGGACCAGCCAAACCCCGACTGCCCATTACCTACGCCCCAGAAAGCCACCTCACCAGCTAGGAGCACAGTCTCACCTCACGTTCTCATGACCACACGCGCTGTTGGAAGCACCCCTCTGGCGACCTCCCGCTCTGCCCCATTGGCTGGGAAGGGCACCCAAACTGACCACCTGCCCCAGGCTCCAAGCTACCACTGCAACAGACAGAACAGCTCCGAAAAATACAGGCCACCAAGAACACCCTGAGCACGCCTCCTTGGATGCAAACTTGAGCACATTCCCAGCAGCTTGGTCCCATGCTCCGTATGGAACCATGGGAAAACTGGAGGTGGGAAGTCTCCTGTCCAAGCCTTGCTCAAAACAAGGCTAGCTTCACAGCTACATCAGGCTGCTTAGAGTCTTCTCCAGTCCAGCTTTGAACACCTCCAAGCATGGAGATACCATAGTTTCCCTGGGTCCACCTCTCTGCACCACTCTCACAGTGAAACTTCTTTTTCTCCTGTCATACGGAAAGCTCCCTCGTGGATGTGTGTAGGCTGACATCCAAACCAACACCACAGCAGTGGGGCACTGAGCACCACCGTCCTGGTGTGGCATTCACACCTGGCGGGAAGGTCGGGTCTTGCAGTCTTGCAGTCTTGGAGCAGAGGAGAGCAGATCCTCTGAACTCCTCCCAGGGTGTAATTGCTCCAAACAGAGATCCACAGCCTCTGTATCCTCCATGTGTCAATGCTCAAGGAAGGAAGGAATTAGCTATGAGAACCATGGGGATCAGGGGAGGAAGGAGAAAGGGACACGCTAGGAGACTAAGGCTGTAAAGCAACTGGAAACTATCAAGCTAGCAAAACTACCACTGGGACTGACAAGCCTGAAAGCACCCGCAGCTATCCTTCCTGCTCGTGCAGCAGCGGGAGCAGCGTGGGCAGGCGAGAGGAGCACACGCGCAGGCACCGTGCAGGAGGCAGAGCCCCCGGCCTGCCTGGAGCGCAGCCTGAGGGCCCTCCACTTCACATGCTCCTCGGCAGACGGTGGCGAGGGCAGGCAGGCACCTCGCCACTCCAGCCCCAGACCATGTCCACCTGTCCAACTAGGCAGGAGGTCCTACCCGTGAAGGTCTGCACCTGCTGGCCCAAGACATTTCAGCTGAGTGATTAATCTGGAGAAGGACTTTGCCCTTTTCGGTAGACTCAAGGTTAAGTGTCAGCAGATGCGTGTCTTCTTTTCTGGACTAGCCAGGACTGATGTTTGCACTTCATTATGATACATGCAGCACTGTGCAAAATTGCAGGGTACAACAGCTGTCAGTTATAACAACCAAAAATCCAAAAATAGCTATTTATAGCTTCAGTGAAGTCTCAGACACAGCGAGGCCTTAAAAATAGAGTTACAGATGAGTCCCCTTTCAGAGAGGCCTGTACAGGACAGAATATAACAGCTGTGCTTGCTACTATGCAAGATCAAAGCCTCAGGTCTCTGGCTATACACTAAGGAGCCCAGCTCCAAGTTCTCCATCAGTCACCAGCAGCAGTGCAAGCCAGCCCTGATGCCATCTATTTTCTAGTTTTCAGTTTGGATGTGCTCATTTTATTTTGCTTGCTTGGGGGAAGGGATTTGCTTTCCTCTGTGTCACCAAGGACTACTCACTTCCTAATGTGAGAACGCCAGTTTGGTGCTGAGTCACTCTACATGGAGCGGTGACAACTATAATACACACAACAAATGCTGCCAGAAGGGCTTTTTTTTTTTTTACTGCTTTGAAGTGGCACTACAAAACAGATCAACTTCATTCAGGCAACTTTGAGCAATAACGCCCCCAAAATATATTAGTATCCCCTGCCTCGTGCAATTAAAATTCTTTCAAAATCCTTTAAACATCTCCAATGTCAGGCACAAAATAGAGTTTGCATGGAAAAGAATTGATCTAAGATGAAGACTCATATTTAACTTATTCCCTTTCAAAAATGCTCAACTAGAATATTAAGTCAAAGGACTGTTATGCTTTTAGTTAAGTTAAAATTTCAGAAGAGTCATTTCTGTTGTTTTAATTACCTACTCCAGTTTTAAGTTCCTACTGTATAAATAACAGGCATTTTAATTGTTTCACATAAATTAACTTTACATACAAAAGGGAAATCAAATACTTTAATTAAGGTTTGTGTGGTAGAAATATCCTCATCTAGATGAGCTCAAAGGAAAGCACTCTCAAGACTTTGAAAATCATTTTCATTCTTTATCTCAGCATAGAAAGTGCATCTTCGAAACAGAGGGTTTAATGTGCTGCTCTAGTAGTTCGGAAGGTCCCCTGTACTTTACAGAAGTGGTTATTCTTCTGGTCTCGGTTCCCCTCAGCTCCTCTGCACCTGGGGGGCCGGTGCCACGCTACTCCAGCCCTCCTCTCCTGCCCATGGCCACATCACGTTCCCTTACCACGCTGTGACTAATCCTATCGAATTTAGTCTTTCTCCCAACAAAACTCCCAAACAGGCTTAAGCCTTGGCCTGCATATGCATTGCAGATCCTATATCATCATCACCTCCATACTCCCTGCTAAGAGAGAAACCCAAAGATTTTCTAATGAGCTACCACAGGACTTTGGAAACAAAGCTTAGGTGACATCAGTAGCCCAAGATATTCTGCAGATCCTGAATAACTGTCAGAATTCAGCCCGGTTCTGGCTCTCAGAACAGCAGCTTTAGAAGGTGTTTATAGAGGCTGCTTAAAAGCGGAGCAAACTTCAGTTGTCACACAATCAGCACAGCCGATTAAATTAGGGAAGCATATTTATGCACCTAACAAGTTTGAATCTGCAGAAAAACCTGCTGGGAGCGATTTGAAAAGACTAATGAGACTTTTCCCATCACCAGGTGGGTATATTCTCCTTTAAAGGTTTATGAGCATGTCATTTAGTTTCACTACAGCTTTTGCAAAATCATTAATGAACTTGTGAAAACAATTAGAGACATAAAAGGGCAAGAAATGTGTGTGTTAGCTTGAAACCTGTGATAATACAAAGTGAAGCAGTGGAGAACGCACTGCTTTGAAGGCATCAGATGCAAGATCCTGATGTTTTATGCCTGTTAAAAATATCATTCCTAGTTTTGCTCCTGCTAATCCTAGGATAAAAAAAAATCTTTGTAGAACATCGTCTTGGGGTCCCTATGGCTTGTTAAAACAAGGAGGACAGCAGAACAATCTCATTAAAGTAAACAGACTACGTGAATGTCAGGCCCTATGAAATGCACCTCATTACTATCTGCATAAACTGAATGGCAGAGGCATGAATGCTATAAAGGCTGGATCTAGGTTTGATCTTTCGAAGCTACCTTTGAATAACTCCCAGCCAAATCAACTACATATTGCAGAAGAAAAGCAAATGTTCAAAGGGAGAAAGAACATAGACTCACAGACCCAGTGTCACGAGGTCTTCTGTTCCTCTCGGTGCACATAGGTTATTTTGGCAAAACAAAGCCACTGAACAAACACTGACCTGCAAATACACTGACTTTTTTCTCTTGGAAGGCATTTGTTCCTTCTGTGCTGAGATTATAGGAATGGGAACAGAAATGAAGAAAGCACCTCTCTAAGCCTGTTCTGCTTCAGAACAGCACATTCCTGCTCCACAAGCGGCCCCAGCCCGCCGGCTGCACAAACATCCCTCGGCTCCAAAGCGCACATGGTCCCTGCACGTCACCGTGTTAGCAGAGTGCCGGGGGACACCTGAGCAGTGGGGCAGGCAGGCTTCCCAGGGCAGACCGAGGTAGGGGGATAGGACAACATGCAGTCCTGTCGCTAGTGCAGCACAGGACTGAGCTGCACACGGTCTGCTGACCTTACTCCAGCTATCAACGCGGAGCCTGGACACTCCCCTGCTTTCCCACCGACTCCCAGCTGCTTGGCCGACCTCAGCCTGCCTCCTCCAGCAGCAAGACAGCACCTGCTCCTCCATTCAGTGCCCCTGCTCCATGTGAAAGCATAAGCCTATTTCGTAACTATCTCCATTAAGAAAGAGTAACCTATTAATTTCAGAGACTCTGTTTTGAGAGCAAGAGAGAAAGTACTGACTGACTTCCTGAGCAAATGACCAACATGCTCATCTTGTACCATTGTTTTTCCTCTGTATATAAACAGATGCTGTGCTCTTAGCCCTGTGTAACCCTGTGCCTTGGCATTCACCATGCTTTCATGCAAGTGATTTCTCTTCTTCACTAGTTTCTCTGATCAAGTTTTCTGAAGTTCTTAGACAAATAAGTGCTAATTCAGAAAATGGACACTGCAAGCTTCACATCTTCTCTTTTACCTTGGAAGCACTGCAAGTTTGGCTACCTATGCAGCAACGATATAGCTAAATGAAAGTCAAAAAACAGTGTCAGTTCTGAATGATTTGCAGACTATGTTTTCTTGGCCATTTAAACTTTTAGCTGCCACCCACCTCTTACAGAAACTTGCTGTCTCTGAGAAAGTCTGAAAACAAGTCTCATCTCTGCACATTAATGACCTGCAACTGGCAGGTGGTGTTGCAGTAATCTGCCCTGTCACAAACTGTTGAGTTAGGTAATGTCTGGAAAGCATTTGACCTCAGGAAGGATAACATTTTTGGCACAGCTTCATTTCTTAAGTGACTAAGTCACTTCTAGAAATAGGACTTCACTGCCTCAGTCATGCCATCATTTGTAAGTGGTTTAACCTATGTGCTAGGCTTTCTTTTCCAGTAGCTAGTGATAATTCCAGTTTGGGCCTAGAGTCCCAATTGCAGTGAACTCCTGGCCATGAGTCAAGCCATCTTGGTGAAGAGGCAATGAGTACAGATGGCTCAGAGTCAACATTCACTGATAGGAAAAAAAGCAAATTGCTTCTACCATCCCCTACACCCACGCAAACTGGACTGGACTAAGCAGAACCGGTCCACAGACCAGAAAAAGTGCTGAAAATCTTGGCAGTGACTTCAGTGAATTTGAATCATGCTCCAAGACTCACAAGTTTTGGTGGTAAGAAACTCCCACTAGTCTTCAGTCTCTAGAATGCACTTCTAGGACAAAATGCACTGTGTTCTTTGCTGCAAGGATTAGCATCTTACATACACTGCCCCTGTGCACACCAGCCTAGACATCAGTAACTCTTATTGCTTCATAAATCTACTCACTCCAATAGCTGCTCCACTACTATCAGAATTTGGCCCAGCCCCTGTCTCTGGCAGGGAAAATTGCGTGTAAAGGTTCTACAGACCAGATGTTCCTCCTTTCCCTGAACACACTCCAGTCTTTTAATTGCCTTGTTTGGATTCTCCTTTCATCCCTCAAACCTTCCTGATGGGAATAATACACAAAGTAGATGACAACTTTCAAGTCACTTTCATGTCACATCTGATAGCTGCTGTAGGAATGTTATTGATACTGTTATTAATTCTTTCATTTCAATTTTCTCCATACATTTCTGCCCCCAGCAAACCCTCAATAAGAAATTATTTTCTGAACTGTTTCCAGCCTGCTCCTGATGTTGCTCTCAGAATGATCTGAAGACAGATAATACAGCTGTCATTTCTCAAGGCTCCCCTGCCATGCTTTGATAAAACCCCAATCGTGGTTTTGATGGTGCCGGATTTTACAAGCCTATTAAGCTGTCTCTGCCAAGTGATGGTTTTCCCTTTACAAGCTCCAGGTTGACACAGGGTTTCCATGGTCTCCAAAACATTTAACATCCCATCTCCGCCCAACTGTCTGCCTTTTTTTATTTAATCTGACTGCCCCTTATAGCACCAGACTCAAGTGAGGAAACCAGCACAGCCATGAGGACCAAGCATCTTGTTTGTCTGCAAGCAGACTGACAAGGAGAAATATTTGCATTTAAACAGAAAAACGTGAACCCTGTGACAAAGATACCCTGATTTCTGGTTCTGATTTCTGTGTTGGTTTTTTTTCTGACAAAAGATCTCCATTCACCAAAAAATTTAACACGCATTTCAGTCCATCCCGAAATCTGAGAAATTAGAAACTAAGCATGTGACCAAGCACTGCATTGAAATCCCAGCAGCTTTAGTGAGATTCAAGCGCGTGCAGACAGTAGAGTTGTAGAACAGATAGGAAACCTATTATTCATTCCAGCACCGTTTCGTTAGTGTCAGACATTTACTAATCTGATGTGCAAATTGCGTCTCACAGGTGATAACTGGCCATCTCTGGTCCTCCCAGGTTTTGCCCACACAGATTATAATGCGCAGGGGAGCAGACACATTAATTTAAACTTTAATTAAACATTGACTCTCCAAAATGCTGCCCACTTCCCGGGAGTTTTCATAAGGTTAACCAATTCTTGTCATAAGTGGTCAAATAAGAGAAAGTTCACAGTGAAGTTAAGTATTCCTCATAAACAGAGATGGGTCTTCTGGAAGCTGCACAGACTGCCCACAGCAGATGGTTGCTTTGAGTCACATTTGGTAGCTTCTCTCTGCAACTGCCTATAAAACCTCATACACCAAAAACAAGCCCTCTCCGCTGTACCCTCGTGCCTTCATGGTGGGTATCGAACCCAGTTTCCGGCTCTCACCCTCCATATTCCCATCCCCACCTTTCCCTTTATAGACAGCAAAACCCCAGCAAAGTAAGTGAGACTAGTTCCTGCTTCCCCGCTCTCCTGAAACCTAGCCAAGCCTGAAGAAGCTAGCTGGCCATTTTCTAATGTTGACAAATGTCAATTAAGTTACAATCAAATTGTTTTGAAATGGAGGTCACAGGGAGAGCTCTCACATTTCCGTGAATGTTAGTAGCACCCGCATAACTGACCTGGTAGAAAAGAGCAGCCTGGCAGGCTGTGCACAAACCAACATCTGCGAGTTGCACACAGCCCCGGCTCTCACACAGCCCCGTCTGCGCTGCCTGCAGTGATGAGCACACACTTCGCTGAACTACTCATGTTGAATCCAATGCAAGGCCACACATTTGGGAACCAAAAAGACAGGGTTGCATTTACAGGACAGAAAACAACAATGCAGAGAAGAAAGCAGTGATCATGGACAATAATTCTTTTAAAGCTCTCTCTGTAGTGCTGATGCCATTCTTGGATGGTTGAAAAGCTGTGGAGCATGACAGCAACCTTAGCTTTGTATATAGACCTGAGAAGTCCCTAGGAGTACTATGTCCAGACCAAAAGGTCAGAGGAGAAGTCACAGAAATAAGTTTAAATGAGAGCTAAAAGAAAAACAGAGCCTAGAGAATAATTCATGCAAAGACAAACCTAAGGAACTGAATCCATTGAGTTTCCTGAGTAAAACAAAGGGACAACTCAATTGATACTCACAGATACACACAGAGGAGATGGCCAAGAGTAAGTCTCTTCAAAATAGGACCCAATGGTCAGAAGCTGAACTCAAAAGAATTCAGCCTTGAAATAAAAGCTTCTTTCTCAACAGTGAGTGTAATTAAAGCATTGGATTAGCTTCCCTGGGGAAGTGGCAGACTCTCCACTGCTGGGTGATATACTTCAATCTGCTTCGTCTATCCCTGCACATCCAAGCATGCCAGATAGACATATTGCAGTGGTCCCATCCCACATGGCCTGCCTCAAGGCTAAGGGCCTTTGGCTCACACATGCCCTGCTGTGAAACAAAAGCCTGAAGTCAAGGAGTTCCTTCCCTAGCCAGGGCTTGGCTCTGGCTTCTCTGGCAGGGCATACGGGAACCTGGGGAACTCAGGACCACACCAGGCTCTCAGAGCTCCTAAGCAAACAGCTAAATCCCAGGACAGCAGTTTACTTTGCCAGACAGGGAGCTTCAAAAACAGATATCCAATAATTCCAACACATTTCAAAGTTTTCTAAGCTTTTCCATGCCACCCATATTTCCCCCACCCAGCATGGTTTGAGCTTTGTACTGTACTTTAGATTCAGAAACAGAATCTGTTAATTTTTTTCAGAATTATGGAATTTGCTTAAGAGCAATGTAGATTCAACCACTCATGAGTAAAGCACACAACAATTAGTCATCACACAGATTGCAGATCCCTCCAGCCACTGCTACCGCTCAGTCCTTTTCTTAGCAACTTCTCTCTCTTCAGATGCACTCTCTGAAGATCACTAATACTGGAGACACTGTGTATATCTTTTCTCATAAAGGAGTCATCTCCCAAAGGCCGTATGCTAGTCAAAAAACCTCTAACATGACAGCCCACCACATAAGCCACACAGAGGTGTTGTCTCCCTTCCAGGAGCACACAGCACATCTCACTTCCAAGTCTGCCTGACGGCATCCTTCCAGCTCTGGAATCACAGCAAAAGCCCAGTGCTCTGAACTGGCAAGAGGAGAGCAACAGATTGATACAACCATCTGTGCCATCTATCGCCAGCCCGCTTAGATCGTCCCAGAGTTGTAGGCAAAGCCTGGGTCACAGAATGGGCTCATTTTTCTAAACACATTTGCAGTGTGTTGCACTGGGACCAGGTTTCCCAAATGAACATGTGAGGCACCACACAAGAAGTCTGTACTGTGAGTAACAGGGCCACAGTCGCCTACAACACAAGGGTGAGGCAACATCGTTCACTTTGAATTCTTCCCTCCCACGCTTTCCAGACACCTGGAAGTTTGAGGCCAGTTTAAAAGCCAGGCAGTACTGCTTGTTCACTTGCTTTTCCACTTATTATACATGTTTCCAACCAAGAGACTCTGCTGCAAATTGATAAACAATTGAGCCAAATTTACACATGCCTCCTCATTGCTAACTCTCCAATAATCACTTTAAGACAGCAGGAATGGCAAGTTAAGTGGCAATAATTTTCTAGTGTGAAGAGATGAGGTCAATACCTACCTTTCTACTTTAGATTTCCCAGTACAAGCAAGTGTCATTTATTTTTATGCATTGCAGGCGCCTTTCAAGCATACAGTAGGTTGTTTTCTAACAACCTGAAACATCTTGCTTGATGAGATCTCTGTCCAAATTGTTATTTTCCTCCAGCTGGGTCAGGGCTTTCTGGCTTTGACACAATGAGGAAAGCACACACATTTTCTGTGAGTGCCCACACTGGCAGGAAGAGTGCTCAGGCATCCACCCCACTCCAACAGGTTGCTTCCCCTTCCTTCCAAGCACTGTCCACAGGAGGACATTTCCCCTTCCTGCCACCCAGTTTCCCCCCCCTTCCACTTCAAGAGAGCACAGCCAGTCACAGTCTTTGCATGTGACGATAAGTGTAATTTTCCTGTCTGACTCACGAGGCTACATGGTGGAAACAGCTGTCTCACACAGAGGAGGAGCAACACGTGCATCAGGTACGCTGTGAAACCATTTCTCTCAAGAGCAACCACCAGTGCGTGACACAGCAGTCAAGCCAGGGTGCAGGTGCTGCTGCCAGAAGAGTTCACCTGTCACAGCTGACAGATTCTCATTAAGCACATGGCCACTTGCAGCTATTTACTTTTATAATGTCTCCTGCCTGATGGCAAACCCACCCTTGCTGCTGCTGCTGCTGCAGACACTAGTGCTGCTTTAAAAGAAATGTTTCACAAACAGCCATGCAGGGTTTTTATTTTCAAAGAAAATTTCCAGCGAGGCCACTGTTTTCACTCTACTGCTCTCCCTTCACTGACACCAGGTGTCCACCCTCCCCAGCAAGCGCAGAGCCACAGATGTGTGGCAGACCACATTGCACAATTTGTTGGATCAAGGTTAAGAAAAACAATAATAATCCTTCCTGAACTCATGAATAAACAGACCAGTTCAATTATGGGTGGCTTGCCAGAAAGAATTTCCCATCCAAGTCTTTCACAGCACTCTCCCAAAATAGATGAGGACCCCAAGAATGTCAACAAATGTATCCTCACCTCACCCCTGCCGGCTGAAACAAAATCCATTTTACAGAGGAGAACATGAATTGGGAGGTTCTAATGTTTTGCCTGCAGAGATCTACAGCACATGATATCTGCCAACTCCAATGATGTGACTGCAAGAAAGTCCCATGATGGAAAGTGATTGTTTTCCGTCATGGGTAGGTAGCACATTCCACCTATATGCAATGTTTTACCTGAGAATGTCATAGCACTTTAGTAGGTTTTGTGCTGTTGTGCTTGTTTTATCAGTAGAAAAACAGAATAGCAGGGATTTCTGCCTTCCTTCCAACCTGCTGGCCTTCCCTCAGGTTATTCGGTAACTTGACTGCAGAACGTGTAAGCCATACTGTCTTTCCTAGCTCTTCTCCTTACAGCCGCCCAATGTGCTGCCTTTGAACGTTTGTTCCCATTTATCAGACATTTCAGGTCTCTTCCACACATTCATGGTTCTTGCTTTACACTGCTTACACCAAACGAAGAGAGCAAAAAAGTCAGTAGCTGCATGACAGAGACATGTCTGTCTGCTTCCAGTTTGGTTCTTGAACTGGCTGAATCTACAGAGCTTTTGAGGGTGTAAATGGCCTCTTCTTTATAGCAGGTAGGTTTGGGAAGGGCCAGCACCTCCAGGCCAGGAGGACAGGTTTGCCAGGGTTAGTGAGGCAATTTGAGCACAATGCAAAGGCCTCCTGGGACTTCCAGACTTTGTGGTGTCGCAAGTTCCTGTGGACATGCAGCACCAAGATTAACAGATATATCCCCTGGTTTACTACAATGCCTCAAGGTCAGACATCTCTCAAACTCTGTCCCACTGAACTGTAGGAGAACTTCTCCGTCCCTCTAGACACAGAGACTTGTGAGAAGGCAATGGAGCCATTACCACTCAAGTGATTTAGCTTTTATTCACACTGCAATTCCTGCTGCCCATCTCAGGTAGTCCACACATAAAAGAGCAAAATGTCAGCCAAAATTTGAATATCTAGAAAAGGAGACGGAGGCAGAACTACCATTACATGAAGAGCCCAAGGTAATCACACAGGGAGGGTGCAGCCCCCTGAATGGGAACGAGCCCTCCAGGGGCTGTAGGTGCCCAGGTGTGCAAAAAGCAATGCACAATTCATTGAGAATTCAGTCACCTCTAACCCTGTCTGACCATGCTACGGTTCTCGGACAACTTGGGAATGGAGAAATGGAAATTTTGGTCTGCTTGAACGTCAAAGCACAAACACAAGCTAGAGCAATGCTTTGGCTGGTGTTCAGGGACTGAACTGTGCTCCCACCCCTACCTTGGAGCAGCAAGAGCAAAGAGCTGGACAAATGCACTCCTTGGACCGTGTGCTTCTGGCTAGGCATTATTTATCATCCACTGCCACCTCGTGGCACTGCCACCCATGGACAGACCCACAGACAAAGGACGGACTCCTCCACTGCCATTACTCAGTAGTGAACAACACAACTTAAAGGAGCTCTCTGGACTGCACAGCTGCACAGAAGCTGGAGGAGACCAGACTGCATAGTTTTCCCTGGCTGCACACCCTCTCAAAACATCTCCTGCCTAATTCCCAGACAGTTAATTTAGCCCAGGGCTTTAAAGCCCATCCCTGTCAACACTTTTTTGCTAGCACAACAGGGCAAAGCAGGTTCAACTGCAGTCAAAACCCACTTGGACCTAAAACGTTTTACATGTGTTACAGTTACATCCCTCAAGATGTAGAAACTGCTTTCAGATGCCAGGCAGAAGACAGTTGGACCTATTTTTTCCCACAGGCTTATTACAAGTAGATCTGTGAGCACGCACAGAAAGCAGGCACTCCTGCATGTATACACCTGTAATTATAACTTCAAAACGCCATATCCTGACCTTTCTGCAGGAGAGTGTTGGCAGGAGCCCTCCTCCTCTCCACCATGTGGCCTCTGCCTATAGTCTGCAGTGCTATTTGCTGCTGCTTTGGTTGCCCTTGCTCTGCAGGCTGCTTCCCAATGTCTTCTCATATTTGGAATATATCAGGTAAATGGAAACACTGACAGGGAGAGTAATTTAAGCATCCAGGAACCAAACTACCATTAAAACACTAACACATGCAGAAACACATACATGCTAACATGCTAAGAAACAACAGCCAATCTGAAAAACAATAGGTAATTTTCTTCTGCCTCCTGCTCTTCTTATGGCTCATGCCACCTGTCACAAGCAGCTATTAAAAAGCCCATATTCCAGCATGGGAGAGAGAGGGAAACCTAAAAAACACCACCAAAAATTCTCCCTCAAATTCTGGCCATCAAAGGGAATTTAATTTCCAGCTGCCTGCAATTTAAGAAATACCAAGTCAAATGGTGAGAATAGACCGCAAAATGCCTTTTTTGCCATTATACTCACTACTGAGGGAAAACATTTTTGATGGGGTGACCTTTGCATTGAGCTGTGTTTGTATTGAAACGTGTTTTGCAGACCATGGAAAAAGCTGCTCCTTTTGACAGCTGAACTCAATACCTAAAAATTATCTATGAGAAGCTGCATTACAAACAGTGGGTGGCAAATGACAATTAGTTTTATTCTTCTGTTATGGTACCGATGGAGAAAAAAAATTATCTCCATTAGTCACAGTGTGCTTGATATTACAACAAAGAGAGCCCAGGCATCTCCGCCTTCTTTTCCGTATTTTATTTTCTCTGCGTATCTGCGTGCGTCTCCTTTATTCTGTCATACACACACGCACTTACTCATCGGTCCGTTCCCAGTTTTGTCTCCCTTTGGTTTTAATCCAGCCCTAAACACATTAAACGCAAATCCAGGCAGCTTGCTGAGCCGTAGAAGAGTTTTGCTTTGGTCCTTGAAGATCAGGATAAAAAGTTGAACCCAGGACAGATAAGGATTAAATAGGAGGAGGAGAAGAAAGGCAGCGCGGGGAAAAAAGGGCGCACGGATTGAATCCGTAACTAGTGCGAGTCGCTCCCTCCGGTGCGCGAGTTGCACCAGCTCCTTTTCTCCCCGCAGCTCGTCTTTCCCTCACCTTGACGCAGCGAAAGCGCCAACGACCGTGCGGAGCCGGGAGCGCTCAGCCCCGCCGCCGCCCGAGGACGCTTGCGCCGGTTTCGGACACACGAGTTCCTGCCAGGCTGGCACTGCCGTGCCGGGGGAGATCAGGGCCGCGACCACGCGGGACTGCCACCCCGAAACGCCCCATGCACCTCCCGCCGGCCCCGGGGGCGGAAGGGCCCCGCTCACCTGCGTCCCGGCCCCGAGCCGCCCTCCTCGTCAGCTCCCCCGCCCCGGGCAGGGCTGGGCTGGGCTCAGGCCGGCGCAGGTGTGGGCCTCGGCCGCCCCTCCAGCTGCACATCGTCAGCCCCGGGGCCCGGAGCGGCGTGGGGCCGCCAGCCCCGCGTGGGGCCGGGGGCCGGGCCGGGCTCTCGCGGGGACAAAGTCCCACAGAAACCCTCCTCGCACTTGGGGTGAGCTTGTCACCCACAGCAATGCACGTTTCCTCGTCGCCAGCCACGCAGGACATCTGGTTCCTTCAAACGTTCCTCAGAAAATCACCTTTCCCCACGAGGCAGGCAGCGAGCGGGCCCTCGCCGGCACCGCTGCTTTCTCCCCTGTTCCGCTGCTTACCCCAAACTCGGCTCTTTTTCCTTTTCTTCTTCTCACCGCCTGCTTCCGCCAACGGCACCGAAGTCTGCACAAGGACGCTGCTGCCGAGTAGGAAATGGCGCCACACGGCTGCTGAACCCTTTCCCAGCTCGCCTGCCGCGGGTGACGGAGCGGGGCCGGAGCAGGAGTGGCGGGTGTGAGCCCAGCGGCGCCGGCAGCGGCCCCTGGGAGCGCGGGCGACACCAGCAGCGGCTGCCGTGGGGCCGGGGACGCCAGCACACGGCTGTGAGGGAGCAGCTGGCGCCTCCGTCCCAAAGCAGGCAGGAGCCGCGCGACTGGGATGGCGCCGGCGGGACCAAGGCACGCGGCCGTCGCCAAGGCAGAGGGCACCCCGGGAGCCGAGCCCTGCTGGGAGCCAGGCGTCCATTTAAACGTTGTCCAGGAGGCGCCAGCATCCCGAAACCCAAGCCCAGCTGCCACGGCGGAGCCCAGAGCAGCGAACAGGGTCGCTGCCGTTCCTGCGGAAACAGGGCGACAGAGGCGTGACGTTCGCTGGCGCTTTTGCTGCGTTTACCACAAGAGTGGTATGTTCCCATGTTCAATGCGTTACGGAAAATTACAACCAACTGCTTTCGAAAGTGTGAAAAAAGCTGCGCAGAATTTCCATCTACTTCCAAGCACCCTTTCAGTGAGGCAGCCACAAGTTTGACGGTTTGAAGGCTTGTCTACATCCCTTGGCCTAGAAACCAGACAGAAACGTTCACCACGTCCCTCCTATGGCCAAATACTTTGCATTCCTAGGCATGTGAGCAGAGCCCTACCATTAAGTGCCATTTCCAATCAGTACACACCAGAAAGCAGGCAGCAAGGTAAGGAAAGCAATGAGGAAAGGAGCGAGGTGTGTCGGCACTCGAACAGAAGTTCAACCCCTTGCACAGTTCACTGAAGCAAGGGCAAAGGCGCTGCTTGGTCTTCACTCTCTGCCCGGACTCTGCTGACAGTTCTTCTCCTGACTTTGCCCCTAACATCTCTGGCCTAAAGTAAACTTCAACCTCCGGTGGATAAAACAGCATCTTAGGGTTTCTGCTTGTGTAGAAGAGCGCAGAGCTCCTTGAGCAGCCTGTAAACGGCACCTGGATACTTGTTTGTATCGGCTTCCCCTGCCCAGACGAGGAAAACATCCCCGCAGAGGAGACGTGCCCTGGGCGATGCAGGCCGGTGGCAGAAGCTCGCCCCGACAGCGCCTGCCTGCAAGAGAGACTGGCGCTGCGGCAGCCTGGTGTTAGCGGCTCCGGCCTTGGGCACTTGACCCCAGCCGCATGCCACCTCCCTCCAGCTGTGTCAGCACAGTGCCTCACACACAGGTGGCACCGGGGTGGCCAAGGGCAGGTGGGGGACATGAGCCAAGGCTGCCATTGCCCCAGGAAAATATCCCCAGAGAGCTTCACAAACCACCCTTGCAGGACAGCCAGGCTGCCTTTCGCAGGGCCTGATCTGTGGTAATGGCACTGCTGCTGCTCGGAGAGGGCCACATCGTGCTTGGCGCCAGCCCCGGCCGCAGAGAGCCCTGGCCTCGCCCCGCCAAGCAGGGCTCGGGGCACCCACTTGCCCCTCAGCTCCTGCCTGCCCCGTGTTTTCTCATCCCCCCATCTCCCCCTCTTATCCTCATGCCCTTGCCCACTGGCATCAGCCCCAGGATTTGCTTTGGAAGCACCAACTCGTACACAAGCATCCCGAAGCCCCCACGTGCCCTGCAGCGCGATCAGCCCGGTCGGTCGCGTCCAACACCCCTTTGTGGGCTGCAGCAAACAGGACCGCGGGACTAGAAATGCCACACCAGCACCTCACTGCAGGCCCAGCAAGGTCTTTTCATCTCCTTTCATTCCCGAGTGATACAAGCAGAGCCGCCGCCAGCACCCCACTAGCATGAACATTGCTCTGTGCTAGCATCCCTGCCATCGTCCAGTAAACCAGGAAAAGTTACAGCAAACATTTGCTGCATTTCTCATGCATATAAGCACATGGTAAATTTATTCTGTGATGGACTCAGAATTAATCTGAGAGGAAAGCTTGTTCAGTTTCAAACAATAGGCTGGTCTGAGCATGCAACATCTTTTTGCTAAAAAAAGGACTAATTTCAACATACCATCTACAGAAAAGTGACTCTCTTTTCCTCAGCCCAGCAGACGCCTCATAAGACTGATGGGGCAGAGGCCACAAGGGCTGCAGACAAGACTCCTCGGCGTGGTCTGGGGCGCACGGGTGCTATGTAAGACTCCAGACAGTGACCACAAAGACAGACAGAGACAGTTACTGAGCATAATCCCATCCAGGCAAGCAAGAAAACAAAAGGACAAACAATTCTAATAAAAATTATATCTTTTAAAGATGTTATTTGACCATAAATGAACACCACAGTGGCAATATCAGACATGATGGTTCCCAAGTTTTTCCTCCTGAAGGTCAGGCAGCCCTTTGACTAATAAAATTTGAGAAGCACAGCTATAAAGTCTATTCCTCCTCCCGTTGTTTGCCTGCAGAGAGAATATATGTGCCTGAGGATGTACTTCGAATAGCTAGAGCCAAGGATAACTCAAATGATCTTCCCTGATAAAAATATCCTTTGTCATATGGGAGCTCCCAAACCATGATTTTGGTAGAAAATAGGAATGGTCGTGTTAAAAGCTACACAGTATACAAAAGGCAAAGACAAAAGTATGTGAATTCAGGTGGTGGTTTAATCTTTTTAATATCAGCTGAAGCATTGAAAATGTGATTAGCATATAGTTAGGAGACACTTCTCTTGCATCTAAAAATACCACGCCAGCTCTGGAACAGAGCAGGCATCAGCAGAGCAGGAGTGTTGCATAAGCCGCTATGTGCCCTTGCCAGCCGGAAGCAAAAGGGCCCCAGGTGCTCTCTTGGTGTTGTGGGAAATAGCACCTAGACTATCAAGAAATTTGATTTTTATGACACTTAGCGTAACAAATCCATCAAGCTCAGCTTGAAATAGTCATTACGCACAGGTATTCACACCACACATTAGCATCGTTTGATAAAAGGCCACGCATCTCCTGTAGCACTTAAAAAGCTGCTATTTTTAAATGTAGGATCTCCAAATGACTAGTTAAAAACTTGAAGTGGGAAACTATATCTGGGCCCAGTTTTTCTGTGACCCTGATGCGCATTAGGCAGTGCTTCCTCACAGCAGTGACAATAACGAAATCCATGGGTTGCTCACGGTCAGTTCCCGCAGTCAGAGTTGCCCATTTGAGCCATCGCAGCCTGGTAAGGTTTGCATCTGTGCCACCAGAAATCTGTTCAGTTGCTTTGGATCAGGACCGCGACTTGCACAGACCTTTAAATGCAGGCAGATCAGCAAGGAGGTTCACTGAGTAACAAGAGTTGAGCACATACTGTGCATAAAAGGTCAGCGCTGCAAACACGACCTTCACCAGGCAGAGATGGGCACTGGCCGCACTCACCAGTGATCCCCCAAACTGACCGTGAAGGACTTTACCCTTCACACAGGGCACTAAAAGCCAGGACCTGAACATTACCTAGACTGTGAGGGACACCTGGATCTTTCTGAAGAGTCGGGGCAGAGGCTTCTTCCCCATCTTCCTTCATGGAGGAGGCATGGCTGAGCGCTGGCACAGCCACCCCACCGGCTGCCAGCCCCACTGCAGCCCCCGCGGCTGCTTCCCCACGCTCCCCATGCACCTCCCCTATAATCTCAGTTGTTGTTCTAGGCAGATGGTTCTGTTTTTACTTAAGGCAATTCCAGGCCTTTCATTGTGTTTTTAATTTTCTTTTCACCAAGATTCACTCCCATAACTATGCTTTCTGGCTTCTTCCAGCTTTTGTCCTTTATTTTTACTGCTAGAGTCAGAGATGATTATCTCTAAGAAGGAGATTTCAGCTGCATTATGTTGATGTTAAGCACTGCTTTTCCTGCCCTGTCTGATTTTCCATGCGAGACGCTTTTCATATAGCTTTAAGTGTTTTATTATTTGCAAATTAGTTGCCACGTCTCCAAGTTTCCCTTTCCCTGCTGCGGGAAACGCCAGCATTGCTGCAAGGAGGGGACTGCTGCCGTGGGCAGGCCTGAAGAAGCAATCAGCTGAACCGATGAGAGGACCATAGAAACCTCCCAAGGACACAGGCTGCTCCAGGGCATGCCGCGAGGCAGTGATGGGCATGCAGTGCTTCCCGCAGCCCGTGTCCGCCAGCACTGCAGCAGGCTGCGACACCTAGTCTCCTCCTCAGCAGCACCCAGGAGAGCCCCGTTCCTTCCCAAGCCCCTTGCCTCTGTCCTGGCTTTGGGAGATGCCCTAGCAGCAAGGAAGCACTGGTGAAGGCTGGGACTGAAAACAGATCCTGATGCAGCCCAGAGTTGGTACAAGCTGGGGCTAGACCTGAGGATGAGTACAGACTGTCCCAACACATCTCCTTCCCCATGGCGGGAGGTCTCCAAGAAGGCCACACAAGTCTCTGAAACCTACAGAGGTCCTCCAGAGGTGCCCCTTCCCCACCTCCCAGCCTGCCTGCTTGTTGGCCCTGCATCAACATGAACTCCCTGCTCATCTCCCACTTCTGCAATACCTCATGGCTTGCTAAGAAACAGTAAGTTCATGCCTGTACAAGCTCTCTCACACCATACAACATCCCACAGGCTTTTGAAATGATATATAGTCAGAGCCATACAACAGAGTAAGCACTACTGAAAGCCACTGCTGCCTCAGCATTTTTATTTTCAATCAAAGCAGCAATTTTTATTTTTTGTAATGGTTTTTTACCCCTTTGGCATTTTCATTAGAAGACCAATGGGGGGGGGGGGGACAAAAAACTCAACAATCCCTGAATGAGAGTTATAAGCAGCCTGACACCTGGTAATGAGATATTTCAAGCTATAGCCTGGCACTTTTATAGTATTTCTAAACCGAGCAGTCAATCAAGCGAACTTACGAAGAATGAAAAGTTTGTTACTCCCAGGCATGTCTTAAGGTTTTTCATCTTTCAGTTTCAGCAGTGGAAGGATGCAGTGCAAATAAGGCAGGCAAATAGCTGGCAAGTAAATAATTATGCTATGGCAAAAGTATCCTCCTCCTCAACAACAGCTTCTGAGATGGTATTCAGCTTTCGCAGCTGACCTGGGAAGCTCTTGGCTCCTCTCCCTTGAAATACTTCATGGTCTTCCTTAAGGAAGCAGAGCTTAAGTGACCCCTTTGTCCACCCACCATGGGGTCTCCCCTTCCCTAAGCAGCTCCACAAGCCACTAGCTAATTCAAGCAAAGGTTAAACAGGAAAGTAAAGATCTAAGGTGTTCCATTTCTAGGAGTTTTTTGCATTTTCCATTTCTAGTTTTTGCATTAAAAGATATGCAAAAGAGATGGGGAAAGCCTGTGAAACAAGAAAGGGAGATGCAGCAAGGGGCTGCCAGGGCCAGACACTATTGGCCAGATTGAGTGTGACAGGGGTTCCCTGCTCACCAGCCGGGGAGAGCGGCTGTCCATGCTCATGCTCCCAAGGGTGCCTGGTACACCAGCACAGGAAAGGCAGGAGAAGAATAAGGAGACAAGAAAGTTCCTATTAACAGAAATGCATTTAACACGCATATTCAAGCAACCAACCTTATCTCCACCCACCATCCCCATTTGGAGCATCCAGCTCATCAGAAGACAGTGATGCTTTCACCCAGCGACCCATGCCTCTCTCATTAATTTCTGCTGGATAACTGGGACATTTCCACTCCCTTCATGCTCCAAGCACAGCTCAAGTGCAGACCTCTGTCAGCACAGCCCAAGCACCCGGAGAGCAGAAACACAAGGGCTGGGCCAGGGGCTCTCCCGGTGCGGAGATTTCCCCTCTACAGGCTTCACGCAGACCTGGCACCACGGAGGACCCCAGCCCCGAGGTTGTGCTGTGTTTTGAAGCATGAGCAGACTAAGCATGCCTGATCTCACGCCGTGCTCCCTCCTCTGCAGAGCGCGTTTGGGCCCACTCATACACAGCATGTGCCGTAACCATTCAACACGAGAAGAGAAAGTCATCTCTAAGCACAGCCACGCTTAAGCCATTTGCTCAGTAGATCTCCCACAATAAACGATGCTGTCCAGAAGTCAGTGCTAATTGCAGAGACAGAGAAATCATCCACATTTTTCCTGTAACAATCCATTGTTATTTTTACACACACACAGGCATGAGTAAAGAACACTTCTTATTTCAAGCTGTGCTATTATGCTAACTACAGAGAAATAAATATGCCACACTGTAGCTAATAAGTGTCATTCACATCAGTATTTATTCCAAACATGTTTCCCCCATCACGTCTGCTCTGCCTGGAACCGCTCATCACTAAAAAGGAGACCTTTATTTCCAGTGATTTAAGCAGACAGGAGAGAGTTAGCAATTAAAGCACACTTTTGTTCAGTTTAATTCTTTTTATTTCAGCTATCAGGGAATGTTATCTGCTATCGCAGTATCATTCTATTTTTGATGCCGCCACCTACCAGCACTGGATTCGTATTTCACCAGTTTGCAAGGTGGGTTCCCGCACCTGGGTAGGGGAATCGGGAAGGCTCTTGACATGGTATTAGCTTGCATTTCTCAGTCCCATACCGTGCACAGGACATCCAGATCTATACCAGAAAACAGATCCGAAGTCGTTTCTATGCCAAGCTCCAATACATTCCTGTACTGAACTACTTTCCCAGTGAAGCCTGGTCCAGCTCTCCCACCCCACACGCCAATCTCATCTCACAGCCCTCACCGTTGGGTCTCTGCTGGTGGCTGCTGTGAAGCAATGCATTGAACCAAACTCAGAAACTGCTTTTAACTACTCCCTCTACATGGGCTGAACTATAATTATTTTTCAAGTTAAACTCAAAATAGGACCAAGCCAGAAATCTTCTACCAGTCATGGAAAACCAGCAAGGATTTGACATCTGCCCAAGAGGGACAGATCTCCCTGCCCATTGCACCAGGGCAAACGCAACCACCCAAACACAGACGGTTTGTGCAGTCAGCTCCCAGGTCCAGACAGCCTGCCCAAATGAGGGAAAAATGGTGTGGCAGCTTCGAATTCAAGGAGCAGGGATGCTTAACAGAGGGGCTAAGGTTACTGCCCTAGGGAATGAATCCCAGGGACTGATTGAGGGCCAGCACTAATTACCAGCCCACACAGACTTGTGGATTATATGTTGAGGATCCTGTTAAGCTGGAATACAGCTGGGCATGTTATTGCAAGCAAGCAGACAACCATCCATGTGAATTGCAGAGGTGTAGGGAGAAAAGGAAAAAATATATTTAATTTTTCCCATGAGTTTTTCCATTAATTCTCATTGTTAAAGGCCTGATTCATAGAGATATTAAAAACCTAAAGCTCTCATTAATTTTCCTGGATTTCTTAAAACAGACTCATACTGCACAAATCAGTGGACCAAACACCTCAAAAGAAATAGCATAGGAACTCGCACACCAATTAGACTCCATCCAATTAGGCCTAGTTAATGAGACTGGGACAGTACATCAGAGGTGGGTTTCAGCAGCAGATTTTCTATTAAACTCACCAGCTACCTGCTTTTCTCCTCCTGCTCCCAAATATAATCCTCACTCCTTTCTGCTCACAGCCTGGTCCAGCTGAAAACACAATTTATTTGCATCAGTAAAAAACAGTGGGAATGGGCATGCTACATTTCTTCCCCACAACCAAATGGACAAATCCCACTTGAATCTAGCTGCAGAGGAGAAGACAGAGGGATCTTTCACATATACATTTCTATCCGAGATCACATACCAACTGTTTTGCTGTCCCTGCCTTTTTCATATTTTTCATACATTAGAGCAATAGAGACATCTAGAGATCACAGACAGGGGATTGCAGGTTTCTGGAAAAACAGAGTTTTCTGTCGAATAGGTAGCATGATGTGATTACACAGACGGAACAACAAATAAAGCGAATGGAGTTTGAAACAAAGCAGATCCTGGTTATAAATGGTGAAGGGACCCAAGAGTGAATAGCAGTTGATTATAGTGTAGCACGAACGCTCTCCATTTCCATAGCTTTCCATCACACTACGCTCCATCCAAACTGCAAAGAAAAGCACCTCCTTGCCGAGCAGCAAGCAAAGGCTGGATCGCTCCGTGCACACTTCGGCCTGCTGGGGATCCCCGTCCAGCCGCAGCCGACACAAGGCGCGCAAATGCCACGGTTAAGTGCGGCACTAACAGATACAACACCCGATAAAACTTAACTAACTTAGACCTAGAACTCGAATCCTGCCCTTTTATTCTCTTAAAAATGTAGCCTAATCTGGGCTAGAGACATCCCAGTCTCTAGGAGGAGCAGCCTCCTTCCCCGCTGCCCACCAGGCAGCAACGCGAAGGGCCACATCCAGCCCACGAGCACCGTCGCACCAACAGCCGGCCATTCCTCAATCCGGTTACATGACTGATAAGATACGCCGTCTTGAGGATCAGTTGAGTTACAGCCAGTGACACCCCGTAAATCTAGGCCTGAATATTTCATAAACTCTGCAGGGTGCTGAGCAGGCCCGAAGACTTCCAGGTAAATCATAGGAGCTGCAGGAACTGCCAGCTTCCAGGGAGGCCAGAACACTTAAAAAGCAAAGTCGCTCCAC
Organism: Apteryx rowi; assembly: GCF_003343035.1. Lineage (NCBI taxonomy): Eukaryota > Metazoa > Chordata > Aves > Apterygiformes > Apterygidae > Apteryx > Apteryx rowi. The sequence goes on along the minus strand of NW_020450871.1, from coordinate 8,114,050 downwards.
ATGTAATATTTTGCAAGTGATCCTGGACATGTCCTCCATTTTTTATCATCTTCCAGTAGAGAGGGAACCAAATACATCAGAAGGTTGAAACGCAGTACTGCTGTACTGCAACACAGTATTTTGTTGTAGCTGGGCACCAGATATTTATATTTGCTTTTAACTAAATCAAGCAGTAAAAATGTCCTTCAGTTGACCCATTTTTACATGCCTATAGCCAAATTGATGAGAAAAGTCAAATCACAGCCCAGAACAGGTAGCACAAGCTACGTATTTCACTAAAACATGCACCAGACCCATATGATTTTATAGAACATTTGATGTCCACTTGAACAATATTTTATGTCGCTATAAAAAAAACTAAGTGGTGGTTGCTGGGTGTTTTCAGCCAGCTGATCTCGAGTGTTCTGCATTACACTGCTGCACGGCACTAAAACCTGATCAGCTACAGCTGTGCCATGACTATTGACCTGAAGCCAGCCAAGAAAAAACCTCCCATCCCCGGAGGGTCCTTGCAGGCAGCCGAGTGTCACAACTGGCATACGGGGGGAAATGGGATTCAAGGACACAAAACGCAGTAGTAGCAAAGTCAGCTACATTTAGTCTATTAAAGAAACCAGACATGCATTTGATCACCTTGTTAGGCTGCAGCTAGTTACCGGCACGTAAGAGATCTTTCAAAGAGGTTTTTACATTTTCAAGGTCCCAGCACTGTGACCATGACTTTGTGCTTGAGGAGAGCAATCACTGCAGCTTTGCTCCACTTGCAAAGGCAGCTTCACCACCAGCACACCTTCCTGTTCATGTTCGCTCCCTCACACCTGAGCAGAACTAAACCAGGTGAAATTCAACAGGAATGAGGTCCATGACTTTGTCACACAAAGGGCAGATCAGATAGCTGAGTGGTCTCTCCTGGACTTACTTCCAACTCAAATATTAGAAGGTGGAACCTTTGTCTTAACGACACAAGTGCTATTTTCCCTACTTGTATTTTACATACATTTTTTGTCCTGCATCTTTCCTTCCTCCATCTAGGCCCATTAAAACTCCAGCTAGAATTTGTGTCAGGTGATCAAGAACATCCATTTTTCTGCTTAAGGAAAATTAGTACATCAGGAGAGCCAGCTTGCTGGAAGCAGTAGAGTCCAGCTGAAACCTGTGTTATACAGACTGAGGTATTGTCACATCAGAACAGAAGTATCTGCTCATCCTCTCATTCTAGGTACTGTGTGAGAAAAGATACAGTCCCCAAAACACTCTTTCACTTTTTTTGGAAGCATCCTAACCAGAGCCACATGCCCAGCACTGAGCTATATCTCAAACTGCTGCACAAAGCAGAGTCCCATCTGTTCCTGGTAGACACACAACAGTCCCACTCTTCCCAACTCTTCATTGATTAAAAAAATCACCACGATGCAATTAATAACAGTGCCTCCCCGCCTTCAGAAACAAGGAAGACACTTATGAGCAAACACCACAAACGAGGAGGACAAAACCACGAGCGCAGTCCTTGTTGCAGCCACCCTGTCCCGGTGAAGCATGAACCCTCTGCATGCAGCGAATTCCCACAGGCTGCCATCTCCGACCGGCTCCTCTGGCCACGCGGATCACAGCACCTGGCCAGCAGATTTTACTGCTTTGCCCTATTCATATAAACAAAGCCTGGCCCTAGGTCCAAGTTACCTTCCACGCACCGAGTGAGAATCACCTGGTAAATGCTAAACCCAACCCAGTCAGACCCAGGATGACCGGACAGCTTTCAAAAGTCCAGGGAACTAGTGGGTAATCCTGGCTACTGGGACTACCTGACTATATACAGGGTGGCCCTCCCAAAGGTCAAAACTCTTACTACCTTCACCAGAACCACAACGACATTTCTTTGCACATGTTCTCCTTTGTTTATAGTGCTTTTAATTTAAGATTTTTCTTATATATGTCACATAATAAACCAGACTAGATGAAATAAAAAATGTAAATGGGAGGTTTTATGCCTTCAGACATCCTCCCTCTGTCTGACAAAAGCAGCAGGAGGTCAATGGATATATTTTTTTTCCAGGAAAAGATGCACCTTTAAGTATCAAGCAATGAAGGCTTACCCAGTTACTCCTATCACTTGCTATGTCAGCACTTTCTTGGTAAGAAATATTTGTAAACAAAACCAAATTATTCCAGGTCATGAATAGAGCCAGTAGTCAAAATATAATGTACCAGAACAAGCAGATGACGAACAGCAGGGGAATTAAGAGAAAATTAGATAATTCTTTTTAAAACAGAACTGCATGAGCAAAATGGCTGCATTTGAGCAGAAAAAGCATTCAGAGACATGAATGGGAACAGGACCTACTAGCTTCTGGAAGGCCTCAACTCTGACAGAAAGTTTTTCTGGACTTGGTTAAATCCATCACGATGTTTAGTGAGAGCCTGATATTTGTTTTAATTGGTCATAAGACATTGAACTGAATATTGTTTTAAATCTAAATTAGCTGAATAGTAGTAGACAAAACACAAGAAATCTTGTCATTTGAGAGCATGTAATTGTAATAAAAAACCAAAATAACAGCTTTGGTAGCTTTTCTCTTGGTGTTAGCACAGCACAGAGCCCGGCTTCCCTTGATGACAAAGCAGCATCAGAGCCAACAGTCTAGTCACAGGCAAGACCAGCCAAATCCACCCACGGCTAGTCCATCTCTCCCAGCTGAGCTGCTGAGACTGTGACTCCTTAAAATAAAACTGTATTTTATTTTGCAAGATCTGGGTAGCTCACACAAACCCAAGGTGCTTGCCATAAGCTAAGGCAGCCTAGAGGTTTCCAAAGGACAGCAGGAGGCCCTGACACACTCACCACTTCCACCCACTTTCTCTTTCTGCTGCACAGCAACAACATGCATCCTCGTCTGCCTCTGCTGCCTTCCCCCTAGATGCCAGTAAGCATGAAAGAGTCACTAAAATAACTGCTCAGACTTTGGAGACCAAGGTTGAATCACTACTTGCATTTCTGGTGCAAGGAATTGACACATGAATTTGAAAAACAAACCAACACAAAACACACACAGCATTCAGGGGAACTGAGCTGATTGAATTACCTATGGCAGAAAACAGACAGATCAGGAGAAGGTCATCCCTGAGCGTTTCCAGCAAAGACACTCTCACACACCAGGCTTTACTCTGTCGCAGTATTTTGAAGTCCATACTTAGTCACACCTCCCATATTATCTTAAATGAGGACCTACTGCATCCAAGTCAGAAGTTTACCTCTGTGGACCAGAGTACGAGGCAAGTCCAAATATTTAGCTCTACTCAAGGAGCAGAGAGGCCAGCAGCAGTGCCAAAGTCAAGCAGTCACTAACCAGCGCTCCCGGGACCCTCCTCACACTACAGGATCCCACTGAAGTCTCCAATGACTCAGTCATCTGCTGCCATCTGTTGACAACTTCCCACTGCAGAAATAAATAGGTATTTCTCCTGATGCACAACAGGTTATTCACACGTTTTATCCTGTTCTTAAACGATGGCACTACAAGCAATGGCAATCCTATGGAAAACCATGAAAGGTTTTCCAACACATCAGTAGTTCTCAGGTGTCACCCATCCTCCCAGTTTTCCCCATATGATGGCCATCTGCCTCTGTGCATAGAGGACCCCTCCCTAACATCTCGCTCTGCTCCACAGGTACCAAACACCTTCTCTCAGACTAAGGCTTTGACTTGATTGCCAGTTGCACCCAGTACTCAAGCTTGCAGGTTTGTGCCTTTTTCTCTTCTCACCTCTCCCTGTTAATCCTTTTTATTACCCCAAATGATAATTAACTTTTGCATACAAACGTTGCTTTCCCAAGGCACATGCCCCTAGCTCAGAAAACACCGAGGCTTAAAAAAAGCACTAATTTGGGGGTTTAAGTATGTCAGAAAATAAGATTTTCTGCAACCCCTTTTAAAGTAGCTGCATTCCTGTATTCACAATCCTGTGCCAACTCCTCAATCTCGTTTCAGAAGTTACCTGAATCTCCAGACAGCAGTCATTGTCCAGTGGTAAAGACCTTTCTCATCAGCGAGTTGCAAACTGACAGGTACTCAGAGATCATCTTAGGACTCAGATCGGCTGCATTAGCTTCCACAGTTGTGCTGTAAGTCTGTATGTATCACTACATTTGTTAGATGCTGCACTTGTGCGAAGTCCAGGATTACAAATAGGGCCATTAGCAAGATCTTGAAAGGTGCAAACCTTTGCACTGAACCTCTCTGCATTAACCTAGAAATCCTCCTTTAAGGAGCAGAAGTTACTTATTCATTCATAGGAGCTGACTATTCCAAGAGTAATACCAAAACATCAAGCTGTTTTCCCAAACACACATCCTGGTACAGTTTTCTGACTGACAGAAGGCACCTGCCCCCAACTACCCTCTAAATATTAAAAGAAAGAAAAAAAAAACAAAAAAAACACACACACACACCCCAACACTGAAAATTCATGGTATAGTCTTACATTAGGAACTGCCACATGAGTTGTGTAATTGTGAACAGGAAGAAACAGTCAAAGCATTCTCCAGATGAAGCCTTATGGAAATCCATGCTGTAAATTACACTGCACATGGTAAAGTTTGCTGTGGAAAAGGTGCAGCTGCTGCTGTATGCTTACCCAAAAGTCATTCTTTTCACAGCTCTCATTTCTTTTTAGTAATTCTGTAAAAGTTGTCAGGTTGGCTTCAGCAGGACTGTGTAATAACTATTCCCAACTAGCTGGTCAACTGAGAATGTCAAAAATAAGAGTATTTCAGGACTATATATACTTCTTTATATTAGGGTCATCATAATGCATATTTGTGCAGTATTAAAGCACATACCCTTACTACAGGTAAACTGCTTGGTACTGACAAAAAACAATGTGTTTGGTTTCTAAAACTGGCTTAAAACATGAAGAATGGAAAATTAGCAGGAAACCCAAAGCCATAGTAAATTCATACAAAGGAAGCCTTCTTACAGCACCACTGGTCTTCTTCCATCAGATATTTGGAACATCTGCAGTACCTAAGACTGATACAAACCAAAATTTTATAAAAATGAACAGTGGAATCTTGAGGTGATCTTCAGGGTTATTTTAAGCAAGAGATACAATAGCTCAGCTTGTGCATGTGATCAGTGCCCAATACTGCAGAACTATCTCCATGAGGAATCCAAAACGTTTCTGTGACAAGAGTTTTATTTAGTGATAAATTAGAAAAATGGAGCTAAGACAGACTTTTACATTTCATAACCACTCTTTGTAGTTCAGTTTATAGACCTCTGTCTCCAGGTGACCAAATTTCTGCCTCAGAGGATCATAAAGCTCACTTTCTGATTGCTGATATTGAGGCTCACACTGATTACACTTGAATGCTTTGGGGCCATCTGCAGTGCAGACTTTGTGAACTTTAACTGAACGCAACAGATGCGAGAGGAAAACTAGCCTTCTTTATACTTGTGCTCTTCTCAGTCAAGTTGCAACTCCCTTTACTATGGGACCCTAGGGTGCACCACCAGAATGCATACTTTAAGTATTCTTTTGCAGCTCTATTGTTACTTGATCAGAGAAAAGACACATTAGGTTAAGACCATACCTGCCTGCCTAGAAAAAGGTAAGACCTGCTTGTTTAGGAATAAGCATCACCTTCTGATTTTCCCCATAAGAAAATAATCATTTAACCTACTTCAGTTTAGCAAGTTAGAAACTACGCAGTTTAAAGACTTTGTGCCTCAAGAGTCATTTCCATCCCAAGGCTCTCTGAAAAGTTTTGTGATGGAAGTAGCACCTTCGAGGCACAGTACTCCTAGTCAAACTATTGTACTTATGATCAAGACACATCACCAAGAAGGAAAATTGTTTCCAATTGTTTGTATCAAGGAAATCCATGAATTCACCGTAACTGCTTTAAAGTTTAAATGTTGAAAAAGACTTGTTGAGTTTCCATATGAACTTTCCTAATAGACTCCAAAGAAAGCAAAATAAGGCAAAGGATTTCCAACTGCTGTTGACGGGCAATGCAATCAGCCCAGAAGCTTCCTTCCCGTTCTCTACTGTCTGCAAGTAGCTCTTTGTCCACAGTCACTTGCTCTGTTTACTGCTTTGAAAGAAGCTGTTGATTTTTCTGTCAAGTATTCTATGCCCTCATGTATCAAGAAGCCTAAAACAGACTGACAACACAATACTAGACATTCACTGCTTGCTGGTTCAAAACTCCTTACTCCCTCACTTCAAAAGGGATTTAAAAAGATCCAAAACCAAACAATTAAGTCTGCATGGCAACCTGCAGAGCAGCTGCAGAGCACCTACCCAAGATTTTTGTTTCCAAGAACCATCAAACTAGAAATTTGAGGAAAAAAAACAATTTACCCCAGTCCTTCAGTTACTCCCTACATTATAAGTTTTGAAAGAAGTTTGTGTGATCCAAAAACAAGCTTCAAGCATCTTAACTACTCCGCAATCCTATGTCCTATAACTTTTTAAATAATCTTAAACCACAACCAGAAAATATCTTCTGGCAGGGCATCTTCTATTATTTAGCCTACAGGTGAAGCAATGGAGTCACACATATCTAAAAGGTGACCCAACCACAGGACAGAATAGTACGTAGCTTAGAATTCCACTACTGAGGCTATTTTGGATAACTGTCTGGAACTCATTCAAAAAATGGGTAACTATTAAAAGCATGTTATATCATTAACAGAAATAAAAGTTGCAACCACAGATGGTGTGAAACTCAAATGTCTGCGCCGAGTCCTTAACTTGCAATATCTTATATCTGATGTAAAGTCAGAACTTTAGCATTGTTAAATAGTTGTCTGTTACAAGCACTCTTGCAGGTATGGCTAGGAACCATTAAAATACTGACTGGAAACACCAGAGTCCATTTGAACAATTTATTAGTATCCTCTTTTACAAGTTTTAGAAAAAGAATCCCAGGATTTTGCCTCCTGTGTGTTTTCGCCTAGCCTCCTCGTGGTCCATGATGCCAGCTGAGGTTGTCAGTACTATGTACCTATTAAGAAAGAAAAAATGCTCAGTAATTTAAGTTTTGTCCTATACTCACGCAGAGCTGACAGCACTATCTAACTCCATTTTTGTACTACAACAGTTAAGATCTGTTTCTGTTAGAACTGGCCTAATGTAACTAAGATCAGGTTAGCAAATATCAGACAACAATAAAGAGCAACACTTCTCACAAAGTACAATTTTGAAGCACACAAAGGACATTCATAGGCTTCAGATTTCCAAATATTTGCATAGTCTCAAGCAAGTTTTCATATACATTGCTACTGTAAAGCCAGTTCAGCTGTTCCAGTGCTACCAACTCTACAGTTTCTAGACAAAGTCTGCTGCTGTGTTAAGCAGACACTTTTCTTCGCAGCAGGTATAGTTGCCATGGTGCCAGACAGCTTCTAAAGTCTGAATGCTTTATCACTGTTTTGAACATAATTCACTGTGATGCAGATGGGTATCTGCACTGACAGCTAAAGCAGCCTTAGTAATATCTAATGCCAACATCTGGATTATCAGTATACTTCATCCACACAGCTTGATGATTGAGAATCTCTTATACCACCACTCCACAAATACTCTTGAAAAAAAAAATCTCAATATAACAATACACAGTAGTAAGCTATAGGTACAGCAAAACTAAACTTAACGCTGGAGCTTTAACAACAGAAATGACAAGAACTGTTAATCCTGCCTTTGACAGGACAAACCAGATGAGCCACTGAAGACTCTTCTAGCTCTGTTCTGGTACACTGTGGTTCATTACTCTTGACTTAGTGAATTTTGAGAATGATCACCATACTGCAAAATAGTAGGATTCTCTATGTTTTGGAGGTTTGTTCAACAGAAGCCCTAAGACTTGCAACACTTAATATCCAATTCATTTACTCACAATGAGCATGACTAAGGTAGTATGACCTACTTCCATTGATCTGGTAACTTAGAATACTCACTCCCCACCTGTAGATGACCACCAGTAAAATTAAAATGAGTAAGAAAAATCCAATAGCTGGTTTCACCATTTCTTCTACAGCTTCAGTGCAAAGCAAAAATAGGTCCTTACCAGAGCCACTTAAAAACTGGTTAAAAAAAGGCATTTATATGGAAGTTTAACTTTTGGGCTGATGTCTACTTTCAGACTCAGAGAAGAAAGTGTCAAATGAGTCTAACTTAGACAGTATGGAAGTGTAACAAAAAACTCCTTCCATACATTCCCTTCTCCAGCTTGTTTTACATAGGACAGGCATTTAACTCCTCTCCATACTTACCCAAATTGACGCGAAGGCAGTAGGTTGTTCTGCCACTTTTCCAAATCCTTCAGCTGAACATCAAATCTGGGACTGATTACACCACACTATAAAACAGAACTCCATTACAAACTGAAGAACTTCATAAACTGCATTTATACATTTGTCATTCCAACTCACTGTATGAAAGAATTCAACAACTGCAATTCAAATCTTTTTTTGTCAGCAAAAGACTGAAGTACCAAGAAGTATTCTCCATTACTCATAACATGAAACAGGACTTTTTCCTCAGAGAAGTGAGGATTCTCACACAGCTAAACAGCTTTTATTTCCTTAGCCTTGCCTCTCCCTCCTTGCCTACGTGGAATGACTTATATTGCTACTGAAGCTAAATTAAACAATTTAATGGCTAGATCTGGAAGAGTACAAAAGCATACTAAGCCACTAAAGATTAATATCCTACATCAAAAAAACTGAGATTACCCAGGGGTATTTTACTTGGAAAAATCATCATACAGAGTTAGCCAAAAATACCTGGAGATTTTAAACAAGGAGAAATTAAACATGCAAAAAAGTCATCATCTTTTTCAAGTCAAGCATATTAACTATTGACCGGGACCACTACTACCATTTTCAATTAGCTTAATAAATATCCAGAACAAAAACAAAAGTATACCTTCTGCACTGATGGACATTTTACTGAACCAATTTTTCTGTTATTTCTACTACTGAGAGAAGCATTATGTTCAGCTGTACCACTCAAGATCATCTACAAAGCATCCAGAGACAGTTTAAGGAACACTATACTCAAAACTGACATATATTATGAAACCTAACACAATCCAGATTATTAGTGCTATAATTCACTCCCTACTACACTCAAATAATTTTTAGCTGCAAGATTTGTTCACCATGATGAAACTTCCCAGCATATTTTGAACTATTAATTTTTTGATTTACTGAAAAACTACCTCTCACTTGAATAGCTTAATTGGAAACAATGATACATTGCAAAGTCATCACTAAACTAGACAGCCCAGCATTTTAAGACAAATGCACACAAAAAAAAAGCAATTGCCAAAACATACATAAATACTTCATATGCCCCAGCAACTTAAGAAGCACCAATACAATTGGAGAATGTACCATTTAACTTTCCCTTAACTGCAAGCAAAGCCCATCTATCAGCAGCAGCAAAGCTGGTCTTCTCACCATTTACAGGTATTAAGCATCAACTAGAAAGCAACTCAGCTGCTATCCATCAACACAAAAGTTTTAAACAGCTTAAACATAAAAGAAATCAGGAAATCACCAGGTAACCAAAAAGAGAAAGAAATACAACGTACTCGCAAGCTTGTATTCTGTGTTTAACAGAACTGTAACTAGACAAGCACATCATTTTGAAACTAGAAAAAATAATGAACAAGTTAGGCTACTGATAACATCCATACTACTCTCCACATACATGAACTTGACAAATACCACCCTCTTTATAAGTAACATTTTCAGAATTGGAGAAAACATGAAAAAATTTCAGATTTAAACCGTTTCCTAGAGAACCAAGTTCAGAAAGACAAATCCTACCTTGTTGAGTCTGCCTGTGAGATTCACAACAATCTTCCCAGCTCTGTGATCATCAATTATCTCAAACTCACCAATGTAACCTATAAAAGATTAGAAAGCAGATAAAACCAGATGTATAACACGTAGCTACATACAACTCATTTTAACTAGGCTGCACAAAACTTGTTCAAACATCTTCATTTACTTAAGTCTAAAAAACACCTTAAAAAAACAGCATCCAGATAATTTCTGAACAGTTTGTTTTCAGCAAACAGTTTAACCCACTTTAGTGAATCTGGTGCAGCTCAAATGCACCAAAGAACTGTTTGTTGTATTTAACTATATTCTGTAAAGCTAGAATCCATGTGTAACACTGGAAAGAGAATTAGCTTTTTAGAACTTGTCTCGTACCTGTATAATCCTTGCAGTAGTTTTATACCTTAGAAGTTCTTTTGTTTAGAAAGAATACAGTAATCAAATAAGCTTATTCAGCCCCTGCAATACAGTTAATAACAAACTCACCTAAAAACATACATACATAACTTGCGAAGTCATTCTACAATGACTATTACCACCAACTAATTGTTAAAGTCTAAGCAGAACTAAATTGCCAGTTTAACAACATGCTCAAGCTCTTCCCAAAGATCTCCTTCATTAAAGTAAAGCAGCTACTAAAGCAAACCAGCCAGAAACCACGAATGAGTGCTTGCCATTACCCAGGAGATTTCTGTTTCATTTAAACAATTTACAGTATTGAAATTAGACAGAAGAAACAATCTAACATTATCATACTGGACCTTGTTTGTGATTCTTCACAGACAAAAGTCAACTTCATGCAGTCTAAACTTACCATGCTTCATCATCACAGTTAAAAACCGGACAATTACTTTGGAGCATGGCCTAATGAGAACTTGGCGTTTTCCACGTTTCTCTGCATTGTTGATGCTTTTAAGAGCATCGGCCAGAACGTTCATGCGCACCATGGTGCCTGTGGGAGAAAAAGACAAGCAGTTATGTATACCAGCTTTTCATCATGGATATGTTTAGAAACACACTTTTTTTAGAGCTACTTTTATGCCCTGAAAAATCTAGCATTCTCGCAAAAAGTTACACTAAAGCTTAAAAAGCACTTTAAGGCTAACAAACAGGTCAACTCATGTAGTCAGGTATGTCCAAAGGGATTCATAACCATCATAACAACTTGGGACATGTGACATACTGTTACTTAAATACAGCTTTATCAGCAGACACACACACAGATTTAAAATACACTATCTAGGAAACATTACATCAACATGGCACCTTTTCTAGGTGAATTATTTTGGGCTTTAAAACTCATGGAGCATTAGCTCTGTTTGAAAAATAACATATATATGACATTAAATATACTTGACACAGTGCTCTCAAAAGGGCACTGGGCATGAACTTTTGCATTCTAGTGACAAAAACAAGAGCTCTCCCAGTACCACAAGGCATTACATGACTTGATGCTGTCGTGCCACTTACTAATAGAGCCAGTGCACTGCCAGAGCTACACAGGAAGGTGCTCCTGACGCTGGGCCCAAGGGGCCAAGTCAAGCCATTCCCGAGATGGCCGGGTCCTGCAGCACATGAGCGGTTTCACCACTGAGCAGGCGCCCCCGGAGCAGCAGCCCTCGCTAACTGCTGCCCAAAGGCGAGCCCAGCCAGCACCCCTCCGTCCGCGGCGAGCCGCCCGCTCCCGGGGCCCAGCCCGCCGCCCTTCCCCAAGCCCTGCGCTCCCCCCGGGCCCCGCCATACGATGCTCGCTCCCCCAAGTCCCGGGCCTGGCGTCCGGCTGGCCTCCCCCTGTCCAGCCCAGCCTCCCCCTGCACCGGGCCGGGCCCGGCCTGGCGCCGTGGCCCCCGCCCGCAGCTCTGCGGAGAGCGGAGCCACAGCCCGGCGGCGCTGCCCCCCACCCCCTGCTCAAGAGGCTCCAGACAGCGCCAGGCAAGGCGCCGGCAGCCCAAAGTCGGCGGGGCCGTTCGGGCGCAGCCTCGGGGCCCCGGGGAGGCGAGCGGCGGCCGCCGCAGGGCCCGGATGGCCCCGGTAGGAGGCGGATAGCGGCCGGGACCCAGCAGCACCCCCCACTCACCGGTGCAGCAAGATGGCGGAAAAGGAAGGGGCCCGGCGCCCGCGCGGGCTTATGGGAAGTTGCAGGCGCGCAGGGCGCCCGGGCGAGTCTCGCGAGACTTGCCGCCCCAGTCGGGAGGCGCCGCTCGCGAGGCCCGGCCATCCCCTATTGGCCGTGAGCCGCGCCCGGCAGGCCCGCGGCGGCGCTTCCGCTCCGTCTCCTATAGCAACGCGCACGCTTCCGCGGAGAGCCGCGCTACGGCCGCTTGGAGGGGCCAAAATTAGTGGAGAGCGCGGGAGCGCTGCCGCCGACCTGGCGGAAGAGCCTGAAAGGTTGAACTGCTGCTGCCAGCAGCTCCTCGGCCGGGACACGGACGCAAGCGGATCGCGCACCGCAGCCGAGCTGCAAAACGTCTGCATTTTGTGGGAGAAAATCCAAGAGGTGCGCCCTCGCCAGCGTTCACCCGCAGGCAGCGAGCTTAACCTTAAATAACTCACCAGAACCAGAAAGAAGCATCTTGGCGCTAACTTGTCTTCTACACAGCAAATTGGACATAAACACCCGTTCTAGATGGACAGCTGGACCTGGGGCAGCAGGCAGTTTGCTCAAATTGAATACACCAGCACCTCATCTTTAAATAATGTAAAGCTTCTGGTTTCTTGCTGTTTTTTAAAAAAGATGACTCAGACCTGTCTTTAACCACCACCCCGCACTCCGCAGCTTTCTGCTTTCCCATTAGCTACTGCAAAGCTTTCAGAGGACAATTACTATCATGGCACTAGGTTTGAGTTCCAGCCAAAAGCAGCAGATTGGCACTCTACCATCAGAGTGAGCGCTCAGAGTTATATTTAAGAGAACTCGCAATGCATACAGCACTTAAGAACTGGTCTGGAAAAAAAAAAAAAAACTTTATCACAAACTGAAGTACAAAAATGTACACGGCAGAAGCCATAGAAAGGTTCTCAGAGAACCAAAAAGATAGCTTAAACATCTTCACTTGCTATTTTATGTTAAATACAAAAAGTACATTTTAATCAAAACTTAATAGGCTAACAGATACCTGACTTGCCAGAAAAATTGACTGACGTGACACTATTACTACAAAATATAGAATCCACAAAATAAGAACGTATCTGCATCCATGTGGCATGATTTGCCTTTAAAGATACAAAGTCTTGCAGTCACAATGCAAATTCATGGTCTCTAGCAAATACACCATGGGTAACTACAATTAAGCTTGGAAGTGTTTTAAAAGGTGCTATTATTTCTCTCATAATTCTATTACTGTCATGCCAGGTGACATTTTACCCCGTGTGCTATTTAACTCACTGCAAACTGCTAACAGTCATACTAATGTATATGGTGAAAGCATTAACTATAGTTGCTGAGAAACAGAAGAAAGTTGCCTTACAGTCTTGAAAGTAAAAGTGTTCACACAGTTCTCAAGTCACCTATAAAAACACTGGTAGCCAAAAACCAGCATAATCCTCTTGAGACTTAACCCACATTGTAGAAAAGGGTTCCCAAGTTAATCACCCCTTCAAGGTCATTTGAAGGAGCAGAACTGCAAGTTGCCAGTGGTTTAATTATATACATAAAAAAACCCACCCCCCACATAGTGTAGGAATTACTAATATATTTGATTTGTACTGAAGTTTTAATTGGGCCATATACACTAACAGAACAGCGTAGTACTCCATATTGTGAGGATTTACATGAGGAGCTGAAGGTCTATGAGGTTAACAGAAAGCCACACCAAGACAATTGATTGCGTTTCTACAGAACTTCAAATGAGAACATGGCTCTTAGAGTATTGTAACAGAGAAAATTTACACTACTTTGTTATTAATCTGGGGGTGCAGGGGTTGACCAACTCTTCTGAAGACAGCTCTACAGCACTGTTGAATATCACAGCTTGCCATTTATATGCAGTATTTCTTTCAACACCAGTTTGTTTGTGCAAGTAGAGCATTTTCTAAATAACATTTTCAATATTGCATTGTAGCATCTCCCTGCATTTCAGATCTGTTACAAATTTGACTTACTGGGCACGATCTGTTTTTCTTCCCCACAAATCCTTCCATATAACCCCAGTCCACTTTATCAGTTTTAATCAACTATAGATGATATTACAGCTCTTCCCCTCTACAGCAGAAGCTGTCAATACTTACCAGGTAGAAGTTTTACTATTTGCAATGGGCTATTTCAAACAAAAGATTCTTTTCTGTTAAGACATTGTGCACTGATCGAGCAATGTATAGGACTACCATGTGACACTCTAACACATACCCAGGTCCAGTTCTTGATTAACAGACATTTGCACAACTTTATGTTCAAAGAACAACTCTGAAAGAGGTTTCTCTTAAGTCTATATTTATCTATTCAACAATTACAATAGATACTGAAGAGAGTTCATCTTAAAACAGTAAACTTTTAAAATGCATTAACACAGGTTTTAGCTTTTTAAAGAAAAACGGTTCAGTTTAAAAAAAAAAAGAAGGGAGAGGTCATAGAAAAGCACAAACAATTCAGACAGGCTTATTTACAAGGGACAAATCTAGCCTATTCAAGGTGATTTTGTATACAGACAACATTCATAAAACCAAATGCATTACATGGCTCCATGACAACAGCAGTTTTTAAAACTATCAACTGTTAAGGTAACACACACCTTAACTCAGTTTCTACAGTTTCAGTGCAATAAGTTGAAATTTATGCTACAGCTAAATAATAGAACTAAAAATGTAGGTATTCCAGAACCCTATTTGACAGAATCTGATCTATGCAGCCAAATAAGCAAACAGAGGTTCAGTGAGGCAATAGGATCACCTTCTGCCCCCAATCCTGGGTATGCACCCTCAGCTATAATTATTCTTCATTCTTATTCACGTAATTATCTTCTCTCAAAAATCAGTAGTAACAAGTCTCCAAAAAGTGGGAGCTTTAGAAACTTCCATACTTGCTGTAGCCACAAATCATTAGTTGATTAATGACTGGTGAAGCTAACATAGTTACCAGAATGCTATTCATACATTACAATACTGCTGTTTTTTTGAGTTGGGGTATTTATTTATGGGGCCTCTTAATTTGGTGAAGATACTGAATAAGCTCCACATGTCAAAGGTCAGGATCTTTCATATGAGATCAGCTGCAGGCTGCAGAACCATCAGCAACAGAACAAGAGAGACAAATCCACAGCAGTTGCTAGAGTGACATTTTCACTGATCAGGGAGCCAATTAAAAAAAAAAAAAAAAAGTAAGCCAGTGAGCAAGACAACTTCCTTCTATTATCTTAATTATACATTAATTCTCAAAACTGTTCCCAAGGAAACCTTTTACAAGAGTGAACAGCAGTTAAGTCTTCATTCATTTTTCTTTTCCTTGTGCTTGAGAAGCTTGTTTATCTCCCTTTTTGCCATTCCAATGTACTTTGTAATGATCCCATGCTGGTTTAGTCCAGGAAACAGCAGCAAGAAACTTACTAAAGAGAAAAAACCCAAACAACTGGAATTACTTAATACTCCTTTAAAAAGCTCCTTTCACCTTGCAATTTCTTGCTTCCCTTAAACCCCATTAACTGCTTAAAAACAGAAAAAGAAACCCCCACACAAAAACCCCATCACACTCAAATAATCAAAACTAACTTCCATCAGTCTCATACCTGTATAAGCAGGTAAGAAAAAAGTTACTTCCATTTTGCACACTGTAAACTTACCAATAAGATACGTGAGAAAGAGATTGTGAACTTGCTGTCCTATCCAAGCAACCACAGCAAGAGAACAAAGCATGGTCATGAAGTACTAGAAAATGAGAAGGAAACATTAACCAAAAATCTGTTGGGAATTCTATTCCTTCCCTTCAATATGAGGCACTATTTCAAAATTTAAAACTGTCTTGAAGTTTTTTGCCCCTTTCACATGCAATACTTATGCATAGGCCCATTAAAATTATGAGATTACTAAGTCTACAATTGTACTTCCTCATTTATTTTCAGTTCATCAGTTGTACAGTATTTAGGTTCTTTTCTGTCCAGATATGTATCACGGAGCCAGATTGTGCTATCCCAGCTGATAAACTTCTGCTTAACACAGTACCTGAAGCTGTTTTCAGGACAGTATATTTAGCAGTTCATGTACCTAATCTGATACATTACTAAGGTCTAATTTTCCAGCCAGTTAGTGTACACTGGAAACATCTATTTTAAGGTGCTCTTACAAATTGGGTTTCCAAGGATTTACCTATCCAAAGAAACCCAATCTATCTTTAGATACCTTTAAATCAAAGGTATGAAGTTGTGTAACTGCTACTCAGGGTTTAAATAAGATGTATGACTGGCATTAAGTCACAGCCAGAACTGTTGGTTCTTGGTGCAAAGTACCATTTTTTTCAGACATAACCCTTGCTAAAATACTTAAGATTAAACAAAACAGACATAGCTTAAGACAACATGGAAGAACTGAAACTCTGATACCATTTTAGGCTTCTCTTCCTTCAGTGTGAAAAGACGTCTCCACCAGCCAACAATTCTGCGACGAGTTTTTACCAAATTGCTGCAAATTTCATGAAATCTTTGCTGCTGCTCAGTAGTCCTTTTATTGGAGAGGGGGGGAAGAGATATGAATTTAAGTTTACATATGAAACTTTAAATTAAAAAATTCCTGTATTTTCTAGCAGAAGAAATTTGTCCAGTATTTATCTTGATATTTGCTTTGCTTAGTTTAGTACCTTAACTTTATTGAGCACTGTAATATAATTGTCTATATAGTTTTAATTTAATTTAGTATTTTCTCTGTACACCAAATCTCTCTTAAATCCCAACCCCCTGTTAATCCAGAAGACCACTGATTTTAATCTCTACCTGCCACCAGTCTCTATTATACTGGCTCTTACGCTGGCACATTATTCGACAAGAACATCTATCCAGTAGTCAATTTAGAGCAGATGTACTAACATTTATTTTTAATTCAAAATATAGTTCAAATAAGATTCTCCTCTAGCTTACCGTTTTTATATAAGCCTTGCCTTTCTCCCAATTTGTTTCAATCACTTATGACCACATCTATACTCTAAAGAGTATATGCATTATGCTTTACCTTCATCAATATTTACAGCTACCACTCTCTTTCTGAATACATGATACAATCCTCTTCCTCATAATTTTAGTTGTATCTAATATCCATTAACTGGTAAAAACTAGTTTAGCAGAACTAAATAGCATCCTTAATGTAGTGCAGAAAAAGCCCATATTCCTGCAAAAATCTTATTTTGCTGGAGAAGGAACAATAAAGACATGCTGTAGTAATTGTCTTTCAAAAACAGAAGAATGCAGGACATCTTACTATGAGTCCTTACTTCACATATAGAGACTGCCAGCTTCTTGCTACGATGTCTTTATATAGGAGTAGTTTGACATTACAAAGCCAACTACCATTTTGATAAAGTTCATAATTTCTTCATTACTCGAGAAACTATTTTAGTTTAAGCTTTCCTCACCACTTATTAGAGCCAAAGATTCTAGGTGCGAGAGCAGGAACAAGGTAATCAGCCAAACAGAGAAACATAACAAAACAGGAAACGCCTGAAAGAACAGATGGATCCAAGTAGTAGATCATCCTGTAGAAAGAAGATAATGGAAATGATTTCTGGATACTCAGTCTACTAAATACTTGACATATTTAGCCATCTCTTCAGACTGGCTCAAGACTGCAAACAATAGTCCTACCCTCTTGCCCACTTGCAATTTTTTTTTTTCCAAATTTGCTCCTGTTACTACTAGTTTTAAATACTTCAGTACTATTACAAGCAAATACAGATGAAATGATCAAAGTACAAGTTTTTTAACATACTAGGTAAGAAAATGCTAGAATACAGCATAGTATGAAGTACACTAGATCTAAAAATTCATTATTGCTCTCCCAGAAGTCAAGACCTAGTGAACATTATACTGGCCAGGGCAGGGGGATGGAGGGAGGCAAGTGAGTTTGTGAGCACGTAAAATAACCAGGTAGGGTGAAAGCTCTAACCTTGTTGGTTCTTAAGTAAACTACAATATCCAGATCCACTACAGGTTGTCATTTACTCTGTCTCTCACTGTAACAGTTGGCCAAACCAGTTCTAGACAAGGACTTATAAACCTCCAATTAGGACAGTGCTGCGTGCTCTGACATACTAACTTTGCCATCACTCAAATGCAACAGTATCAGTTCTGGACAAGAACTAGCTTATTTCATGAGTGTCTGTTAACACTTAACTGTGCCTTGTGTTACTTATTTGCACTTAGCAGCACTTCCCAAACACTAAAGTAATAGAATTAAAGAAGTGACAGTCCATTGCAGGACCAGTCTTCTTATACATTAGGCACAGTGCTACGTGCTGAATGTTCAAGTTCATGTTCAATGAAGTACCAATTCCAAATTCAGGATTTGTAGCAGTTCTACTTCCTCATAGTATTATTCAACACAGTATCTTTCCTGCTATAATTACAGACAATTTATAAGCAAATGTCCTGAAGTTCATGCAATCACACTTTTTTTAAAGTTGCTTTTCAGTTTCATTTGATTTCTATCCTCCTCACCTCCCTTGAGAACCATAAGCTTTATTTAGATCAGACAAAAAACAGTTTATCCCTATCTCACCTAGTTCAACATTTATAACTGCTCTCTTTTCTTCACTCCAAGACGACAGGCAACTGGCAAACTTCACAACTGATGTGGACACTTATCTATACAAGGCTTGCAGGGGTCATCTTGGCTACTACAGTATTACATAAAAGCACATACAAGTGCCTCCAGCAATCCAGTTCAGCATCTCCAACCCAGAGGCAGTTAACATTCTTCTACCATGTTGACCAAAAGTTACTCACAGTCTTTCCTTCCCCCCTCCTGCTCTCTTAAAGAGCAAAGAGCCAGTCTAAAAGTACCAATTGTGTGAAACTGACTGAATTCATCCTAAACACCACGCCAAAGGTGCAAAACTGCTAGTATTTCTGAAAAGTCTGCCCAGTGGAAACAAGTTTTCTATTATAACTTGAAACCATAAAGGTATTGCTGTTGGCTTAGGGAAAAAAGCCACAGAAGATAACCAGATCTGACTAAGTAGGATACAAAGATTAACAGCATACAGCTGAAGGTGGTAAGAAGCTAGAGCAGTTATCACTGACAAATAGCTTTTGCAGAAAGCACTACCTCTCCCCTCACCCTCAACACATTTTTAAAGTCTATAGTTGAGAAGTTAAAAGGAAGTGCGAGATGTGAGTGGGATGTGATGGGTGTTACTTTCTGTTCCCAGTTCAATTTTTCTTTTCAAGAAAGCTGACACGCATTAAGGAATAGAACTTGGAATAAGAAAGCTTCCCATTAGATTTTTAAAGAAAATATCTTACTAATTTTATTAACAGTTTTGCTACCAGCCATGAGAGTGCAATGCTGATCTATGCTCCATGAGCTACTTACAGGAAAGAAAAGGAAACAACGCTCATCAGCGCAAGAGGAAACCAGGCTCTCTCCCAACGAAGAATTTTATCAGTCATCAAAATCACTTCTCCCCATCCTTGCAATTGTTCTTCCAAGCTAGCAGTTTCTGCAGCCTACACAAAAAAAGAGAAGAAAACTTTTTATTACTAACCAAAATATCACATTAGCTTCTGTACATGAAGTATCTAAAAAAGTACATCATAAATAAATACACAGAAGGATTTGTGACTGCAGTCTTTACATTACTAATGATGTTGTAAAATATCTACCACGTTATGACACTGTAACAGTGATACTTTAGAAAAGTCACGGTCCCAACAGAGTTGTAGCATCTCTCATGTCAGTATATAAACTGGTACAAAGACTGAGTTCTCTTAAGTTCACTTCATGCACTTTGTGATATATTTCCCAATATGACTGTTTAACCATATGCATGTTCCCATTCTTCCTCTCCTTCAAAGCCTTTCTTTTTTAATTACAAAACCTGTTAATATTGAACCTAACAAAAAGTATTCTTCTATAAAGCACTTATATGTCACATCCCAAATTGTCTGTTTCAATTCTCTAATAAAAAAGATGTTAAAGTAAGTGTTCATCCTCATCCTGCTTATAATAGTTTAGATATCTAAAAAACCACTTCTTTATGGCTATTCTCACTACCTTCTCCCAGATTTTAACAAGCTGATTTTCCCCAGTCTCCCCTTTATGGTACTTTTCCCCTTCATCAGATTATTAAAAACTTAAGTTTTAAAGTCTAGCTAGAACCCCTCAAATTCTCAGTATCAACACTAAGAAAGTGGCAAACATGAGAACTAATTAAAATACAAATATATTTAAAAACAACTCCAACACATTTAAACTAAAGCCTTCTAGTTGCCATCCAACATGAAACAGTGTTTCTTGGAAGACAGATTAAAAAAACCTCAGAAACTACAATAAGGAAAAGTTATCCAGCTGATCATATTCAGATTGCAAAGTCGTTCCACAAGTCGCCCAAGACTGTGGCCAGGGGACCTTTACACCCCTTCCTACACTAGCAAAGGCATCAAACGACGCAGTTGCTCTCTGCGCATCTTTTGGATCTGCTCCAGCATCAGCTTGCTGAGCAGCTGGCCTGAGGAGTGCCACATTTAATAGTTTGCCCTCAGTGGGACAAGGGATCTCAGAGATTACAAAACTCAAGTAACCACGAACAGAACAGACTATTTCCTACATAGTAAGAGGTTAAAAGTCATCACGACCTGCACATCTGCTGTGCAGAGATGGCAGAGCAGGTTTAATTCCCAAGTGGATGATACATTTATCTCAAATGAGAAGCCTTATACCATTTCCTAGGTAACAAAGACAGCTGCGTGCACCTACTATGGTAAAACACAGTTCTCTTATACAGTATCATTGTAAACTATTTTAAAACTACAGCTAAGGACAAAATAGAGCAGACAGCTATCACATCTATTTCATGTTTTATAGAACACAAGCCCCCACATAAAGGGAAAAAAGTTGCCTTTCTCCAGAAAATATTTTACACCAAACTGTTTTTCTTTATTACTTCCGTCTGTCTGCAGTTAGCAACACAGCCAAAAGAAAATTTAATGGGAAACAGAGCAGAATATAACACTGTTATTAGCAGTAGCCTGCCTCTGTCAGCCTAGAAGTACAGTAATTTGTTTTCCCAGTGGGTTAGGGAGAGAAAGCTTGCTAAGTCAGTTTTGTCAACACCAACACCATCTTAATTCCAAAATATGTCCATCAAAAGTGATTTTCCATTAATTAAATAAAATCAAGTTTCCATAAATCTGAACTTCCGTTCTGAAGGGGGCATCCCTCTAGAACATAGGGCAAATTTTTGGCAGCACAGATCCATTTATTTTTGCTTCTGAAATCTAAATATTCTTTCCACTTCTAAGCTATTGAAAGTGCCAATTTGAATTCTTTCAGTATATCCTAGTTGTCCAGCTTCCCATTTCGAGAAACACTGGTAGGCAGTCCACTCAGAAGTCTCCCTTCTTCCACCCCTTCAACCCCATGCTCTACAGCAGTTTTCCCAGTACCTGTCTGGTTACAGAGATCGATACACTCATACCCTTGTCCAAGCCCACCTTTTATGTATTTAAGGTAGGCTAACCACCCAGCTCCTGTCACTGTCTTCCTGCATCTTTTAAGCGTACGATAGCATAGCCGAGGGATGTTGAAACATGAAGACATGAATATTAAATGTAAGCCTTGCGCATCAGGTAAAGCGAGACATTATTATGAGCCCACGAGCAGCAGAGCAACAGCAGCGCCCGTTCCTACGCGCGGCACAGAGCTGCCCTAGCTGAGCTCAGCCTCCGCCAGGCCCGAGGTCCCAGTCAATCCACGCACGGGAGCCTTGTGGGAAAGAAAGGTGGCCGCCGCCGGCCGAGACTGCGGCCAAGCCCGGCTCCCCCGGCGCGGGAGGGCCGAGCGCGGCCGCCAGCCAGGCCGCGGCGCGGAGAAGCCGGGCCGGGCCGGGCCCACCGAGGCATTCCCCAGGCGACGGCCCGGCCCCGGCCCCGGGCAGGGGCGCTGCCGGCCCCCGCGCCGCTCCAAGCGGCACCGCAGCCAATCCCGCCCGCCCCGGCCGCTCACCAGCTGGTTGCTGCTCTTATTGTCTCCCTCCGCCATCTTGCACCGCCCTGGTGCCGCCGCCCCCCGCCGCCCGGCCGCGCACCGCAGCGCCGCCGCCGCCGCCTCTTATAGCCGCGGCCCCTCCCCCCTCCCGTCAGCGTGCCGCAGCCCTGCCCGGCATCGTGATTGGCCGGCGGGAAACGCAGCGCGGGCCAATCCCAGAGCGCCGGCGCGGTCTCACCGACGGTCGGTTGGCCGATGGGATTTGAATAGAGGCAGCCGCCCAATCAGCGTGCGGCAGCCGCCCCCCGCCCCTCCCCCTCTGTCGCAGTGCGACCACGACAGGGGCAGCAGTTAACGGCCGGGCCGCCGCGGGGGGCAGTGGTGCTTGCGGGTTGTCGGCGGAGCGGCGAGCTGCCCCCCCTCGCAGCAGGCTACGGCGGGCGGCTGCGTTGCCCGGCCCGGGCAAACCGGCGGCTTCGGCAGGCCCCGAGCGGTGCGGACAGCACACCAGAAAATGAGGAAGCTCCTCAAGGGACAGAGGCATCCTGGGGAAGGCGATCCAGCAAAATTGCAGTCAATATCTGGGACATAACCACAGCATTGTTAATGCCGCTTAGTCAAAAAATAATCGTCTGGACGCAGGGCTAATTTAATGGCACAAGCACTTGCAGTGTGTCAGAAAAACAAACGTCTTATTTACCCACTTACCCCCCCCCCTTAGGACCTTCAAGGAGAATCTTATTTTAAAACATCTTACCCTTGTAACCTAAAAATGTGATTGTCAGAAGGCATTAAGTAAAAGGCTACTCAGTAGTAAAAACTGTAAAACTGAAAAAACAGTAAAAACATATTACCTTTGCTTGACACATATAGCATGTGTTAAAAATAGTCAGATGCTTCTGAAACTGAAAAAGTCCAGAATGTTTCAAAACTAATGAATAGCCACTATAGCTGAAATACATGTCACCAGGACTCACCAACAGAAACTTTCTTGCTCTTGAAGTTCTCCTGTTTTTAATAGCATAGGTATGTAAACAGATTGCTTTTGACTGATGTGAAACAGCCAGTATGTCACCTATAATAGAGCTGAATCCAGTTGCAAGAGATTTCTTCAAGATTACCACACAGGAAGCAGATGAAATAATCCATAGCTCCTCTGGAAGTTGCACCAGGTCTGAATACACAACAGTCTGACCTAGCCACCATAATTACCGTCACAAGTCCGACAACTTGCTCTAATTTTTTCACAAGCTGTAGTAGCACAGAAATAGATACGGGAGAAAGGCACTAGTAGATATATATTTTCTGACTCAATTTCCTAAATGTTTCAGTCATGCATGTATTTATGAGCTTAATCACTGTCTCTAGGATGTAATGCAATTCCAGAGTGAGGGAAAACATTTTATCATTGCTGACACAAAAACTGCGTTACTCTTCTTCCACCCCTTCACCTCAATTCATGAACTTGACACAGAGCAGAAAGGACACAGTGCTAGCTTTCACCTCAGCCAGGGCTAGGGATGATACCTCAGAGGTAAATGTCTTTGGTCTTCTAGAATCTTGAATGATTTTGAAGAGCACTCTATAAGGAATAGATGCTTTACTGAACAACTTTCAAACTGATTTACTTGCAGTTCCTAAAGGCTGAGAATATCTTTGTGTATTGTTTTGCACTTAACCTCAAAAATGGGTTCCACCCTCAAAATCCACTATTGCACTACAGCAAACCTCAAACAAAAAATAATTTCATAAGAAAGTGATGACAGCAGTAATTCTGATGAAAGTCTTTTGAGAAAGCAATGTGCTGTGTTTCTACTCATGTCCATACTGTTATTGCTCCTAGGAGTATTTGCAGCATCCTGCATAAGCCAGCTCAATAGGGCCAACCAGCCAGCTCCTGCTTTCATCTAGTCGGATAATTCTCTCCACAAAAACATAACAGTCACCAATAAAAAAGCAGATATTTTCCATTGCCTCCATCCCCACTGCCAGATTCATCGATCTCCCAGGTGGTCTTTCAAATGCCAACTCCCAAATGACACTACAGCTGCAGCTTTTCCCCCATCCCAGTGGGCCCGCACAGGTCTCGCTCCCTGGTGTAAGTGCTCCTCCAGGCCCAGGGTGTGGAGGGCAAAGCGAGTCTCCCAGGACGCCTTCGCTGTCCAGGAAGAGCACTGGCGCAGGCGTGCACCCCACTGCAGAGAACGCGACAGCCTCGGGCCCTGCCAGGCCACTGGGCGCTCTCCTGTGTCAGCAGCCAGGCCACAGAGCATAGCATAAATCCAAAAAATAGGCGCACGTGCATGCGTGTATGTGTATAAATATAAATACAACATTTGTTAAAACTCCTAGTCCTAATACAGAAGGCAGAGAACGCTGCTATCAGTAGCTCAGAGTGTGGAAACCCAATCCTGCAAGTCTATCCATCACCTCCCACACATTGCCTGAACTGTGGAAAACCAGTAGTTTCCTATATGCTTCTGTGTCATGCAGATGGTGCTGCAAGGTAGATGCAGTGTTCATGCACTGAGATTCTCTTAGAAGGGACGCACAGAATTTGCAGCAAGCCTCAGACTTATAAAGTCAGTTTTAAAACAACAGATTTAATTAAATGCCTGAGCTAAGTTTAAAGTGCCATTAAGAGACGCAGTTTAATTAGTCCCTGCATTGGGAGAGAGGAAGACGGGGAGACATTTTACATGGTAATCCTCTCACCCCTTTATCACATGTACAATAATAAATGCATATCAAAAATTTTTTTCCCTTATGCTATTAACAAAAAGACAATGCCTGATGGAAGTGAAAAATTGAACTGATCAGTTACACATTTAGGTACACACAAAAGTAATGTCATACTTAACATTTGTCTACATTGCTAACAAAATAATCTTTGTTAACTAAAATGCTAATAGTGCACTCCTGAATAGATCTTTTTCACTACAGAAAAAATATAAATTACATGTGCTAATTGGGTACCACATTTAAGAAAACAAAAGCTAAATGGATGGCAATTCTTGTCTTAAACATTTTTTCCTAGAACAATTATTTAACCCATAAGGGGGCATGCCTGCTAATTTAGAAAAAGCTTGCAAAAAAAAAAAAAGGAAAAAAAAAGGAGAGGGGGAAAATAAAGCAAAGAAACTTCTGAAGCATCTGAGCATACTAAAATAGCTAGGCCAAATGTACTAGGCACAGAACACACTGATGAAAGAAAATGGATCTTCAGGACTACAATATTTATAAAAATAAAGCTTTAACTCTCCAATCCTCTACAGTATTTTTAAAATAATATTTGTATATGGTGCTTTTTGTTCAGACATCTCAAAGCAGTTAACAGAGGATAAATATTATTTTATCAGCTTTGAATAGAAAGCAGACAGCTATGTGGTTTTGCAGCAGCTGTGTTCGTGGTTGCTGTGATTCCCACTGTGGAGTCTGTGCAGTGAAGCATACTTGTTTCCCATGCAAGATAACCTAGCACTAGCATTAAGTCACACCAATGATTTTATAGAAACTTAATTCAAAGTCTTGAAAATGTCTTGTCATTTTTGACTGAAAAATGTTTTTTTCCCCAGATGCAATGTCTCAAAATTCTGATTACAGACTTGAGTTTGTTACAGATATTTGAAAAGTTACAAATGAAAAATACTACTTTTTTTAAAAAAAAAGAGTAATCACTGAATGCAAAATTGGATGTTGAGAAGGAAATAAACAGATCATGAAGTGTCTGCAAAGTACTAAAAAGTTGCATTACTGTAAATATTCGCTATGATTTCAACTTAAGTTATATTAACTTGACATGCCACTGAAGACTCCAGGTTGCTTAGGCCTAAACACATTGCAATAACCTATTAGAAAAAGCAGTGCTTCTACCCTGATTTTATGGAAATGGGTGGGAAGACAGAAAAACTAGTAACTGGAGTCCCAGAGGGTGAAGTGTATCTCAAGCATTAGACTATATAGTTGAAAGGAGGTAACAACTTAAAACTGCTGCACCACTTCAAATTTGACTGTAAGGAATTCATTTATAGCAAGATCCCTTGGTTAACATTTCCTGCAGGTGAGCATCAAGCAAAAAACTGCCATCAGCTGAACAGTTCAGCTTCTATTACTTCAGCTGATTTATGTATATTTATGAAGATTTTGATTCTAGATTTGCATTATTCTAGGTTTTGTTGCAGCAACAAAGTAGATGTCTCAGTTTTACTAAAACAAAGTAACCTTATGTCTTTTCCTGTAAAGACATTAATTTGAAAAAAAACCAACAGTCTTACTGCAGTCTCGTGCATGCAACATGCACGCAGAAAATCTGTTTAAGAACTCTATTTTAGGTTTAAGAAAGACTGTACCATCTCACCACATTGTCAAAATTTACCAGGAAAAATGTGTTTTGACTTCAGCACATAAAAGTTGACAGTCCCACAAACTCCTAAACATGTGAGTTGTCTCCTTAACATTACACACATTTAATTCTCTGTAGAATCCAGTTATAATCTGGAATTTGATAGGTACTAGGCCTTTTATTCTTCCCCATAGTTTTCAAAACCACAAAGTTTTGCATAAAAGGAAATTATGAACACAATTTTTTTTTTAAAACTTTATTAAATTACGCAGTAAAGAACCCATCTCCACACAAGTGTTTCATTTCTGGATAGCAGAGGTATAATACATGAGCCACAGGTGAGTGCATTACCCCTCCCTTCCCACAACTTCCAAGAAATAAAACAGCATGTATAATACACTCTTATTACTATGGTACTCCAAACAGATTGTTCGTAAGGTTATTTTTAACTGGAGAAAAAGTAAAAAGGACTAACAGTGTAAAGTGTCTTGTTCTGCATATGAATGTTCTTCACTGCAACATTCAAACACCTTCTTTCTTGCAATACATGGCATGGCAGAGGGTTCAGGAAGCAATGACAGTGGAATGCATTTGCACATGAGTATCATTAAATATAAAGCCTGTGACTTCCCTGGAGTTAATCAGGCAATCAGAATGCAACACAAAAGAAAGAAAAAGGCCGTATATCTGTTGACATTTCTTACACTTCAAAGTGCATGTCCACGAAAAATTGGCAACAGAGGAGAAAGTGAACTCTAAGACCTACTTAGGAGGCAGAGCAGTTAGCATAGTGCAAATACTGAAAATAATATAAGTTCTTCTATTACTTATGTCTGGTGTTAATTTGTTATCTGAAAATTGTTAGCCAAGCTTTCTACTCAGATGAACTGCTGTAAATCCATTCAATTAAATGAATTTTATCCTAGTAAAGAATTTGAGCCAAGTTCACTAATACTTAAATTTTGATTGAAAAACTGAAGTGTGTTTTTACTCTGAAAAGTGACTAAAATGGCATAAAGGAACTTCATGTCTATCATTTTTTCAGCAGCTGCATGTAAATAATTCACCAAATTTACAAAAGGAAACTTTTTATATGTAGCTATGCAAATTTATCTGAGTTAAGACAGACAATGTGCATTTCTGCTTTGGATATCCCTGTAACAGATTCTGTAGTTATAACTGAATTATGTTAGGTTTATTTGGGATAAGAAAAGCAAGTTTCCTTTTCCTAAAGGTGTTTCAGAGCCAAAGACAGTCCAAACTTCTAAAAGGAAGGAAGTGGTATTTTAGACAATTGACGGACAAGCAGGACATAGTTCTAAGTAAAAAGATGCCATTTTTAGAGAGACTTTTCTGACCATAATCACACTTCGAGTGAAGAACTGATTAAAAAAAAAAGCCTTGGTGGAAGACTCACTATGAATGCATTATTGAACAACAACCTATAGAAGTAATATGGCAAAGCAAAATTACTTTGCAGAAATCTTTACAAATCTAGTTGAACAAAAATTGGAGAGTCCTTCATTTGTTGGATTATATGTATACCCCTGTGAACTGAAGCGCTATAATTTACAAGTGTAAACTAAAAGTATTAGGAAAGTGAAGTAAAAAGCGTATCACTCTACCTCCACCAGAACATCACTTTATTGTTTATCTGTCATCAATGTAAAACTCTACTAGATACTCTATCCTGGTTTTTAAAAAGGTAAAGATTACATTGGATTAGCTACGTTGTACGAAAGAAACTACAGCAATCACAGTAGAATGAATTGGAGGGACAATTTGAATTACAAAAAAAGTGTACACTGCAAGCAGAGGGAAGTGCACATTAAATCAAATGCCTGTAAGATTCATTACTTTTAAATGCACAGTGACAATTTTGAGAAACTGTACATGATAGAATCACAGAAATGACTTTAAAATAACCAAAATTACATTTTGCATTTGACCATCCAACTCATAAGTAATCATTGATGTTCTCTATTTTCAGTGCTTTTGGAAAATTTGTTTACCAAACAAAATTTAAGTTGTTAATTTGACTAAACTGTGAAGTAGAAGGATTGAAATAAAAAGTATATTGGAAGTACGCCTAAACTACAAGAATAAGCCAAAAGAGGGGTATGCAAGGAGAGGCTGGGAGGGAGGAAAGAAAGGAAAGAGGAAAAGAAGAGAACAAAGGCTTTTTCTTCTATCTCAGAAGTTCTTCCAATGCAGCGTATATCTGATGTACAGCTCTTTGCTTTCAGTCCATTTCTGAAGTTTACATTTTGTAGCCTTTTTCTGCACTAACTGGTCGACTCAACCAGCTCTGTTGCCAAGCAACAAGAGTAACAAGAATCTGAATGCATCAAATCTTCCTTTGCTGTGATTTCTTCATGGCCCCATTTTTTCTGTTTTTCTTTGAACAGGGTTCGGTGTTTCCTGAATTGTTCACAGGGTCAGGTGGAATTGAGTTCCAAATCACTCTGCGGTTTGTAGCATCCCGATTTCTTTCTGCAGCTAACCCCCAGACACGTTTGCAGTTCTTCCGTAGCAGAAAGACAAACCGTGTTGTTCAAGCAGTGAACTTTCACCCTTGACCTTGGGGGTTGCAGACCATTGTGTTTAGCGTATCCCTGAGTGCAGCTATCCTGCAGGATTCACTTCCCAGTGCACCGAGATTTCCTAGGTTTCCTCAGATTAAGCCCCAGTATGCATCACCACCGACTGTGGTGCGGCTATGGATGCCTGAGGCCGTGTTGATTCTGGTGGATGTCTGACCTCGCTGAACCAGACTCATCTGCTTTCTCCCTACTCATACCCAGGCAGTCCAACCTTCATACAGCTGAGCCAAGTTATCTAGATTAGTTGCTTCCTTAATCACAAAGTCAACCTATGAAAAAGTCAAACAAGAAATTAAAATACACTAGATCTTAAAGTGTGTTTAGGTGATCTTAAAATTAACTGTTGAATGTTGCCTGAATATACGAAGTTTCAGTGAAAAAAGATCTATAGTAACTGTACACTTAATTTTACATAATCTCACATAATCCACAGAAGAAATAGGAACGTGTACTGGGGGAAGGGGTGGGGGAAAGATGGTATCTCATTCATAACCCCAATCTAGAAAATAGTCCCAACATTCTCAAATTTACATGGGCACTTGGGTCCACCGACTTTGACGCTTCAGAGACAGACAGATATTGTTATGTTATGCTGGTGAACACAGACAAGTCCTGTCTATTAGACAGCTGTAAAAATCCAGTGCTTTGGTGGATATCAACAGCTGTGTAACCAATGTTGGCTTATTAAGGTACAAAATGCAATTTTATCAGTTTCATGAGTTTACATAAAATTTATGATATAGGAAATGAGAACATTTGATAAAAAATGAATGCAGCAATACAGGGCAACCGCATACTTGACTTGCTTTGAAATATAAATAGTACATCTCAAAAGATAAAAAACAGACCCCATTCACCATAGTGTTTCATTTTTAAAGTTGTACTTTAGCATGTGTGCGCACACACAGGCATGCGTGCACACACAAATATTTAAAGCAAGGTCTAGTAATAGAATTTTAATAGTTTCAACTCACCTGTTCAGCAACAGACATTCTCCTGTTGGGATCCACATCTCGGCCCTCTAACTTGGCTTTGACTCGCTTCCACACACTAACTGCATACGAATTCCTTTCCTGCACGGCTAAAAGCACAAAATAAAATTGAATTTTACATTCCAGCACAGAAGTGCACTTTTCATTAAAAAAAACAAACAAACAAAGAAACCCACACAAATCCCACTGTATTCCTGTACTTACCTTTTCCTGTTTTAGGGTCCCTGGCTGTCTTTTTAGGACTACAGGCAACACTTTTGCCAGTTCCCAAAACTGTGCTTGGAGGAGTATCTGCTGATGTGGCAAGATTTTTCTGAATTAGCTTTCTTGCATTCTGTGACATCACCTCTGGCTGAGTTTTCTGCCCTGTATTGCTACGTACAGCTGTACAAAAAGAAGAGTTGAAGTAATTTGAATTAAGCCACAGAATTTCATTGAAATCTACTTTCCGAAACTAAATTTCAGAATACATTTAAATTGAAAAAATAACCTTTATTCATCCAAATAACCTGTCCACTATTGAATTGCAATAGTTAAATCTTTAGCTTTGCCTTCTTGCCTAAGGATTTCTGCATCTTTATGAACTGCTAATATCAAAACAAGCAGTTGTATAGATTGTGCCTTAAGTGAGGTATCATGTCCCACTCCAGCAGCCTTCAACTTTTATTTTCAAAAACGCATTTCAGTCTAAGAAAGAAGAGGCTTAACGTAGATAAACTATACATTCAGTGAAGTTTGAAATGAGAAAATACTTGTTCTTATCAAGATTGGATTTTGCCTGTTAAACACACATAAGTGTTCAAAATAGTATACTATAGATGGAAGCACTATCAAATATGCATCAAATACAGTTATCAGTACTTCAGTATAAACAAATGCATGAGTCTCTGAACAGTTCTTCTCTCTTCAGTCTTTCCCATTTCCTTTTCTGTATAAAAGCCAATTCCTTTCACTTCATAGAATTAAACCAGAGGTTTTGTTCTATCACAAAATATTTATTTATATCAAACAATTTTTTAAAGCGCTCTTAGCCTGACTATCATTTTGTGTGGCAGTTATAAAAAGCAATTCCTGTCCTTAATGGAAGTCAGGAAACTATGCTCAGTCCAAATATTGATAGCAGAATAATTCTTTATATAAGAAGAAATTCATGCTCAGGGTAAGTTTATGCATGTTTCTGTTAAGTGTAAAGTAATGAAAAATTTTGTGGACATGAATGCATTAGCACAGTTTCAGAATTTATTCCAAAGTCACCCTAAGTTTTAATAATAATTTTAACATTAATTACTCTTTGGTTGATAATAGTGTATAATACACAGTAATGGGTTGCATGCATTCTGGGCTTTGTGGAGCAAATTTAGATCTTGAAGGCTACTTGGTCATCCAGTATTGGATGTTGCATAACTGGAATTCTACAGGCTATTATAATCCTGTAAGGACTAGCTGTATTTCAAGATTTATCAAAAATTATGATGCCCTCTCTAACATCAATTCCTCATGTTTGAATTTTGGTACTTTTTCAAGTGTTACCTGCAGCAAAGGTTGGCTGATACGTAGCAGATGATGTTGGGCTTGAGCACTCATTCGATGTATCCGTAACTAAGGGTGATGCAAAGCTCACTAGATTATTGTAGACACTAGAAAACATAATGGAGTTGATAAATATTCATGCAGCTATTCAAGTTGATTTGAAAATTCAAAATGAAAGCCAGAAGTCAAGTTTTGCAAAAAGATTTTAGCATGCTAAGACAATCACCAAGTAGGCACGCGGTGTCGTGCTTCTGCTACAGGCTAGTGGATAAGCAAAATGTCTTCAACAAACAGAAGGGAACTTACCTTTGGCTCTGTGTTTTTAGTTCTTTCAAGGTGGGAGTTATTTCCTGCAGCATTTCGACATGTTCCTGACTGCGGACCTGACCCATTACCTGAACTAATGTAAACAAAACTGTCTGAATATTATCTTGCCACGATTTATATTCGCCTAAGAACTGCCTAACACTATTCTCATAGGGAACATCTTCACCATCTGCCAAAGCTGCTTCTTCATCCTGTAACAGAGATGTGATAAAAAGGTTTAACTATCTGTTATATTTTTAAAAATAGAATGAAGCTCAGCATTTCTTAGTGTTTTCAGCCTCTTAGTTCATAATCTGTCTACAAATAACCATAATTTTCAACAGTTGCATCTCAAGAAAAATTTGAAAAAGATCATATGTTTTACCGATTAAAAGCTAGGAGGATTTTTAAATGCATAAAAAAAATCTTTCAACTGCCAACAGACAAAAAGGCTTAAGGTCAACCAAAATGTGATTAACAGCTCTAGAAATACAGCTTTATAAAACCAATTTGATCTCTAAAAATTCACATCTGGAACACTATATGCATGAACAAAATTCACTGTTTTGTTTTTATACATACGTATTTAATTGTATATACAGATACACACTTTATTTATAAAAGTGTTATTTTTCTTGAACTATACTGACATTGTTTTCAGCACTAAAATTTAATGACATTTCAGGCATACCTTTGCCATAGCTTTCAGCAGATGCTTGACATCTCCAAGTTGCCTATTATGACCAGTGAGCACAGTTTTAATACTATCCACCAGGTTCTGAATTGTTTCACAGACTGTTTCTATTTGCTGTTCTCTCTCTGTTTGTACTGTTCTCTGTGTAGATATTTCCTGGGTCAACTGCTTGTGAGCTGAGTGAAGCCATTCAGAGCTACCGATAGGATGTTCGAGACCGGTGCCCTAAAAATAACAGAAGCATTTTAATAGCTATATCCAGAGATAAAACTCAATTGCTTTGCAGGTGCTACCACCAAGTGTTCAGCAGTTGACAGTGTAAACTGTCATCCATTACTCATTAGAAGGTATACACAATATTATGGGGAATGAAAGGCAAAATGGAGAACTCATTACAGTAATTCTGTAGCGTTATGTATTTTGCTTTGACTTTTACTCACCACTCTCTGAAGTAAGCGAAGCTCCAGTTCAGAGACTGAACTGTTGAACTGTGATGCAAATGAGCACATTTGTTGACAGCGTTTGAGAAGTTCAAATAATGCAGCATCCAGATTTAAGGCTTCCGCTGTTCTAGTACGTAAACTTTCAAAATGAATGATGTTACTGCAGAGGAACGTAACCTGAGAATCAAAGAGAAAGCAAGAAAGAAGATAGCCCAATTAAACTGTGTATTAAACAAACTGCATTTGTCCCATATCCTTAGAAAAGCGAATTTTAAATACAGCAGTAAAGCTGCCCTGTTACAATAATGATATCATTTCAGGGGCATCCAGCCCTGTGGCAACTCTCCCAGAGGTGATTCAAATTGCTTTTAAAGTGGGATTCCCAGAAATATTTGGATTTCTTGCTGTTTAGATGTTGAGGAGGAAAAATATCTTTCACATAAATCAGTTATATCTCAAGTAGAAAGTAACAAGTAAACATACTTATCAAGTCAATACTTCTTCATCTATAGTACCTGACTTGCTCGTTGACTTTCTTTAAGGACAAGGTTTCTTCTTTCAGCAATAGTGGCATCAAAGTCTTGCAAGACTGGTGCCAGTGCAGGATTAGCACCTCCTGCCCATTTTAAACGCTGCTCAATACTTGCTTCAAGTGCTGCTAGTTTCTCCTACATTGGGAAAAAATGATAATAGGAAAGTGTGTGTATATATATACACACACACAGAGCATATTAAGCCTAACTTAAAAAAACTATGCATATTAACTCGTGCAGTCACATACATTTTTATATCCATATATATAAAAGAATGTGGTATACGTGAATGACAGATGTAGGCCTATGCTGTTTTCAGAACACATCACAACTGGATTTGATTGTTATGAAAACAAAATCACTTGTCTAGATTTTAACCCACCACAAAATACAGTAACAAATTAAATCACTACATGTCTAGACTAAAAATAAAATAAAATCATGGGAGTCCTGGACTCTTGTACAAATAATCTTCAAAAAAGGATTATGAGCAGTACCTTAATAAATAAAAACAAAATTAAAATTCAACAAGTTAAACAGTAGGTATTTTTAAACAATTAAACATCAATTACTGTAATACCCTGAAGTCTTAAAAAAGAAACACATAAAAACAAAAATTTAATTTGTTCTTACAACAGCCTGAAAAGCTGGGCAGATCTACAACATGTAGAAGCCTTAACACACACAAGAAAGGATTTGCCCAGACTTGCACAGGAAGCTTTCAACACTTTGTTAGTAAAATGATAGTGAGGATCACCTAAGTAAAACAAACGTAAAGAATAAGAGTATGATCAGCCTTCAGAAAGAAGGGTATTTTTACGTATCAGAATTTTTGCCCATGAAACAGATTTACTGGTACACCAGGAGAGAATGCTGTGTACTATGAGATGACAAAAAAATCAAATATAATAATACACAACAGACAGAGCAAGACAAAGCAGACTGAAAGAGAGCAATGAAAATACCATGAAGTTTGTGCTTAGATAACAACACAGTTAATCTGGAGGTGGCAGATAATTCTGGAATGTATGGTTAGAAAGAGTCGCATTTCAATATGCTGCTGAACAACCGCCCCCGGAAGTAGCAGTACCTGGACTGTTGCAATTGAAGCTTCAATCTGACTGAGAGTATGAAGTTTCTTTTTCATGCTGGCTAAAATTGCAGAACGAGGTGGAGGAGTAACAGAGATGGCCTGTGGGCGACTGATAAGAAGATCTTCATGCTGCCACTTTTGTTTTTTTTTTTTTTTAAATAGGAAAAGGCTTGATTAGCAATATTACTCATCACAAAACACTTTGCTTCACGAACAGCAATTCTAGTATTCTGGTACACCTTATAGTAAGAGTATTTCAAAAGGACTAGGTATCTGAAGATGATACCAGCATGTTTTGAAGTTCTTAATCTTTACAGTGTTAAATTCTATAAACTATGCTTTGTTGGACTGGACAATTATGCCATTAATCAGTCACTAACTTACTAGAAGTGATTTATACACATTTCCTTAATGTAAAGGAAAACTCCTCAATCTTCAGAAACAGTTCACTTGTGATACGTTACAAAACAAACAGACAATTTTGCTTACCAACCTGTGAAACAGGTTAGTAACCGATGTGGACAAAGCCTCTACTCTTAACCTACAAGTCGCTACAGAATGAAGAGCAGTGATACTACAATACAACTGGATACCAACATACAATTCAATGTACATGATGACATTCATCTAAAGCCTCTGAAGAACGTTTTTATGATCAATACAGCTGCTATTTATACTTGTTCCATGAGGTAGAGGGGAACAAGGAGTTAAGGCAGTGAAATTTGAAGGAAGGGTACAAGATGACATTCAGCAATGTATATCCTCTGCTTTAAGCAAGCACATTCTTTAAAGTCTACTTTTTTTTTTTTTTTTTTTTTATTTAAACAAGCAGGGGGGAGATGGGAAATCTTTCCTTACAAGAAAGCCAACGAATGACATCTTTTCTTCTAATAAATGACTTCATGGTTACTGAAAAAAAGTTGTGTATTTAGTCAAAAAAGAATTTACGCATTGTCACATTTGCATCTTATAAGGCAGCTAATCTTCAAAGTAATTAGCTGTTACACTTTTCCCCCCTCTATACATTTAGAGAAGAATTAAAAACCTAAATAGTATATCAAGTCCATTAAAATACACTGAAAATCATTTGACAAAATAAAGCCCCTGTAGTGCTCAGACACAGTAACTAAAACTTATTTTCCACAGAAAAAATTTGCAAAAAACATGCAGTCTCACCTGGAACATGGCAATATGCAGCTGCACTCTCTGAAGACTAGTCTTGCAAGATGAAATACTGGTTTCAAGTCTGCGCACTAAATCATGCTTCTTCCATGCTGTATCATATGAACTAGCTAATACTGTTGCCCTGTTCATGACCAACTGTGAGAACTTGCCAATTTGGATATTGTGCTCCACAGCTTTCTTGCACAGGTCATCCACAGAAACTTTGCTCTCCGCTCCAAAGTCCTTAGCTTCTACCTGAGCAATGATATCCACACCCAAAGCACTGATGAAACTGCACAAAGTAAGTCCCAAAGCTTGATTTGGAAGGCCAATTAAAAGCTGCCTCACAAAGTCAGCTGTAAAAGCCTTTATTGGTTTGGCCATTTGGTCTTCACTAAAACAAGAGTTTCTATAAAGGGCTTTCACATTGACAATTTGAACAGGTCCATTCACTGTGTTCTGGTCTTCAAGTGAACTGATTCCTTTTAAAGGAAAGAAATAGATAGTATTCTTGTTATAAATTAAACATTTGATACACTAATATCATCAGATTTAGAAACACAGCAAAATTACAGGAATTCATTTTTAACTTCTGGCTACTAGCCATATATGAAAGATAAGTTACAAAAGATGTGACTATCCTTTTAACATTTTTCTCAAAAAGGACATGAGATGAGAAGTGGACAAAGCAATATTGAATATTTGACAACATATTTATTTACCTGACAATGTTTTAGAAAAGGTACCACAGAGTCTGAAGAATTCTTTAATTGTTTGTAGTCTCTTCAGAAAGAAAATTTCCTCCAGAACTTGCCGATTATTATCGTCATCAAAGAAATTAACTTGGGTGCTTCGGGCTTCCCTAATTATGTCAATCTTACGCCAAGCAACAGGTATTTCCATCTTGTTTAGCTGAGTGATGTAAAGGAAATTAGTTTTGTTTTATAAACCTTTTACTCCTGGCTCAAAGAGTACTTTGGGGAAAAAAATAAATAAAGCACATACCTTTTCAATCAATAAACCAAATGCAGTTTCCACTTGAGCAAACATTCCATCAAATGCTACCAAAAGCATCTGACCAGCAGACATTTTGGGAGTCTCATCAACTGAACCATTTCTTGGCTGAATCAACTCACCATACTGAGCATGAAGTACTCTTAAAGAAAGAAAATTTACATGTCTTTGCTTAATCTACAGTCAATAAACAGGATTTTTTTTAAAAATCTATTTTCTCCATAGCTAGAGCAGATCAGAACCAAATGTAAGCTGCATTCAAACTAAGTGAATTTTTTGTAGCTTCTTTTTTTCCACTCCTCTTTCCATATGATTCTATACATGAAGTTCTAATGCTGGACCCATAAGAACAGTTGATGTTATTATACAAGTTAAAGTTGTATTAAAGGATCGCCTATAAGTTGAACTTAAATCCTAGCTAGAGGATACAGACTGTACTTCCTATAATAAGCATAGTAAAAAATTATGAATAAGTGATGCAAAAATTACCTTTCGTTCCTTGAAAACCAAGTACTGATTTTATGAAAACACGCATTTATAATTGACTGAATGAGGTATGGGCTAAATAGGTGGAGGATGAGGTTTCAGGCTATGGCTGGGATGCTTTAACAGCTTGCTGCTCCTGAAAGGGCAGTCTTATCTTCTCCCTCCCTCATATCATTTTTGACCCTCAACTAACAAGCTGAGCAGGCTTGCCAATGGGTAAACCATGAAGAAAATTAACCTAAGAGAAAAAAGTAAATTGTTTTTAACTGGTATAGCAAGATTCACTGTACCACTGATGGATTAGATGAGCACCACATAACTGGCGCAAGGGAAGCGGCAAGACCACTCTCCTTTTACTTGGCAGGAAGCTTTTAAATTGGCTCGGCTGTCTAGCAAACACTTCTCCAGAAAGGTACTGTCCCATGTTACAAGTTGCACAAGTCTGGTCATCAAGTCACTGATTCATTAGGCAAAAGCTGCCCAAAGCTCCCGACAAGGAGGTGCCACGGTTACAAGTGCTCCCTTTCGCAGGTTCCTCCCACAGACCCGTGAACCAGTTCCTGTTCCTTTTCTCTCATTCCTTAAAAGCTTCAAATGTAAAATCACAAGCACACATATTTTGGAATGTTAACTACCATACAACTCAAAAGTCTACCTTCAGCAGATATAAATGTTTCTATTGCTGTAGCTCTGTATTTGTTTCACTGTAAAATCTATATATGCTCTTCTTAAGGGTATTCCTGGGCAAAAAAAGCCTGTATTTCAAACAGATAATCAATCAAATGCAGCCAAATTAAGAACAAGAAAGTATATGAAGACTGCTGAACATAAAGCTGAACTAAAAAAACAAAATAATAATGTATGCGATTTACCTTGCAACATCAATGTAATGAGTATGTGTTTCTTCCTCTAGTCCCATAGCTGCATTTCGTAAGTAGGCTTGAAGAGATTCAACCAATGTTTGCAAAGGGACTCCATCAGTTGTTTGTTCAATAAGATTATCTAACTCAAGAAGCATACTTTCTAAAGTGTACTCTCCTTTCATTAAGCACCTGAGTGCTTCAGGAAAAATGATCTGCCGAAAGTTTGAGTTCAATTCCTGTTGAAAATTAAGTATAGAATCATAAGAACTTTTTCCCCAAAAAACTACCATATGCAACACCTTTCTCATTTTAGTATTACACCACCTACAATAGATATTATTTAAATTATAACAGGATGCTGGTTAGCAAAGGTAAAAAAAAATTTAATCAAAAAAACCCACTCAGGAATATGGCTCCCTCTAAATTTGGGGCTAGCAACAGGTTTTAAACTTAGCACATAAAATCTTGTTAAAAAGAAAAGATTTGTCAAACATTTACATAATGTACTAACAACTACCTCACAGCAACAGCAGCAATCTCTTACAGCAATGCTCAGCAGAGAATTAACGGTGCAGAGACCACACTTTGCAAATCCATTTGTTCAAATGATTTAGATTTTCTTTCCCACTATGGAACTATAAATGAGTTAAATTAACAACTGAATTTATGATTTGCTAAACTGATTGGACTAGAGAAGGCAACAGAATCAAAGATGGCAGGTAGTGATTATTGTAGCTAGAGGCCTATTCACACCATAGAAATCACTGCAGGTAGGAAAAACAGTACCTTAGTATGTAAAGCAATTTTCACCAAACAGTGCATCAGAGGGCTACAGAATGCATCAGAAGGCTACAGCAGGCTATGGAAGGGACCAGCCATTGCCCTCCATCTCCAAAATGAGACAACACACACCAAAAAAGATTAGTTGGCTGTTTACCAAGCTTCACATCTCATCTAAGAGCTCAAAATATGGCAGTGTGTTGGTGAAAGATCCAGCTGCAGTGCAGAGAAATTACATGCATGCTTCTGAAACACAGGGTAATGCTTTGAAGAAGAGTAAAGAAAAAAAGTGAAGAAAATCTCAATGCACTCAAAGGTTGGTAAGGAAATACATTTCAAAAGCAATACAGCGGGACCAAAAACCTCAAAAAGCTATTTGTACCAGCTAGAGTTTGTAAAATGCCTACATTCCTTACAAGATGTTTGTTTTACTCAAGCTGTCACTAATGAAATATTTTGTTAGTGAAAACTCTTAAAATGCAAAATTAAAAATGGATTTTTCTCCTTCCTATTTTGGGGATTGGGGTCTGTAGAGCAGGTTTTGCAGAATTTGTTTCAGGCTACTTAATTGATTTGTGTCTTTCTATCTTGTGATATTAATTTGTGTCTTACTTGTGAGTAAGACACAAAGCTCTTATTTTGCTACCAACTTTCTCATGGTTATTCTACAGCAATTTTAAAAACTTGCCATGTATAGATCAAAATGGTTTCTTCTGACCAACAAAAAATGCAAATGGAAGTAGTAAATGGCTGGTCAACTCAGTGAAGAAGTGGAGCAACCAAGACTAAGGTCCAAACAATTTTAGCAATAGCATAAACAAGCATTTAGCTATTTTTAAGGAAGGATTTGTTAAGAATGGTTAGAAGGTTCAGGATGAGGGAAGAAAAAGTAACAAAAATAATTGTCACCTGAAGTGAGATATATACTCCATTAGCTAAATGAACAGCTTCTGATGCTTCAATTGGGTTAGGAATATCTAAGTCCTGGGGTACCAGATGACACTGCTTCAGCAACTGTACAAGGCACGTAACATTCCCACTCATGCTGCACAGCTCCTCCAAGAACCAGGCTCCATCTCTTGAGGTGAGATCAACCAGCTGCTCTCCAGCACTAGACGCTGCACCTTCCATCATCAGATTCCGCCTAGACCAATTATGACGCTTAGTTAGACAAGCAGATACCAACATGCTATTGCATGCTCCGCATAATTATGTCACTTAGAATATTCCTTTAATGTGGTCTTAAAGCATGAATAAATACAAAAAAATGTCTCAAGAGGCACCTCACCTCGTAAGTGTACAGAGAGCAGAGATGATAACGCTTGCTAAGCTCAGTGAGCCCTCTTCTCCATTTTCATGAAGGAAAACTTTAATACAACGTTCAATTTCTTTCAGCTGTTCCTCACAGACAGGTACAGTAACTGCTTCTTGTTTCAAACGCTCCACCTGCCTGATAAGCCTGCTATTTATATCTGCTGCATAGCGCTGTAGAGTCATTTCTGTAGCAGTTATGAACTGACACATACTTGGAGGTGGCTGAGGAGCGTATTGCAATTCATACCTGTAAAGCAAGAACACCATGACAACATTCTCCCTTCTCAAGCTCTAGCAAGTTGCATTCCACTCCCTGGAAGCAAAAATACTCCCCAGTTGAACAGTTATCACATCATGCACTTCATATCAATCTGAAACACCACAGCAGTCAATGGCTGTCCTACTGACACTTTCATAAAGTATCACAGAAGCATCACATCCCATTACTATCTGCAAGGACAGAGGTCAGCCAAATAGAAGTCCTCTAGGCAAAGAAAGAAGATAAGGAATAGGAAGGAAAAACATTTCAGTATAAACACTTGCATATGATCTAAAACTTGTAGGCCAAGCATCAGGAATGCTGGAATGGCCTGGTTTTGGAGGAAAAGGAAAAAATAACTGCTTGAAAGTTTGCTTTAATGAAAAAGAGTCCTTGGTAGACTTAAGTGATTTTTAAATACTAGAAAGTTTCCAAAATCCCCAATTATAACTACTCTAAAGCCACACCTTGTTATTCATCTTTTTATTACAGGGAAATGTTATTTAGTTCTCTTTTTGCAGTACATAGCAAGACTCTGGAACAATATTTTTAAAGCAGCTTTTCATCTTTTTTTCTAGGCTTCTGGAATTACAATTTAAACTTGTTTTGGGAGGCCCATTATGAAGCAAAACTTAATTTTAATTTAAAAATTAAAATCCTAAGACAGCTTGAAAACTAAATTCTTCAGGAAAAAAAAATCCATTATTTTGCAAACTTACTTCCTGAAGATATCCTGACAGCGTTCTATTGTCATGTTACAAATGAGTTCTTCCATCCAAGTTTTCCA
This sequence comes from Apteryx rowi, assembly GCF_003343035.1. NCBI lineage: Eukaryota > Metazoa > Chordata > Aves > Apterygiformes > Apterygidae > Apteryx > Apteryx rowi. The sequence continues at coordinate 8,072,873 of NW_020450871.1, read as the reverse complement.
TTGCTCAATTCGGTGTTTCTGAAACACGGCTTTTGGATACTGAAGAGCTACGGTTGCATAGTTGTGCAATTGCTCAAGACAACCACGTAAAACAGATCTTCTTTGCTGAAGAAGAGCACCAACCTCTCCTTCCAATTGTTCACATTGACTGATTAGATGTGCCTGGCCTGCATTTTGCAGAAATGCTGTTGCTGGTACATAACTGGGAGGACCTTTTGAGAAAGACAGTTAAACAATCAACCTCCACTGAACTCTGAAGCATACGCACTTCATAGCATACAAGCACCGAGTATTAAAGTCTTTTCCAAAACATTCTTTCACCTGTGGTAAAGGAGGTATTGAGTATTCATACTGCCAATTTTAAGCCCAAGGTAAGAGAATAATGTACGCAGCTGGGGCAAGACAGACAAGTTCAAACCTTCAGGCAGCTTGAAATAGAAGCCTTGTGGTGTTCTAAATCACCCTTTAGGGAAACCCATGTCTTTTCATTTATTACATATGTAACCATGCCTTTAAATTGGGGTATATTCATAATGCCTCCTGATATTAAACTCTAGTTATTTTCAACCCATCAGAAAAAAAGGATCAAATACTATTTTATACCTAGGTCCATTTGTGTGCTTATTTCTTGAAGTAGACTTGCAAGTTGTGTTGCCTCTAAATTGTTGAAAGCAGCTTGGTAATGTGTTATCCACTGCTCAAATTCATTCAGCTTCACCTGGATTGCTTCCTGGACAGCTCTTTGTTGAGACTGCAACTGTGTGTGCTCAGAATACCTAAATTATTGAAGTCACAGAATCAAGTAAATACTACCAGAAAACAAAAGTACTTAATTATACTGAATACAAAACTATACTGAACAATACTGTACTACTTTTTTGACCAAAAAGTTAAAATACTCTCACCAGTTACATAAAGCTTACAAAAATAAACATTGTGCTCACTAATTATGGTTTCCCACAAAATAAAGAACGTGGGTGCATGCACACATACTCATCCAACTTTGAAATCCTTGATCAGTTTCAACTAAACGAGAAATAAGTTGAAGAGTTAGAAACAAAAATTTGTGTCATTTATCAACAGCTGAGTAGTGATCCAAATTAGTAACCATACTGAAGGAAGAGGCAGGCTCAACTCAAGCATTATGTCGGGAATTTGACAGCTGCTGGCTGTCAGCACATTTTGGTCAGTATACATGGAACATGCGATAGCAGAGGCTACTGAGGAGGTATGAGGCTTAGGACGTAACAAAGATTATTCAGTAGGAAAGTGGGCTTCGGTAGTTGTTCTGCATAAGGAATGAGTTGTTTACTGTAAGATTAGCTGTTAGTCTCTCTCAGATACACATTTTTAACATCTAACTCATAAGCACATTATTAAACCACCAACTATATCAAGCCTTGAGATCTCCGACAGAATGCCTGGCTCCTCTATACCTGTGCTGAAGCGTGTGAGAGGGATGATCCACTCCTTCTGCACCTTCCAGAAATTCTATCTCCTCCAGCAGTTTTCCCTGCAGTTTTTCTACATCTGTCAACTGTTCTTGCAAGTTCAGATACTCTTCTAAACTACTGTCCAATTTTGGAAGCACAGACAGCATTTCATCTCTGTTCTTAAACCAGTTAACCTATAAGCAAGATACAGAAGTTATAAAACTAGGCTTAGTTCAAACAGGTAAGAAAAAAATAATATAAGGCAGGATACAAGATTTCGATCATGTTGCTCATCTGGAATTACCTTCAACGCTACAGGTCGAAATCCTAATGGACATTCTTTATTTAGACAGCTCTCTCTAAACTTCTATTTTTATTCCTCCAGCCTTGATTCAGGCAAAACATTAAGACATACTTTAGAGTTAAGCACACACAGAAACCAAAAACGAAATATTTGCAAATTCCATATAAACACTTCCCCAAACAGAAACTCAGTTTAGCACAATAAAGTTTGGGAACTGATTCTAATAAATGACTACCTCCTCCACCATCCCCAAAATGCAAACAAATGAAATTAAAATGAAAGCATATGGCCCATTCTGGTTATGCAATAAAAAATTATTGTAGTGAACTCACCTTTATCTCAGCCACTCTAGAAGAAAAGAGACTACGTGTAATGTCTCTTTCCATTTCCCTTTTGCTCTGTTTGTTTTCAGCCTGCTGGCCCCCACCACCGTAGACAGCTCCTGCAAATCCTGCTTCACCTCCTGCTGTCCAGTCCACCAGAGGATCATATACAAAAGCTTCAAGCAACGTAAGCAAAGTTTCTCTCCCACGCCGCATGATATGTAGGACCTGCATCATATATTTTAAACAGACTTATTCTGAGCTTGTGTTATCACTGTAGATCAGTGGAATTTTAAATACAAAATACTGTATTTGAATAACTACAGAAATCCATAGTTTTTCCAAAACCACCTCAAACGCAGGATCACCACCACAGTATATACAAATGCAGCTAGCCTACTGTAGCAGTACTAAAATTAAAGTTTGCATTCTAGCATTCCTCACAAACTCTATTCTCTTTAACAACATCCCCTTGAGGAAGAAACTTCTCCTTTGTCCATAGTAATCATATCTGCCATGGTCATATAGGATGAAGGCTAAGCAAAACTTCATGAGCTATTTTATCTAAAATTTGTTTGCTATCAAAATGGAAAAAAATAGCCCCTCCCCTCCTTTTTTAAAAGCATATCTATAAGGTTAAACCACAAAACAAAAAACTGTCATGGCTAAAATCTTCATGAAGAGCCACCTTACTCACTTGGTATGGCATTTGGGGGGGAGGGGGGAGGGAAATACTACCAAGACTGACAACACTTTTAGGAAAAAAGAAAACCCTAAAAGACATTTGTTAAAGCTTTACAGCACAGCTTAATAAAATGTCCCATTTGTGGCACCAATCAACATTTTCCAGAAACTCCATTTCATGTGAATTCTTATAGTAAATTTGAAGATATTAAATTTTCAGATAATTTTAGCAACTCAGTAGTAGTAATTCACAGAATTTACACAAAAGAATATAGAAAGAGTGGGATCATACAGTCTAATTCCTCTGCAGGACAGGCCACTACATTTTTTTAATTTTCTCTTAACCGAATGACTGGCATATATTCATTTGGCTAAGGTGCATGTTCCAGAATGGTAACGTGAATCTGAAGGCATCGTTCGATGTTTTAATAATATATTTACATTGAAGTTAAATGTAATGCAAAAAACTTCTATTTCTTGAAATTGCATTTAAGTATGTAATATGGTATTCAATTTTTTATTTTTAATCTAGAGCCACCAAAAATCCCACAGAATAGTAGTTGCACCACTACCTGCATTTAAATTTATCTGGCATTCATCTACTTTAAGTGTCTAATTTTAGGTACATCTTAAATAAGTCCAATTAAAATCACACCAAGTGAAGGCTTTATCAAAATCAACAGCAGAATGCTTAGTAGAGAAGTTCTAAGACAATGTATGATAAATGAAAGCCCTCTGTTTTCTGCACTTTTCCTAACTTACCTGTTCACAAGAAAGCCTGAAAACCCCTTCTACTCCTGTCACACCAAGCGCTGTTTCAATATTGTGCGTCATCCGAAACGGAACCTTCTCTGGTACCCTAAGGCTTTTCCCTTTAAGATAAAAGTTAAAGTTGTTTCTTTTAAAGATCGAGAAATGAAACCTTTTATTTGAATAACATATAGCACTTTTTAAATTACCTTTTTCAAAGCAAACATTATAATCTATGTGGACAACTTCTCCTGTAGTCATATCTATAAGAACATTATCCAGATGTCTGTCTCCAAGACCAATGATGTAGCCAACCATGGACATAACTGCAGTGGATCTTGCATACAACTTTAAAGAGAGTTTCAGGAAAAAAATTATTTGTGGGAATCCTCTGCCAACACATTGGACTGACTACCATTTCAAAATATTATTTAAATTGTAAGTGTAAGACATATCAAAACCAACTTATTCCAAGCTGTTTTTTATTTGTTGTCTGATGATATCTTACAAGAGTTCTCATTTCTTAAGCTGACAGCTCTACATTAATAAACTGTGTTTATCAGGTATATACTCTTTTCACAGTTGTTTCTGTTAGTCAACATTTCCTGCTATGTGAAACTTCAGCAGTGCTAGCTCGCAACTCAAGAGCATTATTGCTTGAACAAATCCCAGGCTTTTGTTGCCCCTCATCCCATTCAGAACATAACCTTTCAAAGTGGAAAATGCATCTGCTACGACTTACCTGTGTAACTCTCCACCATTCATCGGGTGTAGTACATGATGACCAAAGTTCCTTAGCTAGAAGATTCGGTGGAGTCGCTTCCATCAGTTCTTCTAGAACAGCCCTCATTACATTCAAGGGCCAGTCACGACGAGACACATCAAGACTAAGCCCAACTGCCTTTAAAGCAGGTCCAATTTTACTGTAGTAAAGTTCACTGGGTCGAGGCACTATGCCAGGATTCTGAGGAGTCTGATAAGAATCTTGAGCCTAGAAGAGGTAAATAATGCTTGTTTACGTAATGCAACTCTCGTTACCACAGAAGAGTATCTCAAATTCAGTTTAGCAAGAATAATATGAAATCAACTTTTCTTTTACAGCTCAAAGAATTACTTTCAAAATTCAATAGTTAAGAAAACCTAAAGATTCTGAAAAAAATCTGGCCTAACTCTACTGTTATCAAGGTCAAATCCAAAATTCCCACTGTGTTATACTGAAAATGAAAAAAGAGAGTTAAGAATGGGGTGTCAAACTAACATGACTTAAACCAAGTTTAACTGCATTTGTTCAAAAACAGTTCTGAATTTTTATGCCAGAACCACATACTTATGTTAGATACTGGAGTACATATATGTAGTTTCATCTGACATCTGGTCAAATCCCAGGAGATATGAATACACAGAACTGTTCTGCATTATCACAAACAAAAACACATTTTAAAACTTTAATTTACAACTATTTAAAACCAAACAGGATCATAAAGCAAATCAGGATGTTTCCCTTCTGAAATGTTCTAGCTGGCAAAAAACATAGTTGTTACCTTTTGCGCTTGTAAAGCAGCTTCTCGCTGTTGCCACCTCTTGTAAAGACCAAACAAAGGTGTAGCTCCATCCACCCACTGAATCAAGCCTGATCTTGTTCCCAGAGGTGTCACAGAATAGTGCCTCGCATGGAACCTTGGTGTCTCTTGACGGTTAATGGTAGCAAACATTGTGTTCACAATTGATAAGAACTGCATGATTCTTTCATCTAGATGCAAGTCTTCCAAACCTGTGTTAATTTATTTTGTTTCAAATTCAATTTCTAGAAATAAAATTCTTATTCTTAAACAAAGCCTAAAACATAGCATTTCTGAAATCATAACTCATTTCAGAAGCTTTATAAACCACTCAGACTACAGATGAGTTCAGCCTGAAACTAAACGTTTACATAGAATTTGCCTACTAGAATCAGTGTATCACAGCTGTGAGCAGTACACACAACAGTAACCGACACACTACACAGGCCTTTTTCTTTGGGGGAAGGCATGAAGTCTCAGAATTTCTCTTCCAGATGCTACCTTAAGCTTCTGGAAATGTGCATCCAGCTAATCCTATCAGCATGCAAGTAGAACACTATCTCTGATGTAACCCTTGAAGAACAGATCTGAAACACGCTTGATTTAGAGCTTCACAGGGCAAAAATCCTAGAATGCATATGGGGAAGTGGTGAGGGGAAGGGTACAAATGGACCAAACAACACTTTCTCCGTATCATGGGGATACATAAGAGTTGCAATGATGCATCTTCCCAAATTTAGTATAGTCTGTCTAATTTACAGCAAGAGACAGTAACTTTTATGAAAAAAATTCCATTTCTTACCTTTGAAAAGGTATGGATAGTTCTTCCCATCGGAACCCAGGAAAAGCAGCTTTTTAGGTTTGGTTTTGGTAGGCAGAATTGTGATGGTGCTACCCACACTATGAATTGTGACTGTGTCTCTGGTGGATACTTCTCCAGGGAGTGCTATTTCAGTGTTCATCATGGCAGCCAACCAGGGACTGATTTCTTCAAGCCGTAAAAGGTAACTAGCCCGTTTCTGCGCTCTTTGCTGCAAGCTTAGCATAACCTATTCCAAAGAAATTGTGTTTTAGGTTGAGGTTCACCTCAGCAAACATTAAAAAGAAAACAGACAAACAAAACAAACAAAAACTCCAAAACAAAAAACTTAATGATCTTCCCCCTCCAGAATATATGGAGATTTTCTTAAACTAAATTTCAGTCTTGCTACCCTACTAATTCGTTTATAGCTTAGGGATAAAGATGACAAAACCTAAGCAAAGAATATCCTTTAAAACAATTTTATGCAGCATGTACACCCTGTCTTTTGATAAGCACCAAAGTCATGGCAAATCAAATTCCTTAAGAGGTTTGTTCCTGTATTTATAAATACTTGAGTTGTGGTGAAAGACAGCAGAGTTCAGCAACTCCTTATTCATATATCAATTTGTTTGCTTGTTCTGGCAGAAGGGGAATTACAAAAAAAATCTGTTTATGTAAACCCAAGTACCTATCCATCAAGCTATTTAAAAACTACCAGGTTGGCTCTGGATATCCAAATGGACAATACAGATACGTACTTTGTCTCTTCTCAGACCTTTAAGAAACTAAGAAAAGATGACATAACTGAAAAACTTATTACAAAAAAGTATCTTTGGGAAGGGTAGATCACTTGAAGGTTGCTGCACAACCTGAGGACTATGTTTAAGGATAGCTGGAGTACCAACTTGTTAGATTATGAATCCACTGAACTCAAAGGGCATAGAGTTTCAAAGAGACAGTATTTTAAAAAAAACTGAAGTCCTCTGTCCCAGAAACAGACAGGATTCCAGAAAGCAGAAGACGCAAGCTTTGAAAGAACATAATAATTCCATTAGGTAGAAAGGTAATAATGCAGATAGTCAAGGCATCAGCAGCATTTGTTAGGGAGGCAAAAACTACTGTGTGTTACTCTGAAGCATGCCTATAGTGAATGCTGGCTGCAATTATGAAATGACAAGAGAATAGCAATAGAAAACTACGGAGAGAGTCAAGCACATGCTGCAGCAAGAATGTTTAGAACCTTAACATCATATTATTAGGTTGTGCATACTATACCTCTTTAAATGGGAGCCAGCTGCTTCCAGGTTTAGCAGGATTCAAAGGATTCTTAAGTTTTTCTAGCGCATTTTCAATAGCATCTCCATAGTTATCCTGAAACCATTTCTCATGAGGAGTTTCTGCAGGAGCTGCAGTGATGCTCCGTACATGTTCCAAAGCAAATACAATGGGCTTCATTAGAGCTGTATGCTTTTCACGCATGATTGCTATCTTCTCTTCTCTATTAAGAAAATTAATTTCCTCTTAACTCCATAAACAAGTTACTTCAGAAAACAAGTTAAACATTAAAATGGATCACAAGTGAGACATCAAACAAGTCAGGAAAATGCTTACATCTCTAAAAGGAGGCCTTCGTGTACGTCTATATTAAAAGGAAAAACTATTTCATTCCACAGTGAACACATGTTCCTCTGAATTTTATTATTTTTTTTTTAAACTGAAACACTGAATAGGATCTTTCACTATTGGACACCCTGAGGAAAAACTCAGCTCAAAGCACTCTAAGCAACTTATTTCCTTTCTTTATTACAAGAGCTCTTGACTACTACTTCCTGATGGGGTACAACACTATAAAGAATGGAAAGACAGTGATTCTGACTGCCCTGTTTCCCCATTCCACGTCAGACTTGACAACAGAATTCAAGAGGCATTTTTAAACTTAGTAACTACCCAATGACTAGCAATTGAGAAACACATAGGTAAAAAAAAAGACCTGCTGAATACTGAAAAACAGAAGTGGTTTAAGGCATTCTGTTTATCCTATCTAGTACAAATGCCAAACAGGTCACTCCCCTTAACATGCCTTTCCTCATCTCAGCTGACTTGTAAGAAAGACTGGAAATAGAGAACTATAGGATCTCAAAAACCTCCAGAACTCGATATGCATTGGGTTTTACCACATTATCACTATGGAAATCCTAGCAAGGATTCACAGATGGACACTGTTGTTCTTATCACTTCTGATTTGATTAGATTACTAGCCATAGCATCAAAACGCTTGTGAATTGAGTCACTGGCTTACACAGAAGCAGCTAAGGCCATGCAAATTTAGGAGCAACAACACTGTTGGTCAATTTGACTGCATGCTTCCCCAAGAACAATCTTTTGTCATGCCTTTCATTCAGATTATTCACAAAAAACATACTTCCGTAGAGTGTTGTTGTTTTGAACCCTCTTGACTTCATCTTCCAGCTGTTGAATCCTTCTGAGGACATACATGTGCTGCTGCAGTAAAACTCCCAACCAAAGTTCATCCCAAAGAACTGTAACTCTGCGTAACTCAGCTACTAGCATCTGAACCTGTATAAAATAAATTAAGATTCACTTACTTTTAAAAGTACTAATATTAGGACTTACTTTTGTAGATGAACAACTCGGAAAAAAGATGACAGTCTAACAGCATCAAAGATGCAACAAAACTTTCAGTATCCTTCTGCACAAGATATACAAATTACATATTTTTAGTTCCAAGTGAGAGCATTAGTAACATACATTTTGCTTATTTACCTGCAATACCATTGTTGGATTTGCAGTAGAGAGTTTCTCCACAATTTTGCTGTAACAGTCCTGCATCATTGCTTGATCTTCATTTAATCCAACTTTTGTGTCATCTTTACTACTTTCTTGAGAAGTTGGGGGGCTCCCTCCATCACATTCACCACCCAACAATTCTTCTCCTTGAATATTACCTAGCAAAGTGGGGATGGCAGAAGGGAGCTTGTTCCCTAAATTTAAAAAGATGTTCAAATATTACCTATGCTGCTCTGGCCTCAGAAAGACAATACTAGTCGATACATCGTTTAGCATCAGGACCCCATATTACACTAATTACTGTCCAAGTATATGATGATACAATTGAAAAACTATAACTTATTTGCTAAACTGTTAGATCAAAGTAAAAGGTATCACTGATGTCCCATAATATGAAAGTTCTTAAGAAAAGTGTCAAGGAGTCACTAAAAAAAGAAATCAATATGATTTCATCCGGTATATAAAACACAAGCTAAAACATATCTGAACATTCAGTTTTTCCTCCATACCTGACGTTTGGGATTCACTGCTAAGTGAAATGGTACCCACTATTGCAGGATACAATATAAGATGAGGAGAATCTTGAGCCACTCGACACAACAGGTTGCAAATACTTTGACGAACATACACTTCTGGGTGATTCAGGCGGGAGAAGAGCTGAGGAATAATACCTTTATATATAGGAAAAGAAAAGGCGCTGAGTCACTTTGTACACTGCAAATGATACAGACTTTTTTTTTTTTAAAAACATGCTATTTTTGCATTAGGAGAATGTGAATGGTCAGTTTCCCAATAAAAATTTCTCCTTGTTTTAAGTAACTGTCTTGTACAATACAGATGCTAGCTTATTTTCTCCTACCATTGAAATGCAATGCACAAATCCTGCAGTAAAGCACTAGGAATTGTTTTGCACACTGTATCTGTGGCACCAGTAGCTCTTAGTGTCAGCAAAATCGGATGTTTTACAAAGGGTAGTACAATTTTGCAATAGTTGGTCTCTTCCTGTACTGCCTTCCGCACTTTTACTCAACAATTTTTTGTGGGAAGGCCCCTGAACAACAAGAACCAGTAGTGGAGTGTCAAACAACTCCTGAGATATTTGTCTTTGGCCAGTGGTTACCAAGAAACTTAAAGATGAATCTCTTCTCTGAACCAGTTTTCAAACTGTAGCTAGGAAAAAAAAATTCTTTTTTCAGAAAGATGCAGCAATACTTCACAAATTACATTTTCTTTCTCCTTTCAATGTTTTAATGAGAGGTGGGGGGGAAAGAACCTGTATTAATGATCTATTCTAAAACCAGAACATATAACCGAGACTGGACAACATCTTGATTTAAATTATTTAAGTAAAAGCAGAATTAAAAAAAGCTTTCTCTTTATCATGTTTACATCTGAACTTTATGAAAGTGCAATAAATAACTTTCTGCTTATTTATATTTAGTGAAAATGTGTCAAAAAAATAATTTTAACTACTAAATAACATGTAATTACCTCTCCAAGGAGCAGTAGGTGTAGTTTCTAGTCCATGCTCTAGATACTGTCGAAGTTCCCCAGCATGTTTCACAAGCAACCGTAACAATCTTAAGGTTGCCATCACAATAACATCGTCAGTGCTTTGTTCAGAAGTATTTCTTAAATGCAGCCTAGGGTCATCTTCATCAAGAGGAACCTTATATATCAAACAAATAATACTCTTAGCTAACTATATAGCACATATCATCATTTAGAAGTATTTGTAATTTAGCTTCCCTCACCAGCACAACACTAACCTGACCAGCATTGAGTTTGAGAAAAGTAAAATATGCACTGCAGGAGAGTTTATAGAGACTGAAGATTCTGTCTACAACTTTTCTCCAAACTTTAATTAACCCTTCTGTTGCATTTTCATCAAGATCTGAAAGCCAGGGACAACTTGTTAATAACTGACGCCATATAACATCCACCATATCATCTTCTTCATTGTCTTCATTTTCAGTGATTTGTAGAGTCATATCTTCATCCTAAATGCAAATAAAGATAACAGATTTGACTAAGTTCCCCTGCTGCTTCTACAAATGCACATCAGTTGCTGATCCAGTTTTTGTCTGGGCAACTCACTCAACTGCCTTACTTGATCATACCACCATAATCTACAGAACAGGTGTGTTGTTACTTAGCTAACAGCTGATTTCTTGAGAACTTCTATATTATCTGAATTTTGACTTTAAAACATTTACAAGAGTTAATATGATTCACAACTAGAGGAAAATTAAGTTTCAAACTGAAGTGGAATATTTTTAAGCAAGCAAATTTCCACTTACTTGAATCCCAGCTGGACGACACACTGCCTGCCCAAGAATTCCATAGATTTTCTCTTTATCTTCCTCTGTAATGCTGTCTGGAAGCAAGCTCTGAACCTCAGATTTCTCCCGGGGCAGCAGACGAACACCTTCTCCCTGACTGTAATATTTAATGAATTATTGACCCCCAAAATAATATTATTTGTAGAGCTGAACCTATTAACATTGTATATATAAAACATCATGAAGCTCACTTCTATTTAGAGAGGGCAAGTAATCAAGAGAATACTCACAGATCTCTGCTCACATGTAACTTATCATAGAGAACTACGATCATAAATACAGAGCTAGAGTTCCTCTTGAAAAAAGGAAATTTTTATGGCTTATAAATTTAAACGTTAGGATGAATTTACCTGGCATTATCAACTACTTTCCGGCCCCATCTGTAAGCCCAACTAGCAAGGGCTGCCCATGACTTGGCTACTTCAGGTGCCTGTACTGAAGACAAGTGATACAGTTGTCCCAAGATGAAGTCAGGCTCTCCAACTCCAATATTTACTGTGATGGGAAAAATAATACATAAAATCATGTATGTTGGTTTATGAGGTAAAACCTGTTACTGATTTCCTCAACACACAAAATAAAGTATTAGAAGTACACCGTGTTTTTTCGGTCAAGTTAGTACCCCAAACAGTCCAGTTTTCCAAAAACCAAACATTCTTCAGCTCTGACACAAATGGCAAAACAAAGACCAGTTTTACATAGGCTAACAACTCTACAATTGCTTTCTCTCTCACTTTCTTAGAAACATGGAAATGAAATTAGAGGCTCATGATCTCCAAAACACCAAGATACTATGCTTCAGAAAGCAAACTTGTATAAGTTACCTACGGAGAAGAAGAGGGGCACATGTGTTTATTTGCGTACACATCCATTAATATCTCTAAAATAATTCTGACACTCTGCAAGAGGGGAACTAAATTATATATAAAGTCCAGATTTAAACAAAGGGAGAGCTTTATCTTGACATTTGAAAAGTCTACTGAAAGTGGGGAATTATATTGTTACCACAAAATGCAATGAAAGTGTTCAAATTAAATGTAGAACAAACATCATAAGAAAATCTATGGTAACTCCTTTTCATGCTCACAAGGGCCTTTTTGCCCAGTCCATTATCACTTGAATGACAAAAACATTAGAAAAGTAGTAAAACCAAACACAAAAAAGTGCAAAACAAACACACAAGTGATAAGGCACTCAGCCTTTATCAATAGAACAGTGGCTACCCCTCAGTGGAACCATCAGTCACTAATTCACCAAAAAAAATAAATAAAAAAAAAGCAGAACATCTCTACCTGTAGATTCACTTTCAATCCTGGGGTACTCTTCTTCTAGCGTATTAACAGCTGGGAGATCAATCAAAGTATATATGTTTTTAGACAAGGTAGACAGACCAGTGAGATTCTGCTGCTGTCGAGCTCTATATACTTGTTTCAATTGTCCTGATATCTCTTTCCATTCCGCCTGAATCCATTTAGCCAGAGTGAGAATAGATTTAGCAACTGCATATTCAGCTTTGGCAGACTTGCAAAAGGATATGGCACAAGAACTCAGCATTTCCATAGCATGTGTTGACTGACCTGCATATCATTAAAAGTATATTTTCAGTAAAGTGTTAATTTCATTCAAAGTGCTTCTAAAATTCAGCATATTCACATACAGCTTGTAATACATTTTACAGAGAAAGTTCTTGTTTGAAATTAAAGCCGACTAGTGAAGAAAAATCTATTTGAAAACACTTTCAGATTGAGACAATAGCTAACAGGATGAAATCAATTCCTAATGACACTGTTCTACTGTGATTTCTTCAAGGTCAGAGGAATTAGCCTGATTACAAGGACAAGCAGCTCAAGTATCTACAAGATAATCAACAAACTCACCTGCTGTGTATAACAATTTTGTTTTTTCAATATCAAGTTCAGGACCCCATTTTTCATCCATCTGACCTGGTGCAGACAATTTTTTAAAGTGCTGGACTAAATCTTGTGCAGTGGTGGTTTTTCCTAGCTGAACTTCGCTGCACTGGGCAAGTAATCGTGTAGCTAGGGCAATATTTCCTCGTTTCCGGGCAAATTTTGCTGCTGTTAAGCCCAGTTCCATCAGATGGCTCTTAATTGGAACTGTTGGTTCTGAAGAAGAAAGACATTCTAAACAAAAGAATTAAACAAACAATAATTCCATCTGGGGTATTCAGACAATTTCTGTTCAATTTATTCTGTATATGGCCATCAATAAAAGAAAAAATGCTCAGCCCCTTATCTCCTAAAAACTCCTTCAGAAATTTAGATGACTGCAATTTTGACTAGAATATTTATATCTTATCTGAAAGAAAATATATATCTACAGATTATCTGCTGGGCAAATCAGTCATTTTCACTATAATCTTTCTTCTTAACTAGGAAATGTACTCCTTCCCTAATGCTACTTCCCCCCCCATTAGCTTTTTTCCATATCACAAATTTAAACGTCTTTCATAATTGATTTTAAAGACCAATTATTGAGATCACTGAAGTGTTCAACAGTAAAAGCATATAAGCATTTCAGAATAAGAACTTGTTTGCTTTTTTTTTTTTTAAATACTATCTACACTACAGTCATAATTGAGACCCCTGGTTGTAAGGCAGGATGCCTGAATAACAAACTTGCTTTTTAAAAAAAAGTAATCCATTTAAATAATTCAACAAGACATGGCTGCTTTTAACAGCAGTTTTAAGCTGAAATTCTGCATTTACCTTCCATAACACTAAAATAAGAGTTTGTATACCTTTCAGTTTTTCCATCAATTGATTCTGGTACACTGTGTACCTCAGAGCATGCATCCATGGCCTTACATCATGCTGTTTGCACGACCTCAAAGCATCATTAAAGAGAGGTATAAGACAGTCCTGTAAGAGGCAAAGTTGCATAAATATTTTAAAGTTACCTTTATAGTATTTTCAAAGTTTTAGGGGTAGTTTTTAAGAACTGTTGATGTATCAATTCTTTAAATACACTGTAATATTTATTCCTACAACAAAGTCAGATGTAATTTACTTTAAACGTAATCAAAAGAAATGCTATATTTACAACTATAAAAAGTCATCCAAATGAAGTGTAAATTAAAAACACTTTGGGGTCAAAGCATGTAAAGAAAACCAAAGAAAATTAAGTGAGGCATTTTTACAGTGCTATCAACAAAAGTCAGAACAATTAATTTATATTCTATGTTCAATATCTCATGACATGACTATTCAATAGAAAGACATTACCAAAATTTAGGTTTAAAACAGACCCACCTCTGATGTCAGTCTGTTGGATACAGTGTTTTCCAAAGCAGAAGAACAATACAACTGAAGAGTGCTCAACACTGGTAAAGACTGAGACACAGTGAGTGTGGACAGTCTTAGAGGTCCAATAGCTATCCGTGAAGTTTGCTTCAAGTATTTTATAACGTTTCTGAAATAAAAGTTAAGAATCAGAATGGTATTTTTGTTAGTCTTTTAAAGAAAAAAATGACATTAAAAATACTGAAAACACAAACATCATCTTCCTATGGATGATGTGAAAAATGTTCCAATATCATGCACGAGTTGCGTTATGATACTTTCTACATTACGTTGACAGGAAGCAGTACTTGATGACCTCCAAGTTGAACACCAATTTATTTTCCCTCTGTAAGTTTACACTTCACAACAACAAAAACTAGCAGCAAACACCACCATAGATGCTGAAGTACAAAGTCGAGTACACTTTTCACAAAGTTATGGTTAACAAACTAAAACAGGTTTTCCCAGTACATTACATTCATTCACAGCACGCTTTAACTTACTCAGATATTGACTGCCACTTTTGCTCCTGCTCTGCGTGGCTTACAGCTGTTGCCAGACATACTGAACTTCTCAAAAGTTGCACTTCCACTGCCTTTTGAAGTTCTCTTGGATCAGGACTTAGCATATTAGGAAGGAGCTTCTTCATGTCTACAAGAAGATTAAGCATTTGAAACCAACTACAACTGTCAAATTTTAGCATCACAGTTTGAGAATACATTTTTGAAAGCAAGGAAGTTTGGGAAAAGAACTTGTGTGTGCATGCATATACACACACATCATATGTATATAAAAATCATTTTAGTAATTTGTGATAGATTGAACAAAACAAATTACCTCCATAAGACACACATCTGAAAAACTTGCAACAGCATTTAGAATTATTATTGCCGATTATTTTGAAGCTTGGTTCACAAAGGTTACAGAACTGAACACAGCAAACTGCATTCGGAAGTTTCAGTCTATCATTTAGAGAGACAGATATAGGGGAAAAATATTTACTTTTGTATATGAAGTAATGTTAATTTATGTATTTATACCTATTTTTTCTTTGGATCCCCCTGCAAGTAGGTTAATATTTTCTCCTGGTAATAACTCTAGTTGTTCTGTGCATTCAGTAAGTTCTCCAGACTCAAAGCTGCTCAAAGATCTGCAATTCAATGTTTATAGTTTTATTTCACATTTCTTTCTTAATTCCAGATGTTTAATATCTTATGATCAAAACAGCAAAAGAAAGATTCAAGCCTAACTCAAAGCCCCGAAATTTTAACACAGCATTTACAAAAGACTAATTCTAAGCAAAGTTTCCCATTTTCACATATATCAGTAAATGGTAATAATACTGAACCAAATGGCTAAATTCTATATTAAAATGAAAGGACAAATACTCTCTCCAGCTATGAAACTTTTCATGTTGTCACACTATATACATAATACTCTATCATATGCAGGAAGAAAAAGTCTGAATTTGCAAGTACTTAAAAAACAAACAAAAATAAGATAAAAACAAAGGACAAAACACTTCATAGACAGAAAAGCAAGTTTTTGTGATGGAATTTCATGAGGCCTAGATTTCAATGCTTCACTCTCCATGAAAATTCCAGAAATAATGGAATATTGTGTAGGGCATAGATCATACAAATTTATATTGCTTAACAGCCTGTAGAAGCAAACTTTCATTTTCTTTCAATTGTTCTTCAACATCAGGAAATAATTTGGACATTATAGATTTTTAATCAAACTATACAAAAAAGGCACTGAAAGAGTAAGAGGGGTGATGGCTCAAAATCTGGAAGACTCAAATGCTCAAATGTTCTTGTTCCCATCTACTCTCAAGAAGGAGTTACTTAAGTATCCGGACTATGAAAGAAAAAAGTCAGTATGTGAAAATTCCCACTTTTACTGACTATTTCAATCCTCTTTAGGACAGAGTCTCTTCTTGGTCTGTTCAGGAGAACCAGACAAATACACCAAGTGCTAAGAAACAAACACACAAGCTATGACACTTTCCAAAAAAGTGCCACCTCCTCAATGCACTTGTTATTTTAGACTCACAAATTAAAATATTTTGTTTTTAAAAAGATTATAAAAATTTGCAAAATTCATAAAAAATGTATATATTAACAGGCAACTTATTTTTTAAATATTTATCTTGTAGGAAAATACTCTTCATCTGCCAAAGTAAGTAGCATAAATTTGATATCTTTTACTTGAAATAAATTAAGATGTTTTCCTTGAACACTTAAAAAAACCATAATAGTCAGAAAGCCACAGTAATTCAGAATGATGTTAACTCTTTAGTTATCTGTATGGCTTTTTCATATATGTCCCTAAGGACACAACTTTCTTCTTACCACACCTCTATTTCAATGATATCCAGTCTCTAAAAATCAACAAAAACTTTAATTTTTCAGTACTCTGAGATAGATACTGTTGAATAAATTAATGATAACCTTACTTTATGTAGTTAAAATCCGCTTTTAGATTGATTGAGGTATTACTAGTATTCTTCTTCAAGTCATGGACCATATTTTGCCATTCCTGAACAGCAGACCAATCAGCAATGGAAATGTAACATTCACATGCTTTGTTACCCAAGTAATTTATAACTTCAGGTGAAGAGTCACTTGGCTTAGTCAGAACAGTTTTTCTAGTTTCTCCTGTGCAATGAAAATATATATTTTTTAAACAGTAAGTCTATTATTCAATGTAATTTCCAAATCTGTTGTCAAGAGAAACATTCCATTTTTTAAAAACAAATAGTTACACAACATTTACAGTATTCTTTATTTATAACTTTTTTTTAAACATATAAACAGAACATTTTCAAAGGAAGTTTTGGAAAAACTTAGTCCATATCTGTAAAGAAATTTTAAAATATTAAAATTGTTAAGAACTAAATTAGGAACAAAGTCTCTTTTCAAAGATGAAAAACAGAATATTGAAACAAAGTCTCATATTAAGTTTTTCTTTTTGAACTAAGTAGCATGTGTGTGATATAATTAGGTCATAAATACTAAGCTTTAAGTTATGATAGTCTACAATAATTTAGAACTAAATTACTTTAAATACAAAATGTTTTACCAATCACTAGTTTCATTAAGCTAAGTCTCAGTCCTGCAAACCCTCATATATCTATGCATAATATTAGCTTCAGCGGCTTTAAGCAGTTATGTTTAACTACAAAGTTTTTCAGATTCAGGAATCAGATGTTGTGAAATCAGCATGGCTATATCACTGAATGTTTTACTTCTAATTCTGTGTACATAGAGTTATGAAATCTGTATTAGCTTTTAAAAGAAGAAACTGATAAACACTTACCATTCAAAGAGTGCTTTGGGCTGGCATTATTGACGCTATTGGAATTGGCCAACTTCAGCACAGCTTTATCAAAGCCTGCTATGCAGCAATCCACTCCCGTCATGGAACACAAGTGCTCCTGGTATTCTGCAGTTGCCTTCTCAAACCTTAAATGGTTTAATGTCTTAGTCAGCATTTTACAGCAGCAGCTTTTTATTTTTGTAATTAGACTATATTTTAACACTTCTTTACCACACAACCCAAAAAAATAATGCGTAACTTCAGGGGAAAAAAAAGGATGGTTAAGATAGAATAGAGTTAAGTCTACCAGTTGAGAAAGAACTTTCAGGTGATAGCCTAGTATAAGAGCTTTTCCATTCAAGTCTTAATGCCAACTTCAAACAAGTATAGGTTGAAGCACAGGCATGAGTTTTAGATTTGACTGTGGTACTTTCTACTCGAATGAATAAACCAGAATACTGATTAGCTAAATAACATTTACTAGAGGTTTCTAAAACTGGGTCTAGGACAACAATTCATATCTTAAACTTGACATTCCTGGGCAACTCCTTATGTATTACAAAGATATACATTACTTTAGAGTCTTACAAAATAGGAAAAATAAACAGTTCATAAAAAAAAAAAAAAAACAACTTTGTTTTGTTGGGTTTTTTTTAAACATGGAAACAAAAAGCTGTCCCTTTCTTCATTTCATACGCTTTTCCCAGTAGAAGAAAGGATGTATTCCTTTAAGTAGATGAAAAGCCCACAATATTCTTAATTAAGTTATGCTCTATTTTAAACATCACACATTGACCCACTAACTAGTATCAGTAACTGAAAATTCTACTTCAACAGAAGTAGAAGCTACATTTCCAAAACAGAATCAAAAATGTAAAGTATTTCCCTCAGATTCCCTCTCTCAAACTGTGGCCAATAACCAGATCACACCATTGGCCAGAAAATTCATTAGAAAAGATTTAAATTAATCAATTTTCACAATGCAAAGTTAAGTAGTATGCGAAAATAGTATTGCAATATACAAGATACTATGAAAAAAAGCAGCTTAGGAACACCATTTATATTCAAACCCTGGTAATTTAGTTAGAGTTTCCTCAACAAGGAAATTAGCTCAGTAGCCTTGATTCATGTCACAATTTAAAAGATTCAGAAGTAGAACTATAAAAAAGAAAAATAAGTCCAGAGTCGTACCATTCAGCATTAAAAACAAAACAAAAACACACACACAAACACCACACAACTTACCGCCCTTCTGCCTGTTGAGCTACAGAATTGATCCAGGCAAGACTCTTCCCAACTACAGCAGAAGACCAGACAGCTATACCCTGAATAGCTTCAGGACAGTGAAGCTCACATAATGCTTCTACCAGCATCATAATTGTCACCTCCAATTCATTTCCCTAAAACCAAAAGAAATGCTTTGTTTAACAAATCTCATATGAACTAAAAGCTATATACATTGTTAAATGCTTGAAAACAGTAAAGCAGTATTTCACTATACGCATACACAACGTGAAGTATTCTGCATATCCATTATGTTGCACTTCTTTTGGATGGGGGGGGGGGGGGCACTAACAGCAGAAGTTTTTATGCTGTGATTTCACAGCCTGAATGCTAAATTAGTAATCACTGTGTTATGGTCTATACCCATATAAAAATACATGTAAGAATTCATAAAGCTGCAAACGATAAACATTTAGTAAATCTCCTTTGTTTAAATATTTAAGCATATCAAATCATGCATTCAAGAAACTACTTGTGCCCTTCAACTTTTTAAAAAGTGTTAACCAGTTTATTCCCTCACCCTACACCCATGCTTATCTAGAAATTGCTTTGCAGGGGAAGGATTCCCTTACCATACATCTCCTTCCTGCTCACACCCAAAGCTTGGTACAGACATCGTCACAAGCTCAGGAGAGACCTCAGACTAATATAACAAACCTATCAAACAAGCGCCATAAGGTTTAAGCAGAACCTCCTGCTTAAAAATAAGTTATTCAGTTCAAACTGTAAATGAACTATAGCATTTGTTTATTAATTGTATTTGATCAAATGCATACACTACACACTAATCTCCAACGTAGTATAGCCTAACCACAAAAACCTCTCAAAACAGGAGCATGAATTTAAAATATTTTAAATAACATGATCCTTGACAGACCACTTCACTTGGTTTAGTGACTACTGATTGCCTCAGCTTAGTTCATTTAAAATATTGTGGGAATATTTTTGCCGTAGTCTACAAAGTCTGAAAAGAGAATACCTGAGAGATACTATTATTAGTTTTCATTTCTGTGAGCAAATCAAAACCATGTCTGACTGTGACAGCAGGCTGGCCAGCCAGCAATCCAACTCTCATGATGGAAAGTCTAATCCGTGTTAGCCAATCTTGGCATGTCTGGCGATTAGTATAAAAGAATGTCCTGATAACCTTTTAAAAGAGAAAAACATAACATGTTTTACAACACAGTTCTTTTGCATGCCTAATTATTGTAAGTACTTAATACTTACAAACACAATCAAGTCAAAACAAGTTTCTTTTCTCCAATTTAATTTTCAATTAAGAGGTAAAGAAACAGGTAAAATTCTGTTTCTTGAATGTTAAGAACTGCAGGTGCTCTGAAATCATGTATAGCATGCAACTGGCCAGACACACTCACAAGCTAAAAATCTTGACATGAACTGTCTATAAATTACACATTACTGCCAAGTCAAAATCTGGTAATTACACAACTTATTTCAACAGTAATGTGAGGAAACTACACAGAAGGAAATGCTGCTTACACAGAATTATTTTATCCTTCAAAAAGCAAGTTTAAACCTCAGGTAGTTGTGTTACTTTATAACAGGAGAGTCAATAACATACAAGTAAGTAGCTGCTATAAATCAAAGATACTGGAAACTTGCTTGATATTGCATCACCACACAAGCTGGTATTCCAGAAATGTATTTCCTATTTTCACATGTTCTCCAGGAATAATATTAAGTCAAAACTGCACAAATTGGCTTTTGAAGCGATTCTTCTCATTTGTCTAATTAGGAAACAAAGTTTGATTACAGCATTCCTTTCCAAAAGATTCCACAGTAAGACCTGGACAACCCTGAAAACTACCAATTTAGTGGACTATTTGAAGAAGCATCAGCACTGTAAGAAACAAACCTTGGGCGGAGAGGTGAGGGCATTGGCACATCCTTCATAAGCATTGTACATCAGTTTTTCCAAGTTCTCTAGATACTGTAGCAGGAGAACAAGCCTAAGCTGGTTGCTACTGTGTCCTTCATCATTGTCTGCAGTAGTCCATTGGCTAACATCTTGGTCAGGGTTTAACGTATGAGCTGCAAGACTTCTAATAATACCTACCCATTTTACCAAAACACAGAAAGAACAAGTTAAGTTACTAGACAGTGCTCTATTTAAATATGTCAGAAGATATCCACACCAGAGTTAAGTCTCTCAAAAGTGCTGCCATTACTAGCAATTATGGAACAGATATTCTGCAATTCCCTTTCTTGATATTTCAAACAGACTTGTTAAAATCTCTGAAATCCACTGGAAAAAACTGACTTTCTTGTCTTGGATAGGTCTTAGGTGCACAGTCTCTTACAAAGAATATCCCACATAAAAAAACCACCTATATTCTGTACATTACCTTCAATTGTTTGAAATGTATCTTGAGCTCTACCCAGAGGAGTTCTTAACTTCGAAAGAACAGTAAACTGAGCTGCTTCCCAAACAGCCCATTGCCAAAGAACAGCATCAGTCTTCAACAGATTGCGAGGGATAGTTGGTTGATCCCGTTTATCTAGTCTTTGACAACTGTAGAACAACCTTTCTAACCAATTATCCTTCCTGTAAGGAAACATCAGTATGTGAAAACAAGTTCATATTTTATACACTTGTTCTCAAACAAATCTCTCATAGAACTATTTCCTGCAGCAGTTTATATATGCAAATATATAAAAACATGCATCTTTGAATATATTTAAAAGTACCTAAAGAGAATTGTAAAAAATGATTGAAGGTAAAGCAATGTAACTTGTAAAGACATTTATAAATTTTAAACTAGATATATTCTGAAATTGTTCACTATCCATTTGACATCCATGAATTTCAGTTTTAAGAGAAGTTCTTACCCAGTTCTGTGAGAGCTTCCGTACAAAATGAAACTAATGACATCAGAGAAGTCCTGTGGATGGAATGTATTACTTGGAGCTTTGCTCATATGACTTCTTATAGCCAAAGAAATTTCTTGTATTTCTGTGTGGCTACGGTTACTATAGGAACAGGAGGAAAAACAACACCATAATGTATTTGAATAAATCAAATGTTATGCTTTAAAAGACAAAGCAAAAGACTTAACGAGTCAATCATTTAAAATATTTTTTTTCCAATAGTTATTCTTATTTCACACACATCTTAATCCTCAACAATAAAAGGTAGTAAATTACCATAACAGAGTATACCTACAGTGGAAAAAACACTTGAATGCAATAAAAATGTCTTCTCCTCCATGAGACTTAAGTTTGATATTTATATATGTGTGATTATCCAGAAGCAGTTCACAAGTCATTTACAGTAGATATTCAAGGTTCAGGTTCTCCAGAGCAGGAGACTACCACATACCACAGGCAATTCTGAATATCCTGTCTTTTCTGTATACAAATTGAGACGTTTTCTATTATCAGGGGCATCAAGCTAACTGAGAGAAATCCACAGGGTAAGAACTGTTATACACTGCTCACTGCTTTGGCTTCCTTCACAAGAAACTCCTTCAATGCAAAATATTTTGAAAGAAAGTCTACGCATGTGCTTCTAGACTAAAGCATACAGTTGAACATGTTAAAGTTAAAAATTACCGACTCGCATCTTTTGAGTATAATTGCAGGTAATATTACTGAAGTTCTGGATAACCTGTACCTTACAAGTATTCACATTTCTCACAAGCAGTCCTGCTTAGTTTATCAAATTTGTTAACTACTTTGTATACTACCTGTAGTAAGCCTGTAGCAAAGTAGAAGGGACACCATGACACTGTCTTTCTTTAAATACTTTAAATTGAGAAAAATAACATTCAGCAAGTATTACTTTTCAGATAAATCTTACTAGAGCAAAAATCCAAAGCATTCTCTGTATTTAAATTAGCCTGAAAACTTACCTCAATACCACATCTAAGGGAATTGACTTCAGAAGTTTTCCAAAAGTTTGTCTCACACGAGCACCACTATGTACTAGTTGAACACGACATACATCAACACATCTGCATCATCAAAAAGGACAAAAGAAAAGAGTCATAACATTTCCATTAACAAGATAATTCAAAGAATAGACAGAATTCAGTGCAAGTACCTTTGTAAAAGATCATCTGGTAGGGACGAAGACAGAGCATGGAGACTACTACATGCCTGAAGACAAATATTCACATCTTCCAGAAGGGCTGCATTAAGAGTTGAAAGAAAAGATGTTATTCTTGCTAGAATTTGATAATTTACTCATTATTTTGGTTGTGGCAGAACATCTACAGACATTCTATAGCATATCTGGTAGAAAGAGGCACAGGCGCTATGCATTACTTCTATTTTGATTTAATTGACTGGTTTCATCATAACAAGAAAATGCTTATAACACAATTGACTTAAGGATTTGTTACTGTTTTATATGGCCTTTTCTGTTTGTTGACAGATTAATCATCATATGGCCTATGTACATTTGTACTATAACTTTTTTAATAAGGAGAAACAAAGGTAAAGTTAGCAATCCCCAGCCTTCGGAAGTTATGGAAACAATTGTTCCCACATTTTTCTTTCCAGGTTATTTTGAAATCCAGCAAAATATATCACTTACAGAATGTTTCCATTGCTTTTGATAAAAAAAGCAATCTTACTCACAAGATTTAGCACATCGCTGACATTCTTCGTAGATCAATTGCATAATCACAAGTTACTATTTTAAGAAAATAATTATTTGCATAAGTAATAGCTATTGAATGCATTTGAAAATAGGAAAGGAGAGTGAGTTTTTGTGCAGTTATAACCAGAGGCTCCCCCTCCAAAATAAAAGAGACAAGCACAGTTAAGACTATCAGTGAAATATGACTAAGACATTATATACTTAATTATGCATGATAAAAAATAGTAAGCAAAAAGTTTCCAATATCTTACTGTTTGCTAGAAGTCCTTTGCAAAATTTATGAAAAGATGGGAGAGAAAACAATGGTGCATATGTTTCTGATTTTTTCATCAGAACAGCCACTTCCAAAGCCCATGTCATAAGTAGTTTCCTTAAAAAAAAAAAAGAGAAGTATTAGTCACCCTATATGATTACAGAAATATGATGTCTTTCAATATAACTTAAATTACTTCATGTTACAGATGAGTGTCATACAGTAACATGCATTTTTAATCAAAATGCCCTTAGCTTTCACAGCATATTGGTAATACAGCCTTGCAAATATTGTAAAAGTTTACTTTAAATCAAAGATTTTTTTCCAGCACAGTTTTGATAGCTCTGCTTTTAATGTATAGATCTTATGAAGTTTTCAGTTTTTGTGATTTTCACACAAAAATGAGCAACCACTTTTTCCATAGATATTACTGGTATTTCCAAAAACCAAATACTTTACCAGTTAAAGTTACCCCAAGTTCTACAAATGAAAATATTGCCCTCTTAATTAATAACAAAATGATAGTTACCTGGTATCCTGAGTAAGGTTGTCCTTCTTAAGCAGCAGCCCCAAAAGGTTTAGTATGATTGAGAAATGTTTCTTTGTAGCTGTGGTTACAGTACTTATCACTGCTCCATCAAACAGGGAGGGAGAGGAAGAACTGAGGCTGCTGGATATGAAATGGTCATGCCTGGAAAGCAAGGAAAGAATAAAACAAAACAAGGGATATTTCCTTAAATATAACAGGGAAAAAACAATAGCAGAAGTTAATATGCACTCACACACTACCAGTAATTACATCAGCATAACCACCACATAAGTTAGAAAACCAGAAGTATTCTGATCCTTGGCATATAAAAACAAAACTACAATTTTACATTAGGCTACATAACCCAGTAGCATAGTTTCAACTATCTCCAGTATCAAATGCTTAGTGAAAAAGCACAGAAGCTATGCAATTAATTAGTACTGTCTCTTAGTTTGGCAACATTCTATAGTAATAAGGTCCAAAATGCATTTAAACCTGTTGTTTACATTTCACTGTCACTCCTAGATCTCATAGTAAGCAAAATAGCTCCTTATTCACTCTCAATAAAATTCTCCATCAGTTACTGCTACTCAAACTCAAGACTCCTAGCCTGTCTCTGAATAAAATGCCAAATTAACCCAAAATAGGTTTTCTTGACTGAGACAGAGACTCCCTGCAGTTATGAAAGTAAAAACTGATTAAGGAAGTTTGGGCAAAAGCTGAATTGTAATAGTTTAAGTTCATCCCTTCAGAAAATACATTCCATTTAGACCAGCCCATCCTAGTCCATCCTAAAATACTGACAAATTACTTGTCTTCATACCTGGAACAATGTGAATATAATGTATAGAGAACTGCATACTGGACAGCAGGAAAATGAACTGCTATGTCATCGTGAACAATCATCAGATTTTTACTCAGTAGTGCAAACACAGTCGGCGAAAGGGCCCACATCTATAAAACAATTGCAATATAAGCACAAAAAAATAATAAATAGGATCTATTTCTAAAGTGTAATTTCTATACCATTAATTATTTTGTTTTGCTTGTTCACAACACAAGGGAAATAATTTTTTAAAACTCCATTCATTCCCTGACCTTGATTGTTTCTTTCCCCTTTTTAAGCCTGTTAAAGGGGTTTATGTTTTTATTTGGAAAGATAAGGAAGAAATGTTCTCACATGTCAGATATAGTATCGGGACAGACCTAAAACTGCTCTATCCATCTCATTTTTCTCAAAGAATAACAACAGAACCAGTGCATGTAAGATAATCTACCCTGGAAACTGCTTCTCATTACGCACAGACTAGAAATATAGTCCACCCATTCCGTATCCTGTATGTTTTAATACTGGAAGTCCTTTTTCTATATTATAAAGTCAGGAAACAAGTATAATCCCTTTAATCATATATACATACTACTGGTGAAATCTCTTATGGTATATTCAGAGTCTTGTGTTTACCCTTTAAGTTAAAAGAAATCCACAGCTTAAGTAAAAAGGTGTTTTTAACACTTTTTGTACAGATTATCTGTACAATTTTTACTCACCCCAATTAATGAGTTTTTAGCATTTCCAATAGTACTTAGTGCACTGAGGTCAAATATAACAACAAACTTTGCATTAGCCACATTGAATACATGGTTCTTGAAAGCATCATGCTGGATCTCAGAACAGGCCTCAGGAAGATGTAAGCTACAGAGAAGACTATTTAGAGCACAGGTCATTTCTCCTAGAATCAACCTGTAAGCAGTCTCCAAAACAGGAATGTTCTTCAGGCTCAGTACCGCTTGATATACAGCATGGGCTGCTGCAACAACCTTGAGAATATAAAATAATTTAAAAAATAATCAATTAGCATGAAATTTTAATATATCAATTGCCAATATAGAATTAAAAATTACACTTCTTTATGAATAGCATAGTGTGATGCAAATAAGTCTTCAGTTTTCTATAATTAAGAGTTACTTAATTATATAATCTTTGGAATGCTTTCTGAACCAGCTCTTCCTATTAACATAATGCACGCTGAGTATGAAAAACATACCAACTAATGACTTTCCATCTGGTATAACAACCAACTTACCAATTCCTTATCCAATCTAAATGCCTGAAACAAGAACTAGCTGCATCTGCTCTCTCAGAAGTTTCATAAATGCAGACATATAAAAATACACACACACACACATATATTTAAGATGAGCAAAGTTTTACAGCCTAATAAATATGTTCTAAGAAATACATGAAAGCTGTTGTAAAACACCTGTAAAAAGTCCCCTTCTCTTACCTCTTTCTCCTTATGATAACGAAGTACAAGTAGTTTAGACTCTGGTATAAATAATTTCTCTACAAATGATGATGGCAGTTTTGTATTTATTTGTTCAACAATCTAGCGATAAAAATAAAAAATCTTTATCTGAATGGATTTATTACAGATTAGTAGAAAAACAATATTTTAATCAATCTTAAATATTTACATATATTTCATTTAGAAAACTCTTACAGAAATAGCTTCCCAACAATACAAACATTTTATATTTGCTTTCCCAAATTCACATTCAGTGATCTAGCTATTTTTAGGCTTTTCAACTCAAGTAGCACTTAAGAGCAGAGCTGAAAATGTTGCTCGATTAACCTACATCAAAATGGGTTTAAAAACTTATGTGGCCTAGTCTTCGAGAACTGTATTTTGAAGAAGTCCAATTTCCAAAGTTATTGTCTGTGGCAAAAGTAGATAAACCTATTAACCACTCAAATTTTGAAATTCAGTGTTATCAATTAGAGAGGCCAGAAAATGGCATTGCCCAACAGTCAGCAAGAGGGGGAAAAAAGCCACTCTAAACTAAAAGCCACTTTATCAACAATCCAAATGCACAAACAGCTAGCAGGATATGCTTCACACAAAAGAATACAAGCATTTAAAAGAGGATTATCTTTGCTTATAGTCAGAAAGAGTTTAAAGCAAATAAATCTATCTCAATATCAAATATGCAAAAAAGAAGCATTATACATATAAATAATATTTTTCAATGGGAAAAACTACAACAATAATAAAAGTATATACAAACCAGTGTCAGCAGATTCAAGACTGAAATGATATAATCAGTGCCACAAGTCTGACAATTTTCCATTTGATCTAATCCATATGTGATAACCATGTCACAGTGTATGGTCATACTTGGGTCCAGACTACCAAGTAAAACACCAACACACTCATTGGCAGCTGTAAGGACTGCTTCAGAAAAGAACACTTGATTTGCTGCCGTCACACATCTCATTACTCTGTACAGAACCTGGAAAAATTAGAAAAGAAACTAAATTAAACTCCATTTAAGGGAGAAAAACTGCACATTATTTAATCACATCCACATCCATTTGATACTGTATCCTATATCCTCCTTTGCAGCATGGTAAATTCTGTCACGAGAATATTCTGACTAACACACATGTACATTACACTTTAAAAGTATAAGACAAAAAATGAACCTTTGATTGCTAGGTTTGTTACTCATTTTAAGACCTATAAAGACATAGAAACCCAAAATTAAGTATTTGGAATTCTATTCGGCACCACCTGACATCAACAGAACTCCTATTCTCTTGTGAAAGACGGACTAGTTTTGTTTTCTTGGACTTGTGTCACAAGAATCCTCTGCAGATTAAGATGCAAGTTACACAACTGTCTTGGCATTAGTTGGGAAATCCATGCCACTGTTTATCCAAGAAGTTATCCCTGATAGAATTCTGCAAAGGCATAAAATCTAATTGTGCAGCTCATGTAACAGCAACAAGAGGTTAACTGCAAATATTTTTGTTTTGTTTAATCTTTGTTCCAAAATCATTCACACTCTCTACAGCTCCTGTTACAGAAGCACAGAAGCTACTTCTACATTGTGTAATATTTATTCTGAGTTTACACTCTCCCTTATTATACTTTAGAAGAAAAGGACTTTGCTATCTGATTTTGATTAGATCCAATTTCAGTAGGGATACAATAAAAACTACATTTTGTAAGCTACACTCATAATGAAACTTAAATTTTTATAGCACCATAATAATTCGAATAAACGGTAACATGTAACATGGTTACAAAGACAGATAACAAGCATGAACTTAGTCATATGAAATCAGAATATCTTCATAAAATACATTATTCTCTGGTATTTATGACTCCCACCTGCCACTGTCACAATCTATACCAGAATATTTAATGGAATTCTTGTAGCATATTTCTTTAATAAGGAAATGTATACATTCAAAGCTGAATATAAGTATATTTATCAACTGCCAGACATACACAGACTCGAACTCAGGCATGAAGATTTGTCATCATATGATGATGATTTATGTCAGCAACAAACAAACAAAAAGAAAAACCTGAATTCTTACATCAGTTACGTATGCTTCCGTAATTGGTGGTCCTCTAATTGGGCTGAAGCGTTCCCCAATACTCCTCACCACAGTACTGAAAACCCGAAGAAGTGCAGCCAGTTTAGGTAGCGATACTGAAGGAGGAGGAATATCTTCATCTACTGATTCTCCAGAAGCCACATGGCTGAGGTCCTACAGTGCACAAGTTTCACTTATCAGTATACATTATTAATAGTTACAATATATGCATAAAAGATCAAAATACCAGGTTAAAAATACTTAAATATATCTAATATATTAACATATAGACATTATCCAAAAATAGATACATTTATCCAATATAACTAACTCACAAACATACCAAGACAGGATATATCATACCACACAATGAAGAGCAAGTCAGAGAACAGTAATGAGATGGTGCTCATCAGTTCAGCCACTGGAACAGTACTCAGACCACATCTTGCAAATTGAGAGAGGCTTAAAGTGTTCTTGCTCCCTGGATCATGACCATCCACACTGCTGCACTGTTAGAGCAGTTTGCTGCATACCTCTGCCTGTGCTAGCTAGCTACCACTCTCCCGTACAACCCCCGGCTGCAGTTTGGGTCTCGGGGCATTCCAGGGGCCATTCCCAACACACTGTTTACCTGCAGCTATCTTGATCTAGAGACTACGAGTTTATGAGTGGGCTATTTCGTGCCAGCTGGCTTCAGTGCCTGGGAACATTGCCAGAAGTGCTGATCTCATTAGTATAGATATAGCCTTGGTCAAACCCACTGCAAGATAAAACACGCTAGCTTAAACTGTCTCCTCCTTGATTTAAGTTGATGCATGCTATCTTAAAATTCTACCATGACTAAGGACATACATATTGTCCAGTTCAGCAGCCAAGCTGATAAGCAGTGACTTATTACACTAACTTAATCACAATCATACGTCCACATCTACAATCACAAAAGTGCAGATTTCTGTAGATGTGACAGGGCCAAGAAGGTCTGGGAATCCTAACTCTTAAAGCTGTACCATCAGAAGTCTTCCTGTACATATAAGCACGCTAATAAAACTGAATAATTCATTTGAGTGAAACAGATTGCATTGAAAATGCAGTTTTACCTATGGAATCTGCACCTAAACTAGAGCAATTCTGCTAGCAACTCTAATTATATATAATATGGCATTATTTAGTTACAGCCATACAGTCTTCCAGAACACATTTGCCTTAAGGAAAAAAGAAGAAAAAACCCTCCTCCTTTACTGAACCTTCAAACAAACTATAACTGTGCCCTATTAATTAGGCAAAGGTTTCAGAGCTCCTGCTGCATTATTTACTACACAGTATAATCTGTTACTCTGTTTAAATGCTTGATATATATTATTAATCTAAGACAGCATTAAAAATCTCTTTTCACCCTCCCCAAAACAGTCACTTCAACTGAAAAACTTTGGACAATTAGAGAAAATATCAGGAAAGAGTGAAATAGCTTCACTGCAATTCTTTAAAGTTAAAGATATTTCTGTTTGCCTAGTTATTTTAATTTGTTTTAACACAACAGTCTCAAAGACAAGGGCTGAAAGCCTGGCTGTAATTTTATCCAAATAGTCTGTGAGCACTTAAGAAATATCATTCTACATCCTTTGAATATATTCTGAAATTTCATCCTCTTTTCCCCAGGAAATTCATATAATTTTATTTTCTACAAGTGTCATATTTACATAAAGTCACAGCCGCGCATTTCTTAATGACCTTGTAACAGTTAACTCTGCTCTCTACAATAAAGCCTGTTTACCTCAGCATAAGCTTCCATATCTTCTAAAAACTGACCCAAGAGTGTGGTAGAAAAAGTAAGATCAGCCACCCAAAAGGGCTCCAAGCTCTGTAACCATCCTGTATAAAAATACCAAGCCAAATAGAACAGATGAACAAGGTAACATTCCAAAATGAAAAATTTTTAATTCCATATTACTAAGGTAAGAAAAGGTCATCCACATGAAAATTTTATAATAAGCTTTTTTTAAAAAATTATCAATTGTATTTCTCTTTTTTGCCATTTTCACTTTAAGGTCAAGTCCTGTCCCATGACATCTATACATTAAAGAAAGAATCAAGAATTATGATACAGTAAGCATAATGACTTGCTGTGAGCTCCTCCAAGACAACTACTGTAGTGGTAGGAAGAAGTCTCGCAGTTTCCTAAATTCCAGTATCTTTACCACAGACATGTTTGAGAAGTACATTAAGAGGCAACTTAATTTTTCCACAACTTAATTTAAGAATTGAGAACTAGAAAAATTATTAAAAATTCCTGAAGAGTTGCACAAAGCAACTGACATTTAAGTGTAGCCTGCATAAAGCATCCTTTTCCCACATATAGGATAAAACAGCAAATGGAAGTTTACTAGGAACAAAATCTGTTATACAGCTAGAAATTCATTTTTGTTTCATGTCCACATCCATGTCAGTGTGACCAGACACAAGTAAGTAAACCTATGTCTTCTGCAGGCTAGAGTGGACTACATCAGTGACTCTTTGGCCAAACTTACCAGACACCTGTTGCGTCAATGAAGGCTTCTGAGTGTGATCTATATGCCACCCAACCAGTATGTCCACTGTGTCCTGAACAACAGTTTTGAAAAAAGGTTAATTACCCAATATGTTATACCAACATTTCTATGCAAGACAGAAAACAGAGGACAGATTAAGCTTACCCGAAAATTGGTGCTGAAAATGTGTGGGTAACATCGGGACACCAGAAGGATGCATTTGACACATTTGCACAATAACTCAGGTGTATCCACATTTTCTAGAATGGACTGCAGGCTGGTCATTACAAGCTAAAAGGTAAAGCAAAGCTACTAAACATTTCACTTCATTAAAACAACACATGAAAAAGTCGTAAGTTATTAAACACAAACTGCATTTATTAGCAAACTACTCTGATTCAGGTACTTTTCAATATTCGTTCTGCACGGAGACAAAAAGATAAAGAACATCACATACACCGCTTCAAAACAACCACTTCAATTAGGCTTCTGCTTGGGATATGGTAGACGCAGGTTCAAGGTTTGGAGGTGCCATTTTCTTAGATTTTAGTCAGTCACAGGACAACTAGCTGTCCTTAGCTCCTGTTTCTTCTGCTGAAGCTTTCTGGCTCCATAAAATAAATATTAAACTGGAGCACTGATCTTGAATATAGTAGTTTTACACCTAAAATAGACCTTAAAACCTGAACCAAGGGACCAGGTTTGTCAGCGCACATCCTCCCCGCTGTCTGATGCGACAGAAATTTAAGTAGAAATTGTAAATGGGAGGAGCACATCTAAGCAATCAAATGGCTGCTTTTTGTTTACCATTCCACTTGAGCTGTCTTTTCGGTTTCAACTTGATTCTTCATCTTGGATCTGCGATAAATACTAAAATGTTGCATCCAAATATATCAAGTCTTATGAACACACGACATTCTCTTCTAATGAAATCGGAATCATAAGAATTCTATTTGAACAGAAAGTTCCCTCCCAGTGGTACTTATACCTACACTCACCTATTACATCAACATAGCGTTACTTGTTGTTCATTCTAGTTAAAAAGTTGATTCAAGCATTGCACTACAGAAATTGTTTATGTTCCTGTTTTAACTTGTAGTCTTACCTGCATTACAGATGAAAAGGCTTTCTTTTCTCCTACAGTCTCTAGTGCTTTGTAGGTTGCACACAAATAAAGAAGTTTTACTTCATCTTTTGTGGATGAGCTGAATTTGCTAAAAATCCATTTAAAGATCTTCTCAGCCTCATAGCTCAGAGAAGCACAAAGAAGGCCAAGACAGCAAGCTCCTTCCTGTCTAAGTTCTTGAAGCAATTTGCTACTGTATTTGTGGGAAGAAAAAAGAAATGTAACATTTTAGAGGTGAGAGCAGAACAGGAGAAACCATACCAAATTAAAACATTTTCTAAAGAAGATAGGTACGTGCATGAACAAAGCTGTTCTCCTCCTACTTAATAGCAACAGCCACCATAAAGTTTAAATAAAAATTATGGATCCGAAATCCATTTTCTATGAAATAAATCAATTAAAAAGAATACCATATATGTTGCCAATTATCTACTTGGAACAAGCTATCCAAGGAAGAAGATTCATAACAGAGCTGACTTTGAAAACACTGATCTAAACACCAAGAAGCCTATACAGGCCCAAGTTCGCTCTACATATGCTCTGAATTAGCTATAGATGAACTAGATCTGGCTGTAAAAAAATTTAAGTTCAGTTTAAAAGCTACATAACCACGGCAGCACAACACTACACATAAGCTATTAAATCTAGTTGAGGCAAAACTTCATATCAACTATAGAAGCCGTATTTCTGCAGTAAAATCCCATGTCAAGTGTACTCTAGAGTCTAATAGTATTGTTGATAAGCTTAAGAAAGCCTTAACTCTTCCCCAGTTCTGTCCTGTTAGTATGATTTGTCACACCC
Source organism: Apteryx rowi (assembly GCF_003343035.1). Taxonomy (NCBI): domain Eukaryota; kingdom Metazoa; phylum Chordata; class Aves; order Apterygiformes; family Apterygidae; genus Apteryx; species Apteryx rowi. Next base: position 8,039,716 of record NW_020450871.1, on the reverse strand, counting down.
ATGAAAAAACAGTGAATGACAATTTCTTTCAGCACTTCCCCCTCTACTGCATTTCTATACTGAAATCCAAATTTAACGCTGTCACTATTTTTCTTCCTTAAAATTTTCAAACTGCCTAGTTTTTCCAAATTTCAGCTTACCTTTCATTGAGTACATCATGAATGGCAGTCAGGATATTATCCAGTTGTTTAACCAGTACCTGTAACACAAGATACATAAAAGCCATAAACATAATACTGCCATAATAACTTCTGCAAACTAGATTCTGTTTACACCCACATTAAACACACCATTGCCAAATCTGCTTGCTAATAGAATGCTATTATGCTTTCCATGGCCACTGCAGACTATCATGAACTATATTAAGCAATACTGCAACATTATCCTACATGTTATATTTCATATTTAGTTACAGTAACCAGGAAAATACACTGGCAGCCTGATATCAAGTTTTGTTCTAAGTTTAGTTCTTGCTGATAACATTACATCACAAATGTAAGACTCATCATACAGCTTATCAATAACATCAAAGACTCAGTTTCCTATATTAATAATCAAGTGTATCAGCATTTAATTGAGCAGCTAATACAGTCTTGAGTATTAAAATTTCTCCTTAAGCAAGCCTGACTTTCAGAGAAATGGAGAGAAATCTTCCAGGGGCAAGACATTACTGATCAACTAGCACTTTCCAGTATATATAAGATCAGAAATATTTATTTGCCTAATATGCACTGAAATATATCAGTGAGTTGCAAAATAATATATTAGCTGTAACAGTATTACATGTAAGGTATCAACAAGAAGTTTTCCTGATGTGTTAATAAAAGGGTTTGTTCTTTCCTTTAGAAGATAATAATCTAACACAGTGGGCAGATGTTATTTCATATTTTTGTATTGTTGTTTAAATTTTGAGCATCACGACTCGGGGGGGGGGGAGGGGGAAGATCTGCCTGCTTGGCCCCCTCAGAACTCATGCGGACATTTTAAGAACATGCCTGGCCTCAAAGAGTCTATAAAAAGAGAAAGACAACGTCTATACAGTTTAGAAGCTGGAACAAAATGCCAGTATGCACTGCTTAAATATTTTTACTAATTTATTTTGTTGAGTACATTTACATTACCACGCCAAGACAAGAACTCTGTTTAATTACATTTAATAGTATAAAATAGTGCAGGAATTACTGCTAGGTTATGTATTGTCCATTATAAAATTTTACATTTGACATTGTGGAGATCACTTGACAGCTCATCTTATTCTCATTAGCTAGTTGGGAGAAATTCAAGGGATTAGCTAGCTGGGAGAAATCCAGGGAACAGTTTCTCAGTGACTAACTATTAACATTCTGATCACTAGGGAGTACAAATTTTTTCACCACTGCTTTGCAGACATTAGGATGGCAAGTCCAATATATTCTAAGAAATACTGATAAACCTAGATAAAAGGTAGTTATAAGAAAACTGAAAAAAAAATGGGTTGAGAATAGAAGAAAGTAATTCCAAAGAAAACATGGAATAATTATGGAAAATATTTACTCAGCAAATGCCTGAATTAACAAGGATTTTGTTTCAAAGGAAGGCTGAATTATTAGCTACACTTGCACATGGTCTGCTTGTGCCTAGATGTACAAAATGTAAGTCTTACCATGTTTAAGTGTCACAGCTTTGAAAAAGACCAGAAATACCACCAGACAGCAAGAGAATGAATCAACTTTTTATAAGCATGGACAGACACAGACGTCCTAACTTTTCCAGATTAACCCATAATTGAAGTATCTCAGCACTGCCTGTAAATGAGTGTCAGTGTATTTAAACTGTCACTTCTTGCCCTTTAAATATTTGGAGAAGTCCTAAGCTCTCTCAAAAAGAAAGGGGGCAGGGGAGGGAAAAGCATCTGACAAAAACCCTTTAATACTTCATTTCAAAATAAGCAATATTAAACACTCATGTATATCCACTCTAGGATAATTTTTTTCTGAATTCTTAGAAAACACTTGAGGACATTAAAGAGTTCAACACCTCGTTAAAAACCTAAAGACCTAATGAAGAAAAAGACTTATTATGTTGGCCTCACCATACCAGGGGAGAATTTACATTAAAAAATCCTAGAAAGCTTATGCACAATGATGAAGAGTCATGGGTTTTATTTTAAGTCTGAAAGACACAAAATACATTTTGACCTGCTGGAATGATATGTCCTAGTTTTTCTAAGGATACATATTATGGTTCTTAGACTCTTGATAACAATCAGGAATCTTTAAGGATTCTGTGTTTTAAGTTCCCAATATCTATCTATATCTAATAAGATGATCATTAGAGGCAAGATAACCAATAAGCAGAAATCAGTACCAAGCACCTATATTCAAAAAAGATACTGCAGTTAATTTTTAATATGTTAAGACAAGAGTAATTTAAAGCTTGAAAATTTCAAAGACAGATGACAAAATAGGTAAACACATCAATTACTGAAGAATAAGTGTTGCAACTGTTCCATTTATATGATTCTCTTTTATGCACTTCTCTCTACATAAATATTGACAAATGTATTCAGGCTGTCAAACTGTAAACCTGTAACATCAAGTCTCTGCAACTGATAGCTTCAAGTCTGTTCCCGTGTCCAACAGCAACCCAGTGGAAGCAAAACATTTTCTGTATTAGCACAATCTTTGTGAAACCTAAACTAGAAGTGCTGCATGCAATGGACAGTTTATCAAATTGATGCCGCCTTATTCCCAGAAATATTCTGTGTTTACAGAAATACAATTATCTGGTAAAGATAAAACTGCAATTTCTTCTCCATCAGGCTTCAGCTTTTCAAATAAAAGACACTAAAGTGCTGTCAGACTTGCAACCTGAAATCTGGATGAACAGCCATTACGACAGCTAACTTAAAATCATCAGAAACATGCCTTGAACTCAGATTACCAAAAAGATGTCAAATTGAAGCAAAACCTCCTACTGATTCTACCAGTCTCTATCGCCATTACGAAACACATTCACTGCCACAGATGCTTCCTACTGAGCAAAGTTACTGAGAAAACATTACAGCAAAACGGCACTGTTTACATCTCTAACGCTGTTTGAATTTACACTCTTCTTGTTGGCTTCTTATGGTACAAAGACTGACAAATAACGGTTTTGAGCAATTTTATTCCAGGGGAGGTTCAGAGTAAACTGCAATTTACTGTAAAATTAACTATAAAATTTTTCACTTGGATATAAACCACAGAAGCAATGAGGTATCTTAAGAATTTCTGCTCTTCCTCTCAGGAGAGCCCGTGGGCTTGCACCATGCAAATAACCATCTTCCCCAAAACAAGGCGCCATGTTTACTTCAGAGAATTTGACTCTCATTTCTTCCTCAGCCAACATATAGGAAGCTACTGAAGGAAATACTGGTATTTATGTGAGGACGACTCACAATTCAAATGTGGATAAGATGCTCTGGATAGGTTATAGGAAACTAAATGGCACTCTCCCTATAACTCAGTTTTTATACACATTTAGCTAGAAAGATGAGTTATTGTTAGACAATCCATTCACTGCAGACTGTATAAATATCTGCATATTTTTAATTTAAAATACAAAAACAGCTCTTAAACAAGACAACAGGATGTTTTACTTGCATTTTCTTCTATTTCCTTGTTGAAGGATATAGAGAATATTTCCAAGACCAGACAAGAAAAACAAATTGAATGCATACTTATCCTTATAGCTCATACATTCAGTAGTTTGCTTTAAGGCAACATGTCGTAGGTAATCAACCAGAAGAAAAAGTTTCCAGAATGTCAGAGAAAGACCAGACAACCCAGGAATATTTAATACTCTTTCCCTCATTGTGTATAAAAGATATTTCTCACAGACGTTTCTCAATATTTAGATCTTTGTAAAGACATGTTTTTAAAAAGACAAGTATTTCAGTACTATGGAACAGGAAATACTACTAACCAGTTTGTTTTCTGGTTGCTGAATGAATTCTTTCAATTGCTTTACAGTAGCCAGTCTTCGGTCTCTGTCGTCTTCCCGAGTAATCCTCCGAAGAAGATTTGACAGTCGAGACTCGTCAGAATAAGACAACGATCGCTCTGAAAAAGGCAATTGTTTTCTCTACAACATTTTCTCAATAATACATGCAATAGGCATTTGTGTACTGAGTAAGTCGTAATAGTACTTTGAGGAAAGAAAAGTGAAAAATACATCTTGATTTGTTTTAAAGCTAACATGGGGAAATTCAAATATAAAATCCAGTTTAGCTACCAAAATATTTCCTCTCCTCTGGTGGACAGAAAAAACACGGCCAGTCTCCTGTCTCTCAAACTGTTTTGTGTTTAGTTAGCAGATTTATCTCAATATTTACAAAGAATAAGGTAATTAACTAACTTTCAGAGCTGAAATATACCTTTATTACAGAAAAACTATACAACTACTTGACACACTTATAGCTTCGGTACTGAAATACCCCTACAGATACCTAAAACGTACTGTAGAATCTTAACAGTACCCAGGAAAACACACTTTCAGAACTAAGCAAAATTTGGATTTACTTCTAAACTAAGTCCTGGATTTAGTCCTCTTCAGTATAAATGGAACTAAAAATGTTTGGTGTGGTTAAATCAGTTTTCTGACTGAACATATAAACAAAATAGTTCAAAAAAAAATGTTTAAAGCAAACCCTTTGGAAAAATCAAGTTGCTTCTTTAAGTAAAGAACCAGATTATATCCCAAGTGACTACCAAGAAACATGATTCTCTCTCTCATTTTGGCATGAGAGAAAAGGTTATGGGTAGTCATCTTCAGATAGCTAGAAGAGTTATGCCTCTAAAAGGAAGAGGTATACAATTCCTCTGTTGAGGAACAGAACTTGTGCATAGGTACAGTGTACATTGATTTAAGTCTTTTTTCCCCTGCTGATTCATAATACAAGAGAACTAGTATCTTCGTAAGAAGACATTTCATATAAGTTGATCAAAATCACCATTGATATCAGCGAGAAAGGTCACAACTCAGTTTACTTGATCTAGACACCAGTTAGACCTTATTCTTCCTCAATACATATGACTGATATACTTCCCTCATTTGCAAAAAGAAAATAAGGTTTCTTTTCAAAAGACTAACATTAGATTTTTCATGGTGATTAAATTAGAAGACTCATGGAACATGAAGATTTTATTAGTCACAGTGACTATTATGTGAACATTCAAGACTACTACAGCTGACTTCTTCCTGAGGTTGCACATCAGTCATTTTTAGGAGAATACTTTTTCTGTATTATAGTCATGAAGAATATTCTCAACCTTACTGCCATGTCTTTATTTCTTGATTATTTTTTTTTTAAAGTATGAATAAAATAGGCTTCGATAATCTGTTTCTTGCCAGGCATCAGTTTAAGCAATAAATTTTGAAGACACCTGACATCCTGAAAGATTAGATGGCTTAGCAAACAGTAAAATGTCAAGAAGGGCTGAAGGATCAAATACATATTTTGTTCATAGCTAGAATATCTGCATAAGACATTAAATCTGTTGAGATGTTATCCAACAGGTATGAAGAATCCTTCTTTTAGGATGCTCCTGATTTTACAGGAAACTTAAGTATATAGATACCTATTTAGGAAGAATTTTCTTTTTCTTTACTTTATCTGGGAACCACAGCCTTCTGTAGTGGGGGAGAAAAGCCACATATCTAGCAACAAACATGCAAGGAATCACAATCTATGAAAGCACCTTCTGAGGTAGTATCTGAAGTCTTTCTGAGTGATGTTGCCAGTCTAAGAACTACAACTCCCGCTAGATCACCTGCATCTGAGGATCTCCTTTTATCTCCACCTGCTGGACCTGGCTTGCCCACCAACAGTCAACACAAAGCTGAACTCCAGGGTTGGAAAAAGGGACCTAGTGCAGTGACTCATCTAGGAAAAAAATTCTGATCAGTCCTGGAGAAGGAAGAAAAGGTTTAGGAAGGATGCAGTCTGCCTTGTGGGATACTTTGTCTATCATTTTCTTTAAAACCTGGGCAGCAGCAGCAGCAGGTCACCAGACCTTCAGAGAAAAAAAAATTTTTTTTTGAAAGTTCAGATGGAATAGTTAGGAGTCAAAACATATGCAGACAAGAATGGAAGTTCTTTTAAGCCTTGTTTATGATGGAAATTAATAGATTACAGTACATAGATAAAGAGTGCAACAGCTATTCCTAAATAATTTCAAGCATCGACTCTCTTCTGCTAGGAAAGTATTGTGCTACATTACTGAATGTACCTCAAAAGTTTAAGCTAAACTGAATCTACACATGCTTCTTTCACTTTTAGACTGCCTACATATGAAGACACTCAAAACAGCAGTATGAATCGACTCCTGAATTATTCAGTGCATTGGTGGTCCCTTAATACAATCCTTTCCAAGGTAACAGATGAGCCTCATGAGAAAGAAAAGTTTATTCTACAATATGCCCTCCAGCTACACACAACCACAGACACACCTGGACCAGAAAGGCACAGTACATGTCACCTGCCTTTTCTGTCACACCCAGTTTGTGCTGATCCCTGCCACACAGCAAGCATGTGGGAAACTACAACCAGCATCAGCTGCGTCAGGTCACTAGAGACTGCTCTTGAAGGACAAAACAGGATGAAGTGGTTTGGAAAATACTGCCTTACTAAATTATATGTGTGTGTGTATATATAGATAGATAGATTCTAGATCTTTGTAAAGTAACTCTTTTCCCTAGAAAGGGCTGGCTGGCTCTTCAGTTTTAGAGGAAAATTCAACAGAAACGAAGTCCCAAATTAGTTAAACCTTCATCCTCTGATTCTCTAGTGCCCTGTCTTCTCTGCATTTATCACTTTGTTTGTAATCTCTTCATGGAAGACACTGATTTATTTTGAAAATACAGTTGTGCTGTCCTATAGATGGAAAAATCCTAAAAACAGACCTGTATAAACAAAACCACCACCACCAAGGTTACTGGTATGAGAGACATTTCACTGCTGCTGGAACAAGACATAATGTTCAAAATTATCTACTAAAAGCTCTGCTTTTATTCCATTTAATAACTGAGAAACATTACACCCTGAGACAGAAAATGTTGTCTGTTGAGCCATAATCATAACCTAAAATAAACCAAGGAATAAAATAACCAATATGACTGAAATATGTTAATCAAAGCACTCGTTAAAGAATAGCTGTACAAGACTTTCTGGTGTGTGTGTGTGTGGGGGGGGAAATCAGCAAATTCTCAGCCACATACCACAGAAGACTACTATTTAAAAAAAAGCTAAGAGCACACATTCATACCATGACAAACTCAAGCAAATATAAAAAATTAAAAAAATGATACTTGCTGTGACATAACCCTATTTTAAAGAAACTACCAAAAAACAAAAATGATTTGCTGAAACCTACAACAATCATGAAGATTCCCCAGTTAACAAGGAGACTCAAACTCTGGCATCTAGAGAAAAAAATGCATACAAGAAGCATACAAGTCGGAGGTAGCTACTTCAGTCATTCGGGACAGTTTTAACATTGTAAAGATTCATTAAAGAGGTCTAGGAAGACACGGTGAATTTTCTGCCAATAAATAAATTTCTGCCAGTAAATTTCTTCACAATTGCACTACTATAAGTATTATTTACACAGAGTTCTCTATTAGACAACTATCTATTTCCTCTACATAGACATGATTTAAGGCACTAAAAGGCAGAATGGTTTTGAAATTAAGACACCAGAATGGGATTTCAAGGTCCGAGTTTAACCCATTCCAAAGATCAGGCTTTCCTATCAATCATGTCACTAGGTACTTGCACCTCAGTGCCTCTACCTGCAAAGCACATTGAATACTCTTTCCTTTCACTTTTTGTTTCATCTAAAATGTAAGCTCTCTGAGGGGAAAGGACTATGTCTCCATATGCTGGTATAAAGTAGCAACCATTTTTGTTGGTGGCTCAACTACCTACCACTTACATTAAGTGATGCAGTGACAATGCTTAGTCATAACAAAAGTTTCTATTTTCATTCAAGTGTCCTTGGACCAACTTTTCTTTTTTTAAACCATGATATAAACCCAAGTAGTGTGAATAGTGAAGCCTTGTTTCCAACAAACCTGTGTCCAGCATTTTTATGCCCTCTCATAACTCCAGATTTCCTATCACTGTATCTCCCAAGTCCTTGCCCCATTCTTACAGTGCCTCCAGTTCCTCCCTGGCCTCTAATGCTCAGCTGAGCAAGAGGCACAAACGGTGGCTGGTTCAGGAATATGCAGCTGCTGACTAATTAGCTGGTATGATCCAATGACTAGTTCACTTGTTCACTAGTTCACCGCAGGTCAGTTACAACACACAATGGTTGAGCTCACACAACAGTTTTTTCCCCACACTAGGGGTTCAAATTTGCAAGTTTTTACTCAGGTACCAATTTTCAACAAGTTTAAGAGCTTATCCTCTTTCTTGGAGCTCTTAATCTCTTTGCCAAATTTGGCTAAATTGAATAAGGGTTCAAAAGCTATTAATAGGAAATCAAAAGAGTGATAGCACAAGCATTAGAGTTGAGAGATCTGCCTAGATTATGGAGGAAATCTCAAAGGGAAACAGTAAATATATCTTTGTTTTAGCCCTAATGAGATCCTGCCCCCTCCCTTTATAAAACACAAAGTAAATTATCCAATTACAGAATTATTTTTATATTCTTACTTTGTTTCTTTTAGAAACAGGCTTCTAAAGATGACAGTTTCCATCAATGTCAACCAACCACATACTACACAAGAAAAAGCTGTATAGACTGCCTATTCATAAGGAACTTCTTGTCATATTCTGAACACGAGAGAGTTTGTGAAGAAAAGAGATCCCTTTTCCTGAAAATCTACGGCATTCTTACCCTGTGATTTCCTCATGTCTTTTGTGGCTAAAGCACGATTCCCATGCGGAACACTGGTAAAATCAGGATTGGTCACATTGTTAACTCTCAGCTCTTGCCCCAACGACTTCCGACCATAAGTATTTTCCCCAGATCCTCCATTGACACTGTAGCCACCTGTAGAAAAAGCAATATGACATTAAACCAGGCTGTCAGACCATCTATTCAGCAGGGTAGTATGTTACTAGTTATTTAATTCATATTCAAATCAACATTCCTATCCTCTATCATCACCTTTAGTCTGATTTTTTACCTTCACAAGCAAAAATTTTTTGCTATGTCCTTTAAGCTTCCAGGTCACATGCTCAGAATCCAGTCTTTTTTTGACCAGTTTATAAAATAACTATTACCATATAGTTTAACATGGATTTTCTTGTATTTTGAAGTTATTACTTTTGTTCTTGTATTTTAAAAGACCCTTTGCATCGACCTGTTAGCAAACATGGCTAGAGGCATTCACCTATTTGCTCCTTGACAATCCATATAGAATTTTAACTCTTTTTGTTATAAACCATCCCCAGGGTCAACAAAATGGCCAAAAAGTGAGAAAGCTTTGCAAAAGCCACAGATTTACATGCAAGTACAAAAGCTTCAAGTAGATCGCAATTCACAAATTGAACAACTCTTCCTAAACATGCAACAGCAAGTATTTTCACACATTGACATTAGCTTAAATGAATTAAATGCAATCCTAAATTCTCCAACTCAAAGTACACCTGGTACATCTTTGGTAGCAACACAAAACAGAAATAAAAGTGTCATTTTGAGTAACTGGATTATTTTTAGTCCTAGATGCAAAAGAATTTACATAATCAAATAATGAAACCAAGGTTCTTTCCAGTCTGCCACATCACTTTGAGGGATAACCTCTTCCCATCTGCAATAAATACTGTGGAGAAATGAAACTGTCCACCAAGCCTGAACAATACTTCACTCAATGTATTAGAGCTCACTTTTGAGCCAGCTGTGCAAACAGCTTTCTAAAGTGCCTTCCCTGCTTGAGATAGGGAAGAATCAACTAAGAAAATTAAACGTAGAACAACAAAAGATATACAAGACTTCTTTCAGCAAAGTTATTTCCACAATTCCACCTGCATCAGGTCCAAACATCAAGGTGAGTCTGAACCTTAGTGGATGAAAAGAATGTCATCTTGATGACAAAGCTTTTGATAAAAGAATGGATCTGTGAACTACAAGTAGAAGTTTGTGCATTCCTATGCACGTAAGGCTCCCCTACCATTACAACTGAGACTTTGCAGTGTTCTGTAATTAATTAAACAGTTACAGTAAAGATAATTTGTGTACATTTTGATTTACAACATTAAACTCTTTGTAAGAAACTAGTATGTATGCCACCTTAAGGTTATTTTGTCATAACAAAGTAACACTCTCCTATGAAGAAAATTACTTCTAATAGCGATAATTATATTTATGAGTACAGAGAAGTATATCACTAAAACACAGAGCAACAAAGAAATGTAATTTCACTGAAGATGTCAGACAATCATACATTCAGACCACAAACATCAACTATCAAAAATATCCATGCTGCCATATACAATTAGAGTTCTTAAGCATATTTTATATATTCCCTTCAGCACTCAAGAAACCCCAGCTGGTTTTGCTCATTTGTAAGAGCATGTGGTACTTTCTACAGCATATTTAAAAAACAGCAGGGCAATCAGGTATTTAGGCATAAAGGCTGTAAATATTACATTATAACTCTCCTTATAGACAGTTAGCTGCTGGTCTGAAAAATTTTTGAAAACTCTAGTCAATTTATGCAAATTCTAGTCAGTCTAGTGAAGCGTTAAATCTGATACCCAGAAGAATGCAATCAGCTATGTCACTAGGTATTAATTTTAGCATAAATATACAGATGATATGACATATGAATATTAGTGTAGTATCTTTCCCGCAACGAGGACTCTGAGTACATCATGAAGTTACAGACCAAAGGGGGTGATAAAGGAAGGGAGAACATATCACTTATAAATAAAAATCCAGAAAGCTTTTATTTAGTTTTAAAAACTTCAGTTTGCAAACTCATGTCTTGTTTCATAAAGTAAAGGAGAGAAGGTTAAAGGGAAGGATCTAATTCCAGTCTTCCACTACCTACAGCAGGAGTGATAAAGACGACAGAGTCAGACTTGTCTCAAAGGTGCAGAGCAAAAGGACAAGAGTCAACAGTCATGAGCTGCAACAAGAGAGACTCCAATTGGATAGAAGCAAACAGTTCTTTACCATGAGAGTGGTAAAGCACTGAACGAGCTGCTAAGGGAGCCTGTGGAACAGTCCATCCTTGGAGATTTTTGAAACTGAGCTGGACAAGGCCTCAGCAATCCTATTCAGTTTGGAAGTTAGTCCTGCTTTAGACAGGGCTTTGGACCAAAGACCTCAAGAAGTCCCCTCCAATCTACATTACGCTACGACTCTACAATTCTTTGAAGCATCTGCAGCCTTTAATCCAGACATACTTGGTAGTGCCATTCATATTTTGCAGAATACTCAACAAAATCTGTAATAGAGATATTTTTAAATACTGGTGCAGAGGTCAGGGCATCAAATTGAAACCTACCAAACATGCATTTTTCATCATCATGAAACAGAAATAAATTTTAATGGAGAAGCAAATATAAAAGTACATGTTTTTAAAGTGCCCTTAGACCAGAAATTTTCAAGGGATGACCAACTGAAGAGACTGAGTTGGTCATTTCCACCCTACCAAGTTTTGTTAAGAAAAAAAAATATTTTTCAGAACTAGAAAAAAAACCATGCATTTTCTTTGCTTGTAACTTTTACATATCAAAGGAATATTGTTCTTCATCAGATATGGGGCAACTTCTAGAAATGAAGAAATTACAAGTCATTTTTATTCTCAGCACCAAACAAAAAAGAAAAATCTTTTTAAGAATTCCAGGTACTTACAATGGTTATGCATCATAAAAAAGCCACAAGTTCTTAAAATGAAAGCCCCAAGCTGGTATACTCACCAACACATTAATTCAAAAATCTTAGTAAACAAGGAAGCCATTCTGCATCTCTAAGCTTACAAATTTCTACACAAATAAAAGTGAACTAGAAATATAAGGAATCCAGTTTTATAAAACGGAATATCCTAATCATCTCTTTTCAAGTCACAACTGAACAAAATAGCTGAGTTAAAGAAAAGTGTTGAGCTAGCAGAGACATGTTCTGAAAAATACAGTATGGGGGGGGAGGAGGGGGGGTTAGGTGCATTTTTCTTTTCAAATGACAGTTTCCCAGCAACTTCACAAAACGCTACCTTACTGTATTTGTCTGAATAAGTTCCAAATATATTATTTAAATACTAGCCCACTCTGAAGCATTTAAGAATAATATAATATGTCAGTGTGTAAGAAAAACTAAAACTCAATGTTAGCAGTCACACTGCTTTTTAAGAAGTTTCTCTTTCAAAGGTAACCAACTCATAAGGTTTTCAAGTTACTCAGATAAACAAATACCTATTTCACTTTCCTTTCTCCTACTAACAGTATGTACCAGTTATAAAAAATAAATTTGCATGGGTACACTCATCCATAACTTCTCCTAAGATGAAGCGTGAAGCTGTTTACAGAAAGTTACAGGGCAGAGAAGTAGGGGGAATGCAAGTGTTTCAGGTTCAAGAATAAAAACTTCCATACTAATATTACTGTGGAATTTTGAGTTCTCTGGCCCGGCATGTCTGAAGAAAATTTGCATAGTCAAGAAAAGTGATTTTGCAATGAAAAGACCCTCCTATTTCTTAACTATATTTAGCAATTCAAAAAAAGAGAATACAGATTTCTCTTTCACACAGGTCCAAGACATACTAATTAAAATTCACAGCTGTTTTCTTGAGAAAGTATTTAATGCATTTTCATAAAAAAAATCAGAAAAAACTATATGAACCATCTTCATAATACTTCAAAATATATACATCTCACAAATCTATATGAAGTCAGATTGAGGGAGAGAAAATAGAAACTCCCATTTAAGACAAAAGAGAGATTAAATTACCAAACTAAGATTCCAGTTTGCTGTTAAAATCACTAGAGCTGCAATAGATAATCTATCGGACTAGTGGTCCATTTAATCAGGCAGTCTATTTCCAACACTAGAAGCATTAGATACTACGCAGGAAGAAATTACAGCTTGAAGACCAGACACATCCAGAATACTATTCTTCAGTAAAAGTTGTTTATGCATTAAGTCTCCACTTGCATTCTTCCTGCTAATGCAACACCGTATCTTCCTCACTACCCATAACAATTTTTCTTTGATCCCTGATAAATCTCTCAACTCAGTGATACTGTGGCACAAGTTCTAACAATCCATTGCATTTTTGCAAAATAAATTAATAAATAAAACAAAATTCCTCTCAACCATTTCAAGTTTACTGCCTTTCTCTGAATGTCCCCTCATAATTTACACATGAAACAGCAATCTGTATACCTTTTTCTTCATTCTGTATGTCAGTGTGGACTCTGATATCATCGTGTCTTTGTCGAGACACCACAGCTGAATTTGAGGGTTGTAATCCATAGGAGGCAGAACTGCCCCGATCTCTGGATGAAGAGTATTTTAAATTGTCCTGGTCAGCTGATGCACTGTCAGTTCTATAAAAAGAAAAATATTTTTTATGTAGGGGTATAACAGGAGTGGGATTCACATTCACTTACAAATGCAACATATTTCAATGACAGTCCCAAATGTATTTTCCTTTGTTAAAAGTTGTATGTCTAAACTACTTTTAAAAAAAAAATGACCTTAAATTCATGTTGGGATTAGAATGATCCATTATTACAACAGCATGCAGAGGAAATGCATTCTAGTGTGTCAGCGCCTTGTCTTAAAAAAAAAAAGTTCTCAAGTATATTTTCAGTGAGATGCCTATCTAAGATTTAAGGGAAAATTACTTCCAAAAAAGGAAAAATAAAATACAGTTTTACAGCTAGGGGATAACAGTGTCTACCATGAGTGAAAGCCATTACTGATCCACACATCAACATTTACATATTATGTTACAGGCCTTATTGACCAATGTAAGACCACTTATTAAATGGAAGAGTTACAATCATGTAACTGATAATCAATACAGGAATCACTAAGTTTTTGCAAAATAAAAAAAAGCAAAACAAGAAAACAGGCTTTACTATGGAAAAGCTGGAATGTAAATTAATAGCTATTATCATATCGGGTAAAAGATGTTTGAAGCTAAAAGTGATTTTTCAAAAAAAAAATTTGTTGCATTAAGTTTAAACAACTATCACATCAGAAATTTGCTTTATATCCCAGAATAAAATTTTAAGGAAAAAAGTGAAAATTATGAAGACAACTGTTCTCATTGGACACTATGAATGATTTCATTTTCAAAAATACAGTAAGTTTTTATATACTAAACTTCAGTGTGCATGAGTCCAGAATCTAAATTCAACCACTTTCAATGCATTCTTATGAGTAACATTGGAGATTTTACAGTAAAAAACAATAAAAGAAATGGCACAGTTTTTTACCACTCAAGTATATCTGGAATCATGCTACTGAAGTTATTTACAGAGGATTTTTTTTTTAAGCAAACTCTAAAGATTTACTGTTTTTATTTTGAGCTTTGTATAGCTCATTTGATTACTTAACAAAAAGCAGGACAGATCATTCCTTTGCATTCATGTAAATTAACTACAATTTGTGGAAGGAATAAACACCACAAATTCTTGGGAAAAGTCTTTTTTTTTTTTTTAAACCACAGTTAGAACCAGTAGACAAATTCAGGAAAAAGTAGTTAAATACATTTCAAGGCCAAAAGGAAAAACGAAGTCAGCTAAAAAATTTTAAAAGACAGATGTTACTTAGACCATGTCAAAGGTCTCTTATTTTCAAAAATCAGCTCTTCCTCAGTAAAATGGAAAGAGTAGTACCATGAGCATCCATACTTGCAAAGATGACTTCAATTAAAAAAAATACAATAAAAAAAGCCCCACATACTTCAGTCTCCTGAGATGTTAAGATAATGTATTATCGATTTGGAATAGGGTTAGAAAGAAAAGAATTTACTTTTGCCCTGTCCCCTGAAGCATCAAGTTTAGATTCTAGCTAATGTTTCCACAGTGAAAAGTTGACAGTAGGCTTGTGTGGTAGGTATTTTTCTGTTTTGCTCTGTAATCAAATTCATCTTTAAATATACACAGTAAGACTGTTTTCTTCAGTGTCCACCGTGGCATCACATTACTGTTTTATCAAGCACTTGCTTGTATTATTTTATAAAATAAGCTATCCTAATCTTGATTCAATAGGCAAAGCCTTAGTGTAAGTCTTTGCTTATGACAGTCAAGTAGGACTGCAGAGATGCTTATAAAATTGCACCTTCATCATTCACATAAGTTATGCTGAATGACAAAAAAGATTCTGCATCGTTTCTCCAAGCAGTATGAGCTTTAAATGTGCCTGTACCACATCCAAATTCTCCAGGTAGTTACAGAGCCCCTGGTTTTAATCCCTGCCCAGAAAGCTGTAGAGACCTCCAGCTCACTCTGAGGAACAGCAGAGTTTATCAAAGAGACCCTAGTTGTTTTAGCCTTTCAATGAAACAGGCCAACAGATTTTCAATGAGTAAATTTAAATACCAATGGGTTCTTAATACTGTACCTTCCCAAAGAGCATTGACCTTTTTAAGGTGATGTACTGTACACTACCATTTCCTATTGTCAAGCATTGTCTTTGAAATTCATTTCAGTTAGGCAAGTAGTAACTGATTAAACATGTTTTTTAAGAATGTTCTGTATATCCCAATCAACCAAAAAAAATATACATGTTCTCAACTAACCCTACTTCCTGTAGCACAGCCATTTAATATTTTGTAAAATTTTCCATTGTGGTAAAATGCATAAGCCTATTGGTAAAACACATAAACCTATTGTTTCTCTGCGAAGAGCTATCACTTAATTCCGTTTGTATCTGGGAACAGCTTTCTGCAAGCTAACCAGTTCAGAAGTTATCATGCGACAGATCGTCACTCAACTAAAAGTTGAACAAGATTTTATTAAAAATAACTGTTCTCCTTCTATGCACCAATTTAAGAGACAGTGGTTCACACTCAAGAAATTGTCCCCAATGCAATAAATGTGTGGTTCAGACAAACAGCAGTTTCCGATCTTTCTTCATGAGGCAGAGAAAAACCACTTCATGGAAAGACACTGGCTTCCAGAGACCTAGATTCTGTGACTCGATTGGCTTCTATAATCCATATTTGAAGAAAGAATTCAAACTGAAACAAGTGTGGAGTAAGAGTCATCCCAGAAGCGCAGCTCATCATCTCACAGTTGCGCTCACAGTGCATTTTTAGCTGTCCATTGAAGCACACCATTTGTCAGACGTGAAGGGAATTCAAAGAGTTGCGTGGTAGCCTCCCTCATCAGCACTCGGGGAGTTTGCAGGGTGGACTTATCCTGCACCAAGACCTGAGGATACTACACCACTACCCACCAGCCGAGTATGCCCTACCCTTAAGAGGAACCCAGATGCCTGGGATCACCTTAGGGCACTGCTGTGTAAACTCTTAACAGAACATAGCCTGCATACACAGGAGAAGACATTTAGTTTTTCAAATCTGTTTCTGAAAAATAACATTTTTCATAGCAGTAACACACACATGATTTTGAAATAGAAGCACGTAGAATTCAAAACCTGGCCACTCTCTGGACAAGTAGTTGCCAATCTCACAAATAATTATTTCCCCCCCCCCGGCCCCCTTCAAGGTGCACTGCAGTCATTCCACCAGAGACCAAACACTGAATACAAAGAACCCTACTCCTGGCTATCTCAACTCGTGCCTGTATTTTAAGAGGGCACTTTTCCTGCTCACATGGTAGTATTTCCACTTCAATTACATTATGCCAAGTAGATGGTAGGTTATATGACAAACTAACACTTAGTGCCATCTTTCTAAAGTCTGTGTAATAGCAATTTTGTCAGTTACATACATTGACATTGTCACAAAAGTGAACATATACTGTGTGTAATAAAACCAACGTACAATGTTAGCAACAGATGAGTGTAAATACAAATACAAGTGTCATATTAGAAGATGAAGTTAGAATGAGAAATTGCAAAAATGAACACGACTAACTACGATCATTTTATAGGGTGGCAAATACATTTTGAAGTCACAGCATGAGACACTGTCAAAGTTATATTTCCACCTAAAAAGCTCATGGATGGAGACTAAGGAAAGTACCTTAAGAGCACAGATGATAGTTTTAGTCTGTGCCCGGTTACCAGTAGAAGATTAACTGATTACCATAAACACTAGCACTACTTTCCTGTGTAAACTGTTTTAGCAATGTCATTTATAGAGAAGAGTCCACATTCAGTTTTATGTTAGGCAATTTTTAACCTCTTTTTATCCATCAGAAGAGAAAGTAGTTTACTTGCCTAAATATGCAGAAACAGCCAACATAGTTCCCTCAGAAAAGCTAGTTAATTCTTTCTCTAGGATACACTAAAGGAAACATATACACTTATTTTTGGAAAGGTCTATCTCATTTCATCAAAAGTGATGATTTGACCATACCAACTTATATGACTGAAGAAATGCCTTTTTTTTTTTAAGCAATATGGAAACCTTAAGAATTTTCATCCAAGAAACTTGTTACAAACAACTTGGCTTATACTATTCACTATCTATAGCTCTTTCAGAATGACCCTGCCATATGGATATTACTTCAAGACAAAAAAAATTTAATTATTCTATTTCCAACTATAGAATCCACATGGAGGATTTATTCTGAGACAAATATGTTGTGACAGTTGTCTTAGATAAGCTGGTCAATTTTATTTAATCTATTTGCCAAGATTATTTGCTATAATGCACATAAATACTTCACTACCAAAATCTGTATCAATAAAACACTCAAAATTTAGAATCACTGTATCCACTCAGATTGACAGCTTTCCATCAGTTTCCAACCTTTCTTTCCACTGGCATGCAGAGTGATGACAACCCTCTTTCACTCTTCCTCTGCCTTTACCTCTTTTGCCATGCTCTTTTATCATCACTTTGGCCCATCTTACGAAGCCCCCAGACCTGGCTCAGCCCACCCCAAAGCCTACTTCTATTTCTACTCCTGTATAGAGAGAGGCACAGTGAAAATGTAAATGGCCATGTTTACTACCAGTGTAAAAATAACTTATTAACTATTTTTCTACTCCAGTTCTGCCATCTTCTCTGGTGGACAACTACACGCAACGTCAGCGGCCTTTCAAGTCACCTCTCACTTCCACATCACTCTTCTTATGCAGTAGTTCACCAATTTCCTCCTATCCTGTGAAGGACGTTAGGAGGCAATGCCAAGGAAACATATCGCATATACTCACCGTTTTTGTATTTTTCCACAGGCATCTGTTGATGGCCATTTTTAGAGACAGACTATTAGGCTAGATAAACCATTGGTCTGATCTAGTATAGCCATTCTTGTACAGAAGACTACTACTCTCCCAGTTGCTTTTGCTTCCCACTGACACACTTCCATGTTCTTTCAATCTTCTCACATTTCATTCTCCTCTGGCATTTCCCTTCATATTAAAAACATAGGCTGTCACATTACAAATCTAGGCTCCCCCACATTTTAACAAAAAGCCTCTTTGATCTCATACCTTCCTAACAACCATGTTATCAGCATATTCAATAAACTAAGATATGAAAGGAGATCTAGAATTACTTGTTGTCAGTTCAGAACTAAACCCATGACTGTTAGGCTTCTGACCCCCATAATCCACTGAACCTCTTACCAAGGTTTCCAGTGACCTCCTCCTCGCCAATGACATCTCAAAATTGACACCACATCTCATTCTCTAACTGTAAGCTGCCTTCAACATTGAAGACTATTCTCTTTAAATATATATCTCTATCCTACTCTATCAGTTCTCCTCTCCCAACTATCCCTGGAGAGATGGAGAACCCTTACCAACTTTCATCCTACCTTGCCATGTATAACCATGCTTGGGTAATTTCATCAACATCTTCAAACATCTCTATGCTGCCAACTTTCAGGTCTCTCAGTTACAGATCTATTTCCCCGTCTAAACTAAAATTTCCACCCATTTTTGACATCATCTTCTGCATATCTTGCTGAATGTGCAAACTCAGAAGAGCTAAGTTCAACTCTATCTCAACTTTCCTTATTCACAGAACCAATTACTATCACCCTGTTTGTCATTCAATGCATTAACTCAGCATTATCAACCAAGACCTTTAACTGCTCATACCACCCCTATATCTACAGTTCAGACTCTTTTCTGCCTAGCTTAGTATCCACACTTGCACATCTATATATTCATTGAAACTCCTGTCCATGCTCTCATTGTTATAATTAATATCCACAATGACTACTTCTTGCCTTTTACAAAAGGCATTCTTCTGCCCTTCACAGCCATGTAAAAGCACAACCCTAAACATCACTTTCTTAGCTCATTTGCTTTGACCAGTATCTTCACTCTCTGCCAATACCTCCCATTCTGTCTCATATTAAACACAGGCTACCTGTCTTCAATTATAAGGCACTAGCCAATACTGCTCTCTTGCTTAGGTTACAGGCTGCCTGGAAGGAGGATCATATTTTACTGTCTTGTGTTAAAGTGCCCTGCACAATGGGGACCTCATACCTAACTTGGTTTGGTAGGCACCATGCTAATAGAAACAAGTAATTCGGGACATTGACTTACATTGTATGAGAAGGATACACTCCATTTTCAAGAACAAATTCCAAGACTGAACCTGTATCTAACAAGACACTTCTGGAACTTCTCAGATGTGTAAGATTTTCTTTCTCACTTCTCCATATACTTCCCTGCTAACCTACATTTATGACGAGAGAAAGACAAAAGAGGTCCTGTTAAATAAAATCTATTTCCCTTTTCTGACTATGGCCTAAGGGGGGAAAAAAGAAAAAAAAAAAGTGCCATGGTGCACCCTGCACTTGCTCTCCTGCTAACCTGCACCCAGACTCTTGCTTAGTAAGACAATGAATACATGAAACTTGCTTTGCCACCCAGAGCATTTCCTATCAAAGTCAAGATCTATTGCTTGTTTCAGCATACAATCAATTTTTAATACTATGCTGAATTAACGCTGCTCATATGCAAGACCTGCACACTGACATGATTTTAACTTTTTCTCCAGAAGTCATACCAGGGGAAATGCAGCAAGCTCTGTCAGACTTAAGAAAAACAAACAGAAAGGTCTAGAGAGTTTAAAAAAAAAATTACAAGAGGGGGACAGAATTTCATCAAGCTTTCTCCACACACCTCAGTTTTTCTGTCACACACACCCAGTATTTCTTTAAGAAGTTCCCATGTTGCTCTAAAGTTAGACTAGCATATCTTAAGTGTACACACAGATATACACATATATAGCATTAAAGCTTATTCCTCTGTAATACAGGGTTCTATCCCTACAGAAACCATATGCAGACCACTCCATGTGCAACTAACAGATATGACTGCATTCATGCAGGCACAAAAAAAAATTCTAATTAAAAACTACTCTGCCTTAGAGAAGGATCTAGGCTCCAACATTCAGCTTCAGACTTTTTCACCCCAAATCCAATGCTCATTGCTATTATTACTATAGCATTACTAAAAACTGAGATTGAATCTCATTACTAGGTTCAGATTCTATCTAGTAATTTTTACATGCACAAAAATAAATGTCTGAAAAAGATCTATCTGAAAACTATCAGTGAATTAAAAGTTCCATTTTTTTTTTGCCTTGGGAACTTGAAAGAATTACAACTATGGCAGTTTTCATTCTAGCCAAGCGCATTCCCTCTTCCACACCCTGCAAGAAAGCATTCACCAGCAACATCACCTGAGCTAAACGAAACTTACAATCAGACAACAGAAAGAGGAAGGAAAAGTACATTCGGGGATATTTTGTGTTGCTGGGCTTGTCCAAGAGCACACTCCAAACAATCAAGGAAAGAGAAACATTTAGAGCTAGTCAGTTTTATATAATGTATCTCCTTTTAACAGCACATGTGAATCACTTTTAAAAAAAATCAGTTAATGCCAAAATGACAAAGACAACTGGTTTAATCTCTATTTCATTTTTTTCTAGGCTCATAGGTTCCATATAGCCAAAGCTAAGTTTATGAGATTTTTAAAACTTCAGCATGACATATAGAGAAAAATGTGATCTGTGTTCGTGACTGTGTGAACATTTTTAATCCCCATATTCTCTCACTGGAAAACAAAACAAAACAAAACAAGTATTTAATGGAATGGATGAAATTAGGTCCTTACTGCTCCCAAGATCAGTGAAGAGATGCAATTTATTTCTTTGCAAGAGCCTTAGTTACATGATCTGATGGAAACAGAATTAGACCCTATCCACACTATGAAGTTCCCCTTGTCTACCGCGCTTCCCGTAGTGCTTTCAGATTTTTGTTCCCACTCTGGCTCTTTGGATACTTGTTTTAGCAACCCAGTTTACAACAGTTTATGATTTGAGAGCTAAGGAGGCAACAGATTACAGCATGAGGGAAAGGACCAAAGAGTCAGAAGCAGAGGGAGCAGACAACCTTCTTAAGCCACCTTTACTACCAGGTAAGGCATTTGGGCAGATACATTCTTGTTTTCACCACTAACACAATTGAATCCATTGCGGACAATGATTTATTGCAAAAAGCCAGTTTCCTAGCACAGGAACAACTTCTTCCCTGTAAGACATCTTTAAGTTAAAAATGAAATAGAATTTGCGACAAATTAGCATATCCAACCAGGAAGCATTTATAGGAGCCATCCACTGCCAAGACACAAGATGTACATCCAATTTCTTCCAGGTAGGAACTCTGGGTCAACAGTTAGAGCCCAGAATTCCAGACTGAAGTCCAGAAATCTGAACCAAGGTAGTATTTATGGAATGAGAGGTACGAGACTTCATACACCCCAGAAAATCTTCACTGCTACTAAGAACTAAATAGGACTATAAAAAGATGTTACCAGCAAGGTTGGCAAATTTCTAAGTGAGAAAAAATGATAAATTACTTGACCAAGTATCTCAATAACAGAAGAAATCAGAATTTAAATGACCACACCCCATTAAAAATTAAGTGTTTCTTATTTGAGTACTTAGCTTTATCTCTACAGGTAACATTGTTAGCTATTCAAAAAGGAAAGCTTCTTTCACAGTAAAGACTAAAGTTACATCTATGTTTTTTTATAAGATCTACTTCCACATCCACCCAATTTTCCTAGCCCAAGTCACATAATGTAATTGGAACTGTCATCTTTAACTACATTCCCAAGGACATGCCACTCTATTCCTAGCTGCAAGTTATAAAACTAGGATCCCTCACTATGCTGAATTTTCAAAAAACACTAAAAAAGCCCCAGATCTTCCACACTAAAAAAAACCCGATGATTCTAAGAAACAGCAAATTCACTTACAATTTTTACACAATAACTTCAAGTATTAACATAGTAAACCAGAGTAGTGTAACAAACACATTGGTATCAGGTATCTTAGAAGTAATCAAGATCTGATCTCTCTATACTTGACTAAAGACATCAACTGATTTTGAATCATTACACTTATTAAGGCTGAGCACTATGCATAACTGCACCTTAGAACTTAACACATAAGCTCTCACCCCAGTTTACTTCCAGCTCAACTGCTTTCCCTGACCTAAGGAAAAAAGAAAAAAAGACTTTCTGTACTATTTTATTAACTCTCAGAAGATCACAAGGACTTCCGCAGCCTCCACTCCTCTCCTATTAACTGCCAGTTAAAAACCAGATTGAAAAATCACAGCCAGCAAGGCCACCCCGAGTTCTCTGTTCCACTGCGGGCCCCCCAAAAACTTCAGCTTTTCTTTAAAGAAAAACACCTTCAAATAGAGAGCGCAAGGGCAACAAAGTTGCTACTTACGGGAGCGCGAAGGGACCAACAACCGCTGAAGCGAGATATATTAGGGCCACCACAGGTGCCCAGAGACC
>NW_020450871.1:7912412-8015790 GCF_003343035.1 Apteryx rowi | reverse complement strand
GCGGGGAGATCACCCCTCGCGGGCGGACAGACTGCCGGCCCCCCGCGCCGCCGGGCAGGGCTGTGGGTGTGCCCCCGTGACAGGGGCTGTGGGTGTGCCGCCAGGACCAGGCTGTGCATGTCGTCGTCCCGCCAAGGCAGGGCTGTGAACCTCCCCCCCCATGACAGGGGCTGTGGATGTCCCTCCCCTAAGACAGGGGCTGTGGACATTTCCCCCCCCCTCCCTGTGACAGGGGCTGTAGATGTCCCCCCAAGACTGGGGCTGTGGATGTCCCTCCCCTAAGACAGAGGCTGTGGTTGTCCCCCCAAGACAGGGGCTGTGGACATTCCCCCCCCCATGACAGAGGCTGTGGTTGTCCCCCCAAGACCGGGCTGTGAACATCCTCCCTGCTTCCCTCCGCGGCAGCCTCTGCTACCCTTCTCCTTGCTGGGGTCTCAGTGGGGAGCTTCCCCCTAAATAAGTCCTTTTCCCCTGCCTGGGTTTCTCCCCTTGGGATGTGCCACCCATGTGGCACTGCCAGCAAGAAGTCCGGTCTTTCCTTTGGCAGTGATCAGCAAAAAGCTGACAAATCACATACTAATAGTTTCTCCTTCTTCCTCCCAGCTGCTGAAATGCATTTTAAAAGAAATCTAGCAACATTTCTTCTTCCTAATCCTGGATTACTCTTCTGTGTGAAGAAGTCTCCACACTTGCTAGAAGGGCTTTTGATGCAAATAGCAGGGAAGGCCTATCTGTAAATAGGAAGGCAGGCAAACCTGGGAGGCGGGGGGAAAGCCTCCTCAGTTTGGCACATATTCTGGCTGCATTTCTCAAAAAAAGATGTAAAGACTGTCTCAGGCATATCGTTTCTCCTCCAAGATCTAGAAACTTAGCATATTTAATAAACCTGATTCCTGTCTGCAGAATATTTCCCTAGTTATGAAAAATTATAATAGCTTGGTCAGGTATTCAGCAAAGAGATCCAGGTAGACCAAACTCTTTTATTAATTACAATATCTTAGATTTAATATCACTGAAAGACCTGAGGAACTGTTTTAAATTCCTGCATGGCTAATACATCACAGTTCTGGTGGTGAATTAGCTAACACCCTGTTGCCACCTCTCCTTGATTCTACTGCACAGCCATGATCTTCGTGACACGATCTTGCTGGTTTACAGCCTGTAAATGCTCCTAAGACATGTACAGATTTCAAAAGCAGTCCCAGGACAAAAAAAAAAGTTGTATCACAAGGTTTCGTTACAGCATATATTTTGATGCAATAAGACCTAGTGTCCATCAGACTGCATTTCAACGGACATACTGTGAAAAGTAGTTGTAAATCTTGATTAAATGAGTCAGTTGTGCATAAATAATTAATTCCATGAGTCATGATAAATTGTTTTATTTTTCTTCTTTATAATTGAGATGGACATCCAGAATTACTTAAAATGCAACAAAATGAAGTTTTCTGACCTATAGCAACAATGCCTACTGCAAATTTGCTCACTCTTTCCAACAGAGTCTAACAGATCCCCTGCCATTGGCGATGCAGCAGGTGATGATTTTTCCTCTCATTTCACGACTGAGTAATATCCCAATGGTAACAACATGAATCGCTTGTGGGGAAAGGTAATAGCAGGAATGTATTTTCAACTACCTTTCAAACTGATTTAGCATGGGGAGGCAAGAAAGAAAACTGGCACAATATGACCAACACTGCCTGCAGATAGCAAGAGTTTAAGAACCACTAATTTAGTATTTGGTACAAGAAATTTTGTATCACAAATCGTGTATTCTAGTGATGAATTTGCTGCAGTCTGTGTGCTCTAATGCAGACTCTTCTGAGCATAGTTGTCTCATTTGTAAAATGATGATGTTTAGCTTTCTTAACTGCTGTTGTACACAGCCTTAAAAATGTAAAATGTTATATAGTCGCCAAGTACTGTCAAATACATACTTGATCTGTTTCTCCAAGGATGATTATATTGTGAAATTTGAATAGTATTATAGATAATAATTAAAATTCTCATAATGATTTGCAAGATACAGTAATAATTATTTGTATAACATATTTTCAATTATAGATTTCAATCAACCACTCTGTGCAGATGGACAAGGACATTCAGACACCACTTTATGGATGAAGAAGCACAGAGAAGCTGAGACTTAGGTTTTCAAAACTGCCTTCTAATTTCTGTCCTTAATTTTTGGACCTCAATTTTAGATACTTAATGGCCAGCACTGACATTAATTGGATCTGTAGGTTCTTGAGTCTTGTTAAAAAAAAAAAAAGTCTAAATCTGGACCCCCAGAATAGAAATATGTGGACTTAAAAGGCCTGTCCCAGGCCTCGAAAGCACTTGCAGAAATAGATACCCAGTCTGACTCCCTGGCTTATGCTCAGTCTACTCAATGAAACTGTCCATGTCCATCCTAATGCAGAACTCTGGAGTGACAGACACTGCGAGACACACTTTTCCTACTTTTTAATTCATGGTAATGATTTCTCTATTTAATATATAAAAGAAGACTATATTAATTTGAGTGTTATTTTTATTTGAAATAAACTGCAGATTGTATATATTTAATGTGCTTAAATAGGGCAGTAAGCACCATATTGCATCTTTTACTCCTTACTAGTTTATTTCTTTACTAAGCAGTATGTCTAGAAAAATCAGCATATGCTGAAAATTACAAGCCACTTTTGGCCCTATGGCTCCTTATGATCCGTAACAAAGCTACAGATTGAGAGAAAAACAATCACCAACCATGAGAGGGAAAAAGATGCTATTTCCTGTACTGGAAATAGGACAGAAGCCAAGGAGCAAAACAGTATTTAACTGGAGCAGAGAAGCACCACATGCCAAGATTTTGTAGCCTGAATATTGCAGATGCATGCCTCCTGAAAATTATAAAGGATTCCTAGAATAGTTATTCCCTATACCTGCCAATTCTACGGATTCAGTGACAGTAGACTGTTTTTATCAGTGACCTACCAGATTTTCAGTTGAATGGCCCCATACCCAGCAAGCCCACTATTTCCTGGACCTAGCAGACTCCAAGCACGTGACGTATGGCCAATCTGTGCAGGCATAGAAAACCTAGGGTGTCCAGAACATATTGTACTTGTGGTGCATGCACAGCTCATCAGCGCATGCACAGTAGGTCCCTCAGGACTCCTACTGTTTTCTTCATTAAAAATGTCGGTAGGTATAATTATGTATGTAGATTGTACTGCCGAGCAAAGATACTGTCTATCATGAACAAATGGTACAATCTGCATTGGGGCCTACTTTGTTTCATCCCAAACTGGATTTTTTCCTCATCCTTCTGTGTATATTAATATCTAGATCCAAACTAAAAATGGTCCTGAAAACAAAGCATGTTGAAACATTCTAGGGTTTTGTGTTGCAAATCTTTTTAATGCGAAAAAGCAGAATCTTACATTTTAGAAATATATAAATGCACTGTAAATTGAGCACTAACAAAAATCATCTTTTGTCTTCTTTGTTTACATAAAAGAGAAAGGAAAATATTTTACCTTTCCCAAGTAAAACTGAAATTTAAGTGACATGGCACATGGAAATCTGCCCTATTTCCTCAAGGTCTTTTAGAGGATAACTTTTACTGAACAGTGTTCCTCTGCATCAGTGCAAGAAATACAGTACATTAACTTTGTTAGAACTTACATTTTTGTTCTACAGAATTTCTTTGAGATTATTTCTTTAAAAGGTGAGCATTTTACATCTCCTAGATAAGACAGCATTGTATACTTTAGTATACAATATATGAGTAAATACATGAGTTCCTGCCACAGGTTCATCACAGTTTCATTATATCATGGATTAACCTAAGTCCTTGGTTGTGTGTGTAAACTCTGTTTCTTGGTTTTCTGTTTATTAACTGTAGGTTACCTTAAATGTTCTATATATCATTTGCATGCTACCAGCAGCAATCAACAGTCATATAATCATAAACCTGAGTACTTCTATTTAATCAAATGGTACCTAAATAAGTAGTTGTTGGAGTTACTTTGACCTGACAAATATATAACCTAAAATAGATATAGGTCTTGAAATACTTGTTAAAATGACCAGGGAGAACATAGTAAAATAGTACATTTTCAGTTAATATAATGAAC
This sequence comes from Apteryx rowi, assembly GCF_003343035.1. Classification (NCBI taxonomy): domain Eukaryota; kingdom Metazoa; phylum Chordata; class Aves; order Apterygiformes; family Apterygidae; genus Apteryx; species Apteryx rowi. The sequence goes on along the minus strand of NW_020450871.1, from coordinate 8,011,669 downwards.
TCTATTACATCTGTTAGATTTCAGCCAGGGTAAAAATGGAAAGATAGCCCAAAGCAGTAGTTTGCACGCTGGTCTTCAGGAGAGCATGAACTGCAGCGATCCTTTTATGAGTTTTGGAAATCGCACAGAATGCCTTAGAGGAAAGTCATAGTAGACATGCAGTGTATTACACAGTTAAATTGACAGCATCGTAATAACTTGGTTAAAATTTTTTTCTCTATATCTCTGCAAACCAAACTCTTTGTGAAACAAGCTCACTTCTGATTGGTAGGTAACGCTGGCTGAGAGTCAAGTATGCCGAATAAAATATGTGCAACTCACACCGAATAAACTCCTTCTGAATAAAATATGTACAAAGAGCAGTGGTTCCCTCTTTTTGAATCATTTAGGAATCCAGTTAGACTCTCCTTTCTCGGTACTGTATCCAAGGTCCTGCCCGAGATGGTCTGTTATCTGCAAGCCAAACAAGGTGGCTACAGAACGGTTCATGTTGCTGTAAGAGCTGGCTGTTTTGACTGGAGGTTGTTGTGAGATTTGTGCTGCTTGCATTATTTTGGGAGAGCCTAGGCTGAAGCTTAATGAAAAACACTGCATCCTGCAAGAGTGAAAAGCTGAATCAGGACTTATGAGAAATTGCATATTATGAAATTGCTGCACAATGCTGGAACAGAGCTGGCATTAATTGTACTGCACTGCAGAAAAAGACAAAGTTGGAGCAAGAAGCAGTTACCTTTTATTGCAGATGCCAATTTTACAAGACTATTATACAGTGGAGTCCTTTTTAAAAATTAATAGTTTAGTTGATGCTGTGTTACCTTTCCAGTGAATTTTAGAATTTCTGTCTGTTGAAATAACTGCTTTCCCACATAAGCTTACATGTCCTATAGACCAAAGTTTATAGCATGTTTGTTGAAGAGAGGCTGCCGGAAGAAAGTACCAAGCCCTTAAGGCACAGCAAGCCTGTGGAAGTTTGTCTGGATAGTGTGATTAATGCAGTTTATTAATTTAGCTCACTTTGGTGCTTCTTGCTGATAGTGGAACTCTATGAAAACTAAAAGAAAAATTGGTCTAACAGGTACAGAACAATTAAACATGAAATATGTAGTAAACTTCCCCAAAGTATTTGTTCTTCAGTCTTCTCTAATTTTAATTGCTTTTTCTAGGCTTATTTTCTTTAATAAGAAACCTGTTTCTTTAATGTTTTCCAGATCTCAACATTACAAAATCCTTATCTCTCGGTCTTTCCTTGAAGACCGTGCAAAAGACTTTGATGATATCACTAGAGATGTCACACGAGGTCATACTTTGCATGGCAGCCCGCTAGCCAGCTTTTCTGAGAAACAGCGCGGTATCGGAGCACAGACGGGAGGAGTCATGGAGCTAGACTCATACAGGTGTTTAAGCAGGAGGCCCCCACCGCCCCCACCGGCCCCCGGGGCTCCCAGGGCGAGCTGGGCTCGAGGCAGGGTCTGGTGCCCGTGCCCTGCGTGGGGAGCGGTGTGCAGAGCCCAGGGTTCCCGTGAGGAGACCCGTGTCCTCTCCAGCCCCGCTCTGGAGTCTAGACAACCTTGCTGGCCTGCCCCATCTTCCTGCCAGGGAGCGCTCGGCCCTTTCTTTCAAATCTGGGGAGCACACCATCCCTCCTTTGGTAACGAGGCTGGGAGAGACACCACGCTAAGCCTCATCGAATGGAAAAGATCTACATTAACTTCCTCCTTCGACCACAGGGATTCAAACCATGCTGTGCTCTAACCCTCGGTTACAGAATTTCCCTTGATAATTACATATTCATTAAGTGAATACACAGAACATATAAGCCTGCCCGAACCGCGGTGTGGCAGGGTGCTCGCTCAGGCCCAGGGCCTGTTTAACTACGCCATGCTGAGAGGAAACGCACATGCCGCAGCGGTTACAGCCCTGCTTCGGGAGGCGGGAGACATGGGTCACAATTTCCTTGCGTGAAGTCTCGTCCCTCGACGCGAGTCCCTCAAGAAATATTCTGGCCAGCAAAACTACCAAGAGCTCCCCAAAAAGGCAAAGGGTGACATCTGCCCCTTCATAAGCTCTGCATAATTGGCAATATCCCCCCAGGGAGTCAAGAGCAGGACGGGCGGCAGCTGCCCGGGTGGCTGTGCGGTGTCCGATCCTGCCCACGCCAGTCCCGCGGCAGGGTGGGCACAGCAGGTTTGACCAGGGTTTTCCCACCAGAGAAGCGCAAAGGCTCGGAATGCAGCCCAGGTTGAGGAGCTTGTGTTAGATAACTTAAAGCTTTTTAGTAAAAAACGCACTGACAGACGTATGCATGACTGAATACAGTAACTGCAGTCACTGCAAGCCTACGCCTATAGGTATCCCTTTGCGTTTTAACTGGTAAATTTGTGAATAAAACTAGTAACAATTGTGCAAGCAAATTATAACCACGCAAAAGTAAAGCAGTAGACATTTCAGTGAAATAATAAAAGTCATGTAAATTCGGAGAAATGTAGGAAAACTAGAGTACCGTGTCTGCTGTCATTATTGGAAAAGTGAGTTAAACCTGTAGTTCCATAAACTAATGAAAATAATGAAGATAATGAATCTCATTTTCTAGAGATTCATCATCCATCTGACTGATTTTATAAGTGAAATTTAATACAATTTTCTGTCAATTCTGCAAATATTTCTCAGGTCCCACTCTGTTTTTCTTACAGTCCATCTTGTGAAGAGCATTTTGGTAGAAACATGCAAGCTGAGCCATCTGACTACAGACCTGGCAGTGGCACCAGAAGTTATTAACAGAGGGCCCATGATCCACGGGCTGGCCAACGGATCCCGTAACCTCTGCTTCCATGGGAAACCAACTAAAAAGTCATTCACGCCTCTGAATGTTTGTGTGATCACATGCTGCCGGGGTGGAAAACACTCACCAGCAGAAAACAAATGGAGATGATCTCCATTGTCTGTCGGGTGCATAAAGCTCAAATAAAGTCAGCATGTCCGAAACGTCTGTGTTTAGCGCTCGGCTTAGTGTGAGGAAGGGGGTCTTGGTGGCCACCATTGCCTGGCACGAGCTAGAGCAGCCCCAAGAGAGGTCAAAGTCTCCGTATGCAGAATTAAGGCTTTGGGCACCACTTAAGCAAAACCTCACCCGCACAGTTATCTTAGATGTTATTTTTGTGAGGAGGGCTGTGCCCATGCCTAAATAATGACATACAATACAATTCAAACTGAATCAAATGAGAATAATTTGTCTCCTACTGCTGGATATGTTCAGCGCAAAGATTTTGCATGAATTCGAGTCTGTGAAAAGCTTGATTTAGGAGAGCTGTCCAGCATTACATGAAAGAGAATCTGATTTCCTAAATAACATACTAGCTCTGTAATCACCACATCATCTTCCTGTATTGCTCTGTCTAAATCACTATACTTTCCAGCTTCTGCAACAGCAGCCTTACAAACCACAGCTTCCTTCAATGCACAGCTTTGACTCATCCCGAGGCCAGGACAAAAAATAGTATGTGGGTTTGTACATAAAAACTGTACGTAACTCATATTTAACCTTAATTCTGGCTTTTCCCAGTTTATAAGTTTTGATTTTGCAACCTTCATAAAATTCTTTAAATCCAGCTTTTGTCTGTTTACATTCAAAACTCCAAGGGTTTAGTCAGGAAGAAACAGAAGAAAAAAAGCAGAGCTCTCATCATGTGATATTTACATGTTCTTTTAACATTTTTTTGTGATTTACATATAATTTATATTCCTCAATCCCCAGTACTTGTGGTTTCTCTTGTAAAAACAAAAGGATGTTATTCCACAAGACTGTGTATCCTGTAAGACTTTCTAGGCAGAAATGGCATCTTTGCTTATATTTAGCACAGGAAGACCTTGATCTCATTGGGATCTCTGAGCACAACCATAACATTAAGTCTAATAATTATGCTGTAGAAGAGCCCAAGAGCCTGAAGGCAGTGGGAACTTGCCATTTGAAGCAGGATTAGCTCTCGAGCAGACCACATCTCCTGCTTTCGCTCCTTCTTTGCTTTACCAGAGTCCAGTTTACGCTACACCTTTGCGCAGTTCCTTGCAGTGCAGCTGTCCTCCTTGGGGCCACAGCTCATGTAGCCAATGCACAAAGAAGTGTTACAGCCCTTAAAGTAGGGCCTTTTAATAAACATGATTGGCCTTTCATTCAGTTAGAAAGCAATCAGTAAGTGACATGTATTTATTGTTTTCTTTCATGTAAATTGCATTAAATTCTTATTTGGGATATTAATTAGAACATTTTTAGTCTATGGCGTGTAATTACTTAATTCTCACAGTTCCTTGAACTCATCATTCCTCAGTCTTGCATATAAGACATCATCCAGAATGAATAAAAATTAACCTTGAAATAATCAGTGATCCACTAGCATGGTGCTTCATCATAGTGTTTTTTCTTGTTATTTTTGTTCACTGAATATAAAAACAGGCAATGTTTTGGTCTCTTAACTCATTCGTTCAGCTGTTTTTGTAAAACAATGACACTAGAAAGGGTGCTGCATTTATTCAGGCTGATGTGCCCATTAGTTAAACACTTATTCTGCAGATAAACAAAATTCAGCTTCGAATGTCCAGGACAGTCCCCCAGCCCCTTAATGACGTGCTCACAGACCTATAAATCCCGGCTTTACACTCTCACCAACACATGGCTGAAGAACAAGCTAAGTGTTTAAACACTGAAAAGAAAATTCATGATGAGACAGAAAATTGACACTGAGAATTGCACCAGTAAATGCTACAGCTGCACAAATAATTGCTGTTTCAGTGTAATTACCACTCAGAAATGTGTGTGTACTATATACATACCTATGCATACATTTCCACATAGTGTTTGGATCAATATAATCAATTTATTCGAAATCTGGAATCCAACTTGAAAAAAAAAGGGTAAGTTTGAATGAAACGTATCCTTCAAATTCTGAACTTCTTAAGATTAAAAATGACACTGAAGCAAATTACAAAGGAACCCATCACTTCTAAGATATAATGAAATCAATCATTCAGGGGCAGCTTTTTAATGCATTTTCCTCCTCTTTTTCCCTCTCCACTGCCCCTAAGCGTGTCAGCAGCAGCCTGCTGGCTCCACAACGCTGCAGGTAATTTCAGGGTATGCCTCCTACAGCGGCACGGCTCCGCGCTGTGCTGAGCAGCGCTGGAACTCCCCCAGCCCAGCATACATAAGTAAGAGCCAGAGCACATCAGGGAGATGCACATCAGCATGTTAAAGCAGCCTCATATGTAAATAACTGATTTTTTTTTTTAATTAGAGAATATCAGTGATTTGCATAAGTGACATGATATATGCAATTTCTTTTGGTTCCCCAAACCCTCCTCATTAGAAATCATGTGGCTTAGTAAAATATGTAAAATTGATGTACGTTTATTGTAAAATGCCTGAATTGATTAATTACTCCATTTGATTTCTATATTTAAATTCTTTTAGCTGCATTCAGCTGTTCCACTGGAGTGGGCAACAGGGCAGGTCGAGGGGCACCGTGGCCTCTTCTGCCACCACAGCAGGAGCCGCGGAGCTGGAAACTCCAGCCTGAGCATGGAATTTCATCCTTCCCGTAGGCTGCTCTATTTATTTCCGATTTTTTCCTGCTCTCTTGGCATCCACTCTGAAAAGTGACTTCCCGTGCTACTGTGCCCCAGCTGCACTAGGCCCGTTCTCCCTCTCCTCTCAAAAAGGAGATACTGTGGTGTCGAGCCCGCTGCTTGCCAGCCCTCCAGCCCAGCAGCGACCGCGCTCCTGCGCGTCAGCCGTCGCAAACCCCAAATGATAACTTCTCTCGTGCCTTGGTTTTCTTGGTGACAGCCTACACTCCTGTCCTGGCCAAAGCGGTTTCGGCGCACACTGCCAGGACACGGGTAGGTTTCCCCAGGCTGCGATTGCTGGGACGCCGCTGCCTCGGCCGCTCGCTGGGCGCCAGGGTGCCCTCGGCGTGCTAACGCGGACCCGAGGGCTGCGGCCAAGCTCGGGGCGCTGGGGGGCCTTGGAGCGGTGAAACCAGGCTGCGGAGCCCGCCCTGCGCTGCACGCCTCCGTGCCCTCGCCCCCTGCCAGCCCTGCCCCGCGTCACCCTCCGCCCCGGCCGGCAACGGCGCTCTCGTGGCTGCTCTCGCGCTGCTGTAGCTGGGCGTTTTTGCTTGTTTTGCTTCCCGCCGTGTCCGCAGACGACCATCCGGCCTGCGCTCCCTGCCCCGGCCCTCGGCTCCCTGGGCCGGAGCTCACGAGCTGGTTCTGCTGGTGCCCTAGCTCGTTCGGTCCCTCACGCTCTTTGTGATTTGCCTCTTAATAATCTTTCCTGCAATTACGCGCCCCAGAAGCGAAGCGCTTGGTTTTGCTTAGGCAGTCCTCAAGGTCTGCAGAGTTGCAGCTCACCCACATCATCCAGCAGCTACTCCTCCCTCCGCGACGGTCTCGCTCTAGAGGCAGGCGTGCTGCGAGAGCTCGGCAGAACGCAAGCGGGCAGAGCTGAAGAAGAGGTCCTGCATGCGGGCGGCATGCCGGACAGCCCGCGCAAGCCGTCGAACCCCTCCCGCGCGCGAGGCTGGCCTCGGCTGCAGAGCCGTCCCGCGGAGGCCGCGTGCTGCACAGCCCCGCGCTCAGAGCCGCGCCGTGCCGCGCCGCAAGGCTCCGCGCGGGCCGCCCTTGGGCCACCCGGCCGGGCAGCGCGGGCGGGAGCCGGAGCCTCCAGCCGCCCGCCTCGCTCGGAGCAGCGGGTTACGAAACGCGCGGTCCTGGCGGGGCACTGGGAGTTGCTAAATGTGTTCTGATAGTCTCCATAGCAATGGAAAAGCATACTAACAAGAGAAACCACAGAGAAGATATATGCCAGAGATATGTCTCCTTGACAACGGCAGAGGCCTGGGACTAAGAGCTGCCTGGAAAAGCTGCAGCCAGATCCCTCACGTCCTCCTCTGCCGGCGTGACTCAGGACGGAGCAAGGAGGCTACACCAAATTACAGCAATAAGCACCGAGACAAGAATAAACAGGACCACTAATGCCAGGAGTGAAACTACAACTGATTTACCCGAGCTGGAAGTATGCGTGTGTCAGCTCGTTTGCTTGCATATACAAATTACGTATACTTTTGATATATTCCCATGTCGCAGAGTCAAGAATTCAAAGATTACCAGGCTTAGTATAAGCCATGCAACCACATTCAGCCTTCCTGTTCATTCGCCTTATGAGACATTCCCTAATTACATGATCAAATGAGATTTTTTTTTTCTCTAGGACCCCTGCCTTGTTCCGTACACCAGGCAGATGATGCTGAATTGGTGAGTCAATATTTTGTCTTCTCCTCATTGTTCGATAGCTTGCCTCGGGCCTTCTTTATTTCCTGCTGTGCAAACATATTCATACAGACGGAATAAATTCCCTCATGAAGATTTCTGCAGCGGTTAGTATTGCAAGCAAGGTTAAATGCTACCAAACTGGAAAAATGCTAAAAATATTAGCTAAAGCGTAAACAGCAACTACAAGGGCAAAAAAGGCAGGAAGAGGCAAGCCAAAAATGCTCTACACCTGTGCATTTCACCAACTCACATGCATCGCTCCAGCAACCAAATAATCCAGCTGCTACTTTTGTTCTCGTTTCCCTCTCTGTTTACCTAGGTTTTTCTAAGGTTACCCAGCACCGGAGTACCCAGACGCTGCTCCCACGGCCCTCGCTGGGCCTTGCGGGGACCTGTCAGCTCCGCGAGGGAGAGCTTGGGTTAGCCATGCGCTAAAGCAGCTAGGATACTTTGGGGCTCTAAAAGGTATAATTTATAAGTAATGCTCAAATAAGTAAATAATACACAAAATCAGCTTAGGGACAGGTCCCTGCCAGTGAACTTTGGCATTGACAGACAGCCTTGGGCCTGCAACTTGAAAACAAAGCATAGGTCCCCGTTTTATTCCTCAATAAAATGCAGAGCATCACGACTGGGAATTAGGCAAAGTCCCTACCATCGTTTATCATGTTAATGGTGAAGACAAATAAAGCACAGTATTTTCAGGCATATAGAGTATCACAAAGCAGGAAGTTCCACCACTTTTGCAGTAAATAAAACTTATAACCGAGTTGAGATTTTATTGAAATTAAATCCTATTGATTTCCCTCAGCTTTCTTCTAATTAAAAGATGTAATTGCCTTTTGATCGTTTAGGTAATTTCAAATTAATTCCATTGTTGTATCCTACTAGCTCAAGGATGCAGATCTCAAAGGAAAGGCACATAGTTCCAGCTGTGTTGTTCACTTCTCCTTACCAGCCGACTATTCCCTGCATTGACGTTTTCAATATTTCCTAGAAACTGGAGGAACTCGGATTAAAAGTTTTCATGAATAACCCAGCCTCCAGTTTTGCAATTGCTAGATATTTACGCTACACCAGATGCTGCCAGTATAATACAGCAGCATTAAATGCTACTGGGCATATCATTAAGCTATCAAACAGGATGGGAAATTCAAATACAATTGCTGTGAGTGCTGTTAGGCCACAGAGAGATTGTAGCTGCTTGCAAAGAGATTTCCACTTAGGATCAAGGTAAGAGAGAGCACAAGCATGCACAGAGTTTTTTATTTAGCGAAGTGAAGGAATTGCCCAGATTTTTTGACAAAAGGAACGTCGCATTCACTGGAAGCCAGACCATTCACTCATGAGAAATTTGTCCCCACAGATCCATCTAACAGCCAGGTATTCCCCCATAGCTCTAGCTTGGGTACCTCACTCTCTCTGTACGATGTCTCCAACAATTACTCCTATTTGCAACAGATTTTTTTTTTACTATAGGACAAAGCAAAAACAAAGAGCCACACCACTGTATTTGACTTGATTGACACTAGAGAAGGCTCTGAACATCACACAGTCTTGGCTGCATGCATTTCAAACAGCATCCAGGTCCAAATGTTGCAAATTGCTCAGCTCTTTCAGAAAAGCCAAGCTAAAAGGCTTGGAACAGACATCCCTGTCTTTCTGACATGCACAGAAAGAATGCAAAATTGCATATCTTTGGATAAAGTGATAGAAAATAAAGTTTTACAGGCAGAGGAGAGGAGCAGAAAGGATAGTGGCCCCAGAGGTGCCTGCACCCCGGCCCCCGAGAATGGGCACCCCAAGGATGGCTCCTTGCGCCGGCAGTGACCATCCACATATTGGACTCCACCAATTTGGCCTCCCTGCCATATATTGTTCCCATTCCTTATCCTGTTCTGTTTCCCACCTCTAGGGTCTGGTCTTCTGCTCCCCAGTGTGTGACCTGACACCAGGACAGAGCATCTGAAGGAGTGACCAGTGTCTGTAGCCGACGCCAAGCGCCCCAGCTCTGTTGGAGGTGGGATTGCAGGGCAAAATGCCAGCTGCATTGAAGTCAAAGAGAAAATTCAGGAATAATTCAGTGGAGAGAAATCTGAAGAGATCGTTTAGCAAAGCATGACTTTTCTAAAGAAAATCACTGTGCTATTATTTTGCCCGTCTCTTTTAGAAGCCTTTCTTGACTCACTGTATTTCTGTGGGTTTGAAAGCCACGTTCCCTCTTTTCACCTCCTAGAAAACCTCCCCGCTACCTTTCACAGGGCGGCGGGGAGGAGAACATCTGATAGTTAGCTCCCACCGGCTGGAGGAGGAGAAAACAAGCAGGTTTTTCCAGAGCTCGCCTGACTACCTCAGGATGGAAAGATCACAGTATTGCATCCCTTTATGCAACCTCCAGGTGATCGCCTTGGAGCACATGTGCAAGACCCACATCCTGCAGCACGCGCGTGTCCCCACAAGGCCCAGAAGGGTTTAGGGGTGGCTCCTGTTGTCCACTTGCCTCCTGCTGCCACAGGCCCCCAGCCCACTCCTGGCTTCTCAGTCCCAGCTGAGGCAAAACCCACCACTTCTCCTTCCCCAGGGATGCCTGCGGGCCAGGAGGACACTGAGGGGCTTTCAAGCAACGAGTTTCCATTTACCACACTACACAGTGCAAACCTAAACTTCTCTTTTCTGACATGAGTTCATCACTTCCACTACCCTCCCTCCTTTCAGTTTCTGACCCTTCCTCTTCTCTTGTTCCTTCCCCTTCCACCATCAGCTTTTCCTCTTGCCTCAGCTACGCCTGCTCTTCTATGCTTCCTTTGACCACCTAAACCAAGGCTTTCCTGCCCGCTCTTTATTTAGACCTTTCTCMCTCCCCCCCCCCCCATTTCCCCTTCTTTCTTCTTGCATCCCTTTTTCCTTTCTCAGCCGTCAATGTTACCCTGGTACCGTTCCATGATACAACAGGTTGCAGACACTTATTAGGCAACCACATTTCTTGCACAATCTCCAGCCACCAAAAGCACCAAGTGTTTAACGAAGTGGCTGTGGCCAGGGAAAGTCTCCTACGGGCCAGCAGGATGATCCAGTAGTCATGACTCACAGATGTTGATACGGGTCGAGGTGGTGAAACAAAACCTGGAAGAGCATCAGGTCTCTTCTGGTTTCAGAAAACCCTGGTCAGGCTGTCACCCCACTGGCAGTGCACTCGGCAGCAGCTGACAGGGACACCTTGGAGGAGTCCAGGTACCCACACGACCCTCCCTCATCACCAGGCAATGGCTTCCCAAAAACACCCCCAAGGAGACACCTCCAAGGGGCTCTGCTCCACCACGATGTGCAGTTCTTACTGTCATCAGCAGATGGCCAAACATTACCACATATTCATAACATTTACACCAGAAAGGCCACAGTGTTGGGCAGAAAACTCCTTTCTTTGCCAGAAACATTTATTTATAAAATGGCATATGTACACTTGGCATTTACCTTTTTATAGGCGTTATTACAAAACGCATGACAAATGTTAACACTCATTTCCTCTCCTGCTCTCGAGATGCTCGCCAAAGTAAAGAGGATTACACAGACAAACAGTATGATAAATCTCTACCCTGAAACACCTAAATATTAGTTCTTATTTCAAATGTATTTCCAATAAAGGAAAAGAAAAAGAAAAGAAAAAAAAAGGCCTAAACCTGACTGCTATTAAGCCAATATTCCCATCGGCCGTCAGTAGGTGGCAGAGCACAAGAGCCTTCCAGGCAGCATCACCGGGGAAAGGGGATTTGAATTCAGAAAGTGTCTCATTAAAAACAAACCAGCTTGGGGCTGTTTTTGCAAACGCATGTCTTTATAGTGTTAACTATTTTGAAGAAAAGTAAGCAAATCTATTGCACCGGCTCACAAGGGTGGAGGGGTTTTAACTTTATACTCTGATGTTGCATAATGTCTGAAATAATCAGCCCAGGCACTAACGTGGCTAACGGGAGCCAAAAGCCAAGGAATAACCTTTCCCGTGTCGCCTCGGGGCACGCCACACAGACAGTCAGCCAGAACTCGAGACGGACGCAGTGAAGAGCAGGCGATGGCAGCAGGCACAAACAGCAGCAGCACGGCCCCAGCGCTAGCGGCCTCTCAACTGCCTTTCGGGAGCGCGACGGAAACACGTAGCTGCATCTTGCTCCTTTGGCCAGGACGCTCGGGCAGGTTCACCTTTCCCGAGATCGGTCAGGAAAAACAACTTTGTAAGGGCTGTATCACTGAAAAAAAAGGACAAAGCAGGAACCAGCTCCGTGACTCTGGTGAGCTTTAGGAGAACAATTTTCCTGAAATGCCGAGTTTCCAATAGCTTAGGAATTGCCATTTAATCTTCAGCTCGTTAAAGATTACTCTAGAGCTTCAACTGTAACCAGACAGAAATGCTTCCCTCTTTGTGTAATACTGTATTTTACTTTTTCTCAAACTTGTTCGGCTCCATTACAGCTTGCCAGCCAGCTGGGTAGTAACGTGGGTCGCCAGGATGGGTGTTGGTGTCTCCATCATCTGCAGGAAGTGCGTGACTGCCTCCCCCACAGACTCCAGGTAATTCCTGACCAATATTTTTTGAGACTGGTGACCCACAACTCTTGGTTACATGAAAGATGTAGGGTGACACAGGATCTCATCCGTGGATCCAGCTGGCAAAGGGTGAAATCCAATTTCTGCCTTTTGCTCTGGATTGGTAAGACTACAGATGTGCATTACTGCACACAAGGCTTTCACGCCTGGGAGCCCAGAGGCTGCTGGGGCTCCCCCTCCTATTCCTGCCCGCAGCCTAGGGAGGACATGGAAATGTTCCAAATGAGAAACCCGGCATAAAGCACACAGCAACATAGCCTACCCTGGATTAAATAGGGAGTGATTTTCACAGATCACTTCCCTGGATGAGGAATCCAATTCCTGTTCCCCGTTTGGGACGCTGCACGGTTCCTCCTGCACAGCTTCTGACATGTGGTGGGCACCAAAACCCTCTCCGTCCAGCGCGGCTGCAGTCAGGCACCAGTGCCTAATGGAGACCTTCTGTCACAAACAGAATTGCTCCTGAAATAGCATCTGTCCTTGTAATGACTAATCCCACACTGATAACCAGGCACCAGTTTAATCAAGGAGATCACAGCCTTCCTTTCACTCCCTTGGCCAGATGGATTGACCCTCCGTCCTCCCTCCTCTTGGGCCGCCTCTGTGCACCCTGAGTGTCCCACTGCCTTCTCACCAGGAGCCTTCCTGATGCCCTCATCACCCATGCTCAGAGGCCCACAGAGCCCTACAGCTCTGCAGCTGTGACCGCACGGCCAGTCTCCAGCTGGGACGCCTGCCCTGCTACGACCAGAGGTACGCTATGAGGAGACTCGAGTGCAGGCACAGGATCTACAATACATCTCAGCGGGTCTTTGACCTGGACAGCCAGGCTAGGATGTGCCCCAGGAGGCACATGCAGAGCCTGCCTGACTGCTCTGGTTTGTCAGATTATGCCCAATTTTCCACTCTCTGCAAACCAACCATCTTGGGTTTTGTTCCACATCCAAAGTGCAGTTTTTTGTTCACCTTGAGGAGTATTATTTACATTATCCTGGCATCTGAAAAGGATTAGAGACGCTAATAGTGTGCTCCAGCCTCCTGAGCTAGGACCCTGTTGGGAAGTTCTTATGCTACGATAGTTCAAGAGTAGAGCACTGAAGGCCAGACCACAGGACGAGCAACAGTGCTCAAGGAGGCAATGAGGGTGGTGGCTGCTATATGGCAGTTCCTTCCTGCCCACCCACGAAAGCCCCGTCTTTGCACTCTGATCTCCAAGGCCTGCTGTGACACTTTAGTGAATCCTTGGGGAGACACCTAGCAAGGCCATGGTGGCTGCTCACGTGCACAACAGCAGCCACGAACAGGCACCATCCAGAACGAACTCTGAGCAAGACATCCTCAAACAGAGGGCGAGAGGCAGCCTTGCTCTGTAAATAACCTACTCTAATAGCTCCTAGGGGAGCCGCAGCAAGGTGGCTGTGTCGGCTTTCTAAGGAACCCGTGCTCCTAAATCCCACAGGTACTTTGGAAGAGCGCAGCAGTCCATTCCCCAGCAAATACCACTGTGCCGGCTGCTGGGAGGTACCACAGGGCATTATTTTGGAATCCTGCCATTTGGGGAATCAGTTGCTAAAAGTTCTCTTCATGTATTGTCTTTTTGTCTACAGTAACTCATTTCAGGATTTTCCAGCTTTAAAAGAAGTCTGTCTGATGGAGACTTAAAAGACTTTTTTCTTTAGCTTAACGTATTTATAAAACTATCTGTGGCTCAACAATCTGATTTAATCAGTTTGAGCAGATATAATTTAAGTACTGAATTCTTCAATTTCAGAAGATAACTCCTTTTGTCTTCCAAGAGCCCTATTATGACTAAGGCTATTGCTGACTTTATGACAAATAATTCCACTCTCAGACACCAGTGATCCTGGCAGGCAGCTTTAGAAACATGCGATTCTATGCATGTCAGAGAAAATGGATCATCCGAAAATAAAATGGCTCACTAAAGAACAAACAAAGCACACTGCCAGTCTTTTACGTGCTGCATTTTCTCGGCTGACAGCTGGGGACTTCCCGAGTCCCAGCCCTTTCTGATGCCTGCTCCCAGCCAGAGCAAATCCAGCGGAAAGGGCCTGCAGCCACCCTGCAAAGCACCGGGGCAGGAGAGAGCGGCTCGGAGGAGGCACCGGCCGCTCTGCTGTCACACGAGTCCTCATCCCCTTTCGCGGGGCCAGGACCAGACCCGCGAGCCACCCTCGGGTGCCGCCGAGCCGGGGGGCCAGGGAAGGGCACGGCTCCCCTCCTCGCCCGGCGCGTCCGGACGCTGCTGGCTCCGCGAGCGGCCGCTGGGCGCGAAACGCAAGGGGATCTCTGCACGCGCGCCTCGACAGCCGCCCGCTCCCGCGCACGGCGGCTGCTAAGCAACTAAGCCCCGGCCAGGAGGCACTTTGGAGATAAGGCTAAAAATAGGCGCAGGGCAGGAGAGCCGGAGCGCAGCATCCGAGGCGGGTGACGCCAGGCCTCGTGCCCGCGCCGGGGCAAGCGCCGCAGGCACCGGCACACGGCCCCGAGGGAGGAGAGCGGGCACCTCGCTCCAGCTCACCTTGCGCCCAGCCTCACTGGGGACAGCAGAGACAATAAGTCGAAACAAAGAGGTCCACGTACACTTTATGCAGCGGTTTCCTGGTCCAGGAGGGAGAGGTGGCAGCGGTGGACTTTCGCTGCTTTGGCAGCTGCTCCCCAGCTGCCCCCTCCTGCCCTGATGGGGCTACACTGCCCGCTGGGCTCTTTGGGAGGCACTATGCAAACCGCAGCAGGGAACGGGTCCAGGACACGAATAACCTTCCTTTTTCGCTGGTTTGTTTCCTTTAAACATCCTTGAATGGTTGCTCAAGCCAGCACAGTTGCCTATGTAACCACGGCCTCGGGCGTCACAGGCATTTCTTCCAGCAGCAAGAGATTTCCTCGAGCACCCCCCCCACACACGTGCACAATGAATCGCATCAGGGGAATTACCAGCCTGAAAACAGCCCCCCTCACCCCACCCAGGGATTATTTCGGCCTGGGTGCTCCCCGCTGCAGGAGCTGCCGGCAGGGAGGGGCTCGTTAGTCACCTGCATTGGGCAACAGCGTCCTCCACCTCCAGCAACACCAGCCGCAGAAACAGGAAAGTCCAGGCAGATGCTAGCCCACGGTTAGAGATGACTATCGCCCTAAGCAAGGCATCCCACAGAGGCATTTTACTCCTTGAAATACCACTTTGCTTTAAAACGGAGGCCCCTGTGCACAAGACAGTAAGCAAAACTGCTCAACTAGCAAATAGCAGCAAGGCTCCCCCAGCCAAGTGGTGCAGTGAGCTAGGAGACCTCTTCTTCCCATTGCACCCCACAAAGCGCTTGGTACCAGCCCCCCAAAGCTCCAGGTCTGCTGTGGGTCTTGTGGCAGCTTCCTCCAGGTAGCTTTAAAGGTGCTTCCCCTTCTCCCAGCCCTCCTCAATTTAAGCTGCTGTTAACGACCTCTCACATCAGGTGCTGTATTTCCACCAGGTCCTCTCCAGCCCACACATGGTGTGAAGCTGCTCCTCTGGTTGTCCAAAAACAAGAAATCGCAGGAGGCCGGAGCTCGTTGCGGAGGGAACGGCCTGCACGCGGACGCACTGGGGCCATAAACCTCTTGGGGCGCGTGAGCAGGGACGTGGGTGCGCGCACACCTGCCAGACACCGGCGTTGCCTTCGGCAGGAGGAGACGCTCGCTGATCCTTAACACGCAGCCCTTCATTTCCCTGCCTCCAGTGCCTCGGCATCACGCCGGGGAAATAAACACCAGGTTTTAATAAAATGAGTATGTGTCAAGAGATCAGTGACTCACGCAGCCAGCCGCAAAGGAGCATCCGGGTTGCTGGGGAGGACTGTGCCTCCGCTCGCTGTACCAAGCACCAGTGCTAACACCCGGGCCAGAAATGCTGGTGTGCTGTGGGTCTTCCCCGCTCTGTCCCCGAAGCAGATATCTCAGCACATTTGGAGACAGAGGGTCTCCAAGTGAAGGATATGGCGGGCGCTGGCCGCAGAGCAGCGCTGCAGAGGCAGCAGCCGCTTCGTGGGTCTGTGCTGCCCGCAACGTCTCCCCTTCCTGCAAAACCCCCGAGGAGGTGTCGGCCAAAACGTGACACCCGTGAACGTTTTCCAGCAGGCTTGTCCTGACCGCTCTCGGGCCACTCTTGCTGCTCTTCCTCCTAGGGGCTACTTTGAATTACCTTTAAAAAGCCGGGGGGTGGATAACTCACAGCTCTGAAGACCTTTGGAGATACCTTGTGCCATAAACATACTCATCTGCGCTTGCCTATATCTAGGGGATAAATGAGGCCCAAAGCACTTGAAAGGGCTCCTGAATCTCTGAAAAGCAAACCAGAGCCAGTAATCGCCTGTGCTGTATTACACCGTCCGCCCGGTTTCTTTGGCCCTGCTTCCAACGCCTTGTGGCAGGCAGCCACGCTCCTGGTGCAGCACCGCCAGGAGCTGGGAGACCAGCCGGGGTTGAGGGGCGACACGTCGGCCATCACGGAGGAAAAGCAATGCAGAAGTGGGGCCCGGACTCAGGGAAAACAGCCTCTCTTAAAAGGCAATACTGGCTGAACGCAACGCAACCGGAGCAGGCGGGTTTGTGCCGCAGAGACCTCCGTGCGCCTCCCCCCGCTTCCCCGTTCCCGGCGCGCGGCGGCAGCTGCTCTGCTCTCCGAGTAACTGTGGGCTCAGGCAGCCCCGCTGCCGCGCTGCGCGGGGACACCTCAGCACCCAGCCTCTTCCTCCCGAGCCGAGATAAACGCACTTGTGGGAAGAAAGCGGTGCCCCAGCCCTCGCTGCGCCCTCGGCAAGAGCAGCTCCTGGAGGCGGCGCGGGGTGACCCGCACCCTCGAGGCATTTCAGCTCCTTTTCTTTCATTTTGTTTCACTTCCCAACTGCAGAGTCGTCTGCTGTAACAGAGGCTCTTCCAGGGACTGCAGCCAGCAGCAGAGAGAGTCTCAATTTCTCCTGTATTAATTTGAATGCTATTTTCCAAGAGATATTACAGCACTCTCAAGGCCATCTCTGAGCTGTATGAGCGCCAACAAAACCTTCAGCGATTTGGGATTTTCAGGTTTCGGCTCCATGCATCCTTTCTCTGCCACAGTTTTGATGCATCCCAGGCAGCCAAAGGGCTTCTGGTTTCCTCGCTTATCACTGCTTCAAGGAATACAGAAAGAGATTCAAGCTATATGGTGTAGGGATGTTTTGAATAACTGCTCAATGGAGCCGGTACTTTGCCAGATCCAGCGATCTGCTTGCACCCTGTAGACCAGGACGTTTTTGCCCTTTCGCTGATGGGGAATATTCAAGTTCTCAATGGGAAAAAGGGAAAGGAATGTTCCTGGGACCAGTGTTTTGTGTGTTTGCTAATAAAAGGCACTAGAAAGCAATGAATATGGGTTCACAGTTAAAGAGGACAAGTTTGAGGGGCCCAGCGATTCAGAGGCTGCAGCAGAAGCCAGCCGGGACCTCCCCTCCCCACGGAGGCCTCAGCCACGCTGCCAGACTCTGACCTCACGGGGCTGGGAGCCGTCCTGCTCGGTCCAAGCTCCCATGAGACCTCAGATATCCACCAGGAAATTCAGCTTGACCTTAAACATCTGCTAGATACAGTGCCACGTGCTGTCTCACATCTGCTGTGATGCCTGCAGAGCTTTGGGGACCACTGCGAGCCTGTCATCATGGCAGAGGCCACCAGCTGTCCTGCAGCCACCTGCAGCTCTCTGAACCCAAACCTGCCGCCGTCACGCTCCTGCCACGGGCTGGGAGGGTGCCACAAAAACAAGGAGCCCAAGGGCCTGTGCTGTGCTTTCTTTCCCCCACAAAGCTCCATCATGAAGTCTCTTCGATAATGTCTTTATGGTGCCATCAATCTTATTTAAACTTCAGGATAAATAAATTGCAGCACATTCGCAGTTCCATCACGGTGCTCTGACTCACCCGGTCCCAGCAGACATCGTATATTAAATTAATTTTAGAATGTATTCCAAATAAATTGTTTCAGCTTCTACAACGAAGAACTCTCCATGTTGTACATTAGGGCAAAGCAGCACAGGCTAGCTAACAGGGGGACTTTAATGAGCTTGTGATTAGCCTCATTAGGGCTCAATTCATGAATGATAAAAGTCAAACCCCTGCCTCCACCTTTCCCTTGGCTTGGGGAAGGAGGGGAGGCAAACGCTACGCTAAGGGGAAAAAATAAAGTGTCGATCCAGGATTTCTTTCCTAATCTGCACAGAACATGGATTCTTCTTCAGATATAGGGCCAAATTCTGCATTTCATTACACCTGGAGTAACTCTAACAAATCAAATGGACTTCAGATTTACTCTGGCATCACTAAGAGCAGGATTAAGCCTGCAGACTTACCAGCTGTGTGGAAAAAGTACATTTTCCAGCTATTAATTGCTGCCCCATCCATGCGCACAGCTTTGGTTACTCATGTGGAAAGCGTGCAAGACTGAGGAGATTAGGGACTGGGGTTACCAGACAGCCCATTTAATATGAATTTTCTGTACTGCTGGCTCAAGGCTGTGTCTCCTATTAAATGCGCTCAGGATACTATTTCCTGGCGAGCACTGGGCGCGTGGGCTGGAGGCGCTGTGAGCCTGGGGGCGTTCAGCCCCATCGCGGGCAACTAGCGCTGGCGGGACTGCCGAAACCCTCCGTTAAAATGGGGGAAAAAAGAAAAACCTAACGTTTTGTTCTGCTGCTTTCTGACCCGGCAGTAGGGAGGCTGTGAGCGCCGGGCCGCCGCGGCGCGTGGGGACGTGCACCCCGGGAGCAGGGAGCGTCAGTCAGTCGCAGTCCCCGCAGCACCGCAGCAGCGAGAAGAGAGGTCTAAGTGCCAAGCGTGGCTCCAAACAGAAAAAAAAAAAAAAAACCACTGATTAAATCAAATTACTATTTGACTTACTGGCTGATAAGATAATTAGTTGTCCTGTACAGCTAATTAGCAAATTCCTGAGGCTGTAGTAACCACGAGGCCCAAAGCATACCAAACGCCTGGCTAATCTAGCCGTGCCGCACGGCCCCTAGTGCGCATCCTTATCTCCTTCCAGCCCCGCCGGGGCCGAGGAGGAAACACCTCCCTGCTTAGCTGCCGGCGCTCGGCAGCGGCTTCCAATCAGGTCGGGATGCAGAAACCCAGCTAATCTAATCTGCCTGGCTGGTCGCTTGATATCCGCGAGGTTTGCGCTGGGGGGAGAAGGCCCTCCGAGAGCAGCCCGGCACAACGACGCGGGCAGAGGGGTTCGCAGCCTCCCGCGTCCCTCGGCCCGGCACCGCTGCGGCGAGAGCCAGCGGGGCTGGGCGGAGATCGCCTTCCCCTCGAGGCCGGGCAGGGCAGCCGCGGCGCAGGCTGGGCGCTCGTGCACCGCTGGGGGCCCACGGGAGCCGAGGCAGGTCTCGGCTCCGCGTTTCCTCCTGGCCGCGGGCCCCACGCCGGCGCAGCCCCAGTCCCGGGCCGGGGCACAGCGGTAAGCCTGGTGCCGTGGTTCCCGCCACGCTCCCGTGTATGTGGCGCTCAAAATACCCACCGGCCCGCTGCTTTCCCGAGCTGTCATCTCAGCCGGGGCCGGGCTGTGCAGAGCAGCAGCTTTTAGCAGTGTGCCTTTAAATCCAACCGGGTTTTTGTTTTCAAGCAAGAGGGAGAGAGGAGCTGCAGAAACAGGGACTCCTGAGGCAAGAGGGCATCTATTGACCTTGAGAAAGCAATCAAACTGCTGCTCCGCGTAGCTAACGGAGCCGAATCCTTCTAGGTCCCGCCAGCGTGTTTCATTATGATTTGCCATTTCGTTCGTGCTGGGCTATTTACCCGCACGCGCACGGGCTGTCACTCAGCGCTGGCCACCGGCCGACCTTTCGCTGAACCGTGCCGCTCCGTCCCGGAAAACGGCACCGAGCCGCGCGGCTCTCCTCTCGCCCGCCACGTTGCACCAGATGGCGAGGCCAAAGCTGCTCGGCCCCCTCGGCTCCTGCCGCCGTCCCAGAGGCGACCGCGGGGCCGCGCGAGGCCGCTTACACGTGGCCTTTTCGGTGCGGTGTCGCTCGGGGCACGGCGCTGCGCAAAGCTGGAGCTGGCCGGGGCCTTGCGCCCGCGGGAACCGCCGGAGCCCGGGGATGCTCCGCAAGCCGCCGCCGCCGCCGCGGGCGCAGGCCGAGCTTTGCTCTTACCCCTTTTGCAAAGCTGCCGTATCGTTATCGCGACGGGGACCTGAGTCGCGGGCGCTGCCGGGGGCCAACAGGTGCACGCCACCCCACGTTTTACACACCTGCCCGTCCCAGCTGCGCGAGCTGGGCACGGCTTGCTTTCTTGCTGAAAACAAAAACCAGGCACTCCGGTGCCTGAAACCGCATTCTGGTTGAGTGATTTCTGTGTCGATGCAGAGGACGGACGGCATCAGCGTCCCACTCGTGTCAGGCACCAAGGGGAGGCAGCGGGTTTCGGCAGCACACGCACCGCGAAACGCTGCAAAACCGCGGCAGCTGATAACGTCTGCCCATGATGACTCACCGCTGCTGATTTGGGCAGAAGCAAGAAAAACAGCCTGAAATGTGCCAGTTTGGCATTCGCACTCACAGCGATAGAATATTAGCTCAGAAAGGTCCCCCGTCCCCCCCCCCCCCGCTTTCAGTTCAGCATTGCCGAAATTTGTTTTTTTATATTGAAAAAATGATATATGGACAGGCTTATATTCAGGAAATCAGCTCATGTCACTGCTAGACATGTCGCATTCAAGCAGATCACATCCGCATCAACAAAATACCTGACACTATTTGACCCTCTCATCTCCACAGGCAATTTCGCTTTTTCTTTCTCTTTTTCTGCAGCAGTGCCTGGCCTCCGGCAGCAGAGCTTCCCTTCCCACCGGCACAGGGGTTCATTTGCTTCCCAGGGACTTAAAGGGAGTTTCCTCATTCTCCCACAGTTTTCATGGAGGTGACATTCCAGCGGAACCCCGACCCCCATCACCATCCCAATTCTCCTGAGTCTCCTAACAACAGAGAAAAAAATTGAACACTGAGTCCTTGAAAATTATTTTTCAGGCACCAACTTTTTTCTTCCAAGAAGCAGCGTCTTATAAAAGCAGGGGTCTGGCTGAGCCAAAGCTGCTGAGCTGTTCATCAGAGCATGCCCTTTCTCACCATTTCTATTCCTCAATAAATATGGGAGTTACGGTAGTAACCATGTGGCAGCACCACTGCTGGTGCTCCAGACTGCGCCTGTGATTATTATTTTTCTTTCTCTCCTCTTCCTTTCTTTCCTTACCACTTTCCCTGCCCCTGGGAGCACAGCGTGACTGTGAGAGTGCTCACGACTTGCTGGTGGGAAAGGTTTTACGCACGTAGTCTAGCTTTAAGCACTAAAAGGTTCAAAACAGCTTCCCAAGTCTAACCAGTCCCAAATGTCACGAATCAATGGATGGATGAAGTTCATTTCTGTATAGCAGGCGATGGTTTCCCTTATGCTCCAAGAGCTGTGGCTGTGTTCCTACGAATCTTTAAAAGCAGTAATAACTACTAGAATCGACGCATTCATGCCTGCTCCCTACCGGTACACGTACAATAGTTGCAGGACCAATGATTATGCAATTAGTATCTCATTCTCGGAATGCTGTATTTTGGGATACGTGGCTGTGTTTGGAGAACGCTGTGCAAAGCGGGCGCCCAGCCGCAGGGGGCAGCTGCCTGCAGGCTGCTCTGCAGTGTCTCCCGGGGCGCTCCGGAGGCAGGCGGCAGAGCCACCCCCCGGTTTGCCGGCAGCGTGTCTTCCCTTTCCCCAATTCCTTCTACGGTGCTGCTTGGCTTCCGCCCTTGGGGCCTGCCCATTTCGCCCGATAGTCGCTCAGAGATAAACCTTCCCCAGAGCCTAACAGAAGCGATAAGCAGCATTAGTCTAAGAGGGGAAGAAGGACACGGCACTTCGCCATCCCCAGATCCTGCCTTCTTAAGGCAGCAAGACGTCTCAAGACCCCTTCAGGCATCTGTCCGTGATCATTTCTGTGCAAAGTGATGCTGGTATTTCACTTTTTAACTGTCTTATAAAACTGAAAAATTTCTTTGTCTCAGTCTTTGGGCAAAACCAGCCACAGCTGAGCAGCAACAATAAACCTAGGCTCATCCTAACAGCAAGACTGGCTACGAACATCAGCCCTCTGGCTTACTCGCAGGAAAAAGCAGCCTGCCTATCCCCAAATTATTGTATATCTTGTTATTTATTACACACATTCCTATTCATTTATATTTTTCTAATAATTTCCATTTTCTATTCTCTTTTCAAAGGCAAAAGATCACAGATGAGCTCTCTGGAACCACACAAAGAAATGCCGCTGTACTGACGAACGGTCTCTACATCTGATGGCCCCTGGGTCTGTCAAAGCAAAACGCCTTTTCCGCGGGAGGGGTCGAGCCGGAGGCCTGCGTGGTTCCTGAGGGACAGGTGTGTGAAGGCAGGCTCAGCCCAGGGGATGATGACCCCCAGAGAAAGACCAGGTACCATGTTTGCTAGAGTTCATTTCTCAAACCTGTTGTGCTTGTGGTAGTATATATCGTTCAACCTTCAGCAACACAAACACAGTAAAAATGTATATAATAATACAGTGCTCATTTTTTGCTGGCTCTAAATTCCATTTTTAAACCCAGGGGAAAACGCTACTTATATAGCTCCAGGTATTATAGCGTGCCACTAAAACAACTAGACAAGGCTGCCCTGAAAACAGAATTTTCAATATCCAATAATTAATTCCAAGTTCACAGAAAATCTTCATCAAAGTTGGATAGGAATGCTGAAAATGTATACTTAATAAAGTACATTTTGTTTTGAAGATAGGAAGCTACAGCACAATAGTTTTGGCCATTGGAGAGGGAACTAATGATTTCTGGTTGCTAGTAGAGGCGCACAGGAGGCTCCTGCACCGACACGCAGCCAGCGGAGCTCGCAAACGGCTGGGAATTCACCCAAACGCCTGCTGCTTCCGACCCTCTGTCATGTGCTCGCTTACCCCATTTATACGGCATGGGATCTGACTGGCTTCGAGGGGGAACTGGGAGCCTTTAGGCCGGCTCCCGCAGCGCATCACCCTCCCACCTGCCCGCACGCCCGCGAGAAGCCCCTCAAGCCGGGTTTACGCAGCATGGCCCCGTCCAAAAACCGGGACTGGGATCCTTCCAGCGCGGACCCAGAGGTCTCCGGCAAGCCACCAAATTTCTTGCTGCACGGATCAGGTCATGCAGGGAGCGGTGGAAAATATCTCCCCTCGACTGTTTGGTAGGAAAATCATTATGCCCTATTTCACCTACGTAAACGCTGCAGTACTTAGTCTGTGGGCACTTTTTAAAATATGCAGAATAATGAAGCATAATGAACGAGCAACATTTTCCCTGCACACAGCAATTGCCAT
Source organism: Apteryx rowi (assembly GCF_003343035.1). Classification (NCBI taxonomy): domain Eukaryota; kingdom Metazoa; phylum Chordata; class Aves; order Apterygiformes; family Apterygidae; genus Apteryx; species Apteryx rowi. The sequence continues at coordinate 7,988,347 of NW_020450871.1, read as the reverse complement.
AGGACTCCTCCATACATCTCCTGATTTGCATAGCCAAAAGATGGCAGCACTCTCTCACATATGTACCATGGCAAACACACTCTCTCTCCTTACAAATGCATACAAATGTGTATGATTTTAAATTAATACAGCTGCTCTGCACATTAGAGGGATGTTTTTCCTGGTTCATCTGCTGTAGCATTCGTAGCTGGACTAGCAAAGATACCAGATCATATTAACCTCCACTTTGCTTTTGTAAGTATTCTCTTACTTAGCATTCTGGGGCTGCCTGCTCATACAGCGCCTAGCACAGCCCGCCTGTGACTTGGCCTGCAGAGCGTTTCCACGGGCTAAACAAACAGCAGCGAGGATCTGGTGCGCACCTGGTAATCGCCACCAGCGCTGGGGGATGCTGGGCTGTCCGTCCGGCTGCTTGCCAGAGCTCAGGGAAAGGACTTGCTCTTGAGCTGCTTAGAGTTATTAGCAAAAAACAAACAAACAGACAGAAGGAAGTTATTAGCAGTCACCAAATTTTGCATCTGGACTGAACCTTCCTTCCCACCCTGCCCCGCGCGGCGCAGACCCCCAGCTGCCCCGGGAGCAAACCCTCGGCCAGGTCAAGGGTGCTGGCAGAGCCGCAGAGAGAAATTCAGAGAAACATTCATCCCGATTTTTGCATTTGCCAAGGTGGTGAGCACACCACAAGGTGAAACAGGGATTAATTCCACTCGCTTCTTTTAATTTTTTTTTCCCTAACCTGCACCTATTTTGTGCCTGAATTTGCTTGGTGCGTTTGTGCGGCTGAGGGAATTTGCCTTGCGTGAACCCGCCGGACTGCAGAGGCTGGACAACCCTCGCGCCCACACAGGCCCTTGCTGCCGCCCGGGCTGCAGCAGCCACCTGCTCGCTGGAGCTTTGCAGACACCGGGGTTTTCTTTGAATGAGCCTGACGCTGAGCTTTGCTCTGCAGTCGCTGTTAAAAGGCCACAGGGCGCTGGCAGCGGGGGGATGCCTCGGGAAGCCCATGGGCAGCACGGTGTAACGGCACGATGAGAGCCGTGCTGCACTAAAATGCACCGTGTCTACGGTGCGCTAAGGTTTAGGTCAGGGCTGGAGGTTGCCAGCCCCGGGGTGCCGTGCCCGCGGGGGAGACACCTGCTCCCGTGCTGAATTTGGGGACAAAACCTCTTTCCTCAGCTGTCACCAGTGGGATTTTGACTCGCAGCTCATCAGCCCCTTCCAGGCCACAACACCAGGACCGACCGCAGCCGCCTGTGCGCTGCCGCGCTCCCGGTGGCCCCCTCCATCCTCGCCGTGCCAAGCGCCGCTGGCGCGCGGCGGCCCCGCACCGGCTGCCGGCTGTGGGAAAGCCAGGCCGGGAAGTGCCTGGGACAGAAATTAATTAGCGACGGCAAGTGTGCCATGAAATCCGCCGCTCCGCGTTTCTCGCGCTCCGGCTCCACCGCCTCCGTTCGCTGCCCGAGAGCCAGCCGCACCAAATCAGGGGCCCGGCGCCTGCCCCCAGCGGGGAGCCCCGTGGCGGGGAGCCGGCGGCCGGCCGCGCAGCCACGCTCCCGCGAGCGGCAGTGCGAAGCCCGCGCTGGAAGCATTTACTTGGGGGCTCCCCGTTTAAAGAAAACGCGTGGAGTGCTTTCCGCAGCGTGGAAGAAGTGCTGCGTGTCAGCCGCCTGCTCAGCCCAGCTCTGCTGCTCAGGCTCTGCTCCGTGGGGGTTCGGCTGCTCCCACCGTCTCACTGGCGTTCGTGCGCAGGGAAAGCCGTGCTAAAAACCCAGATCCGATGCCTCTGGGATTTGAACCGATTGTAAACCACACCACCGACAGAAAACATAGGGAACGTACTTTGTTTGGTACTTTCTCCCCGATTTCCCACAGATGAGGTGAATCGCCATCACAAGGCTCCCGAGGACGTTCGAGGCCAACACAGCGCTGCGTTAGGCTCTGCTGCCCGCAAGCGCACGGATGTGACGGGCTGCAAAGGCAAAGGCAGCTGTCGCTGCGCTGCCCCTCGTCAGCCCGGGTGGATCTGGCCGGCAGCGTCCGGCGTGTCAGCAGCATTGCTGGGGGACACGCACCAGCAAGCATCGCTGCAGCCTGTGACGGCAATGCAATCGCTGCCATGTCTCCTGCAAAACGCATAGCAGAAGGGCTCCGGGATTTGCTTGTGCTGGCAGGTGTTTCGTTTTTTTCCAGTGGTACTTCAGGATGCCTCATCTGAGTTAACAAAAAACAAAACAAAAACCCAGAGCAGTTATGAAATTACATATCCAAAATGAGCATAACAGAAAAACAAAAGAGCAATATTGTTTCGGTATTTGCAGATGAACTGCAAGCATCAGAAGGAGCATTATCTGCATACCAGGCTGTGATTCATTGTGCAGGCTCATCCCATGCCCAGCTTACGCTTAAGCATTCAAACAAAACAGACAACTGAGCTTCTCTGTTAAGAAAATGGACCATCAGATGTAATTTCCATAGGATTTTTATAAGCAATGTTAACTGCTGCTTTTAGGTCCCAAAGCCGCTGCTAAATCCTCCAGCTGTCATGAGCATGGGAGCTGCGTGGCTCCTGGGGCCTGGGACAACTGGGCTCCATCCTTCCCAGAGATGCCCAGCACTCACCTCCTGCTGCCGTGGACCAGCCTGCGACAAACGTGCAGCTGAGTAAGAAGCAATTTTATGCAGGGCATAAAAAAACCCAAAAAACTGGAGAAAACAGTTAAACCATTAAGTAGGATTCACAAGCATCTCTCGCTTGTGTCCCCCTCGCTGCATTTCCCCAAGACGCAGATGAGTCTGGACCGCATTGCTGCCACCTTGCAATGCACAGCCTGCCCAGCGCGCGCCCATTTGCTGCCAGCGAGCGCGGAGCAGAGCCCTGCCGAGACGCCGGCGCCGCGGGTAGGAAGGGGCTCCCCTGGGAACGCAGCTGCCTGGGGAGAAAACACGCCCAAGGAGGCAAAATTGTCACCTACGGTAGCAATCAGTACACTGCCAGAAAAGGCAGAGGCCAGCATCGGTCATGGTTTAATAACGGTGATTTTAGGCTTTGTTTGTAAACTGCTTATTTAGTATTGAAGAGGGCACTTCAGGATGACAACAGGAATCCTTCTGAGCCTGGCACGGGGGATCCTGGGCTGATTTACACGCCGGGCATCTGCAGAGAGATCAGTATAAAGTAAGCCAGTGCAGAATTTGGCCCCATGAAAAATCTGCCATTAACGGGGAAACCAGTTCCCAAAGTCAGCTAGCAGAGACAAACCATTTAACTAAAATAAATCACTGCAAAGGCAATTCAAAGAAATAGAGAGAAAATTGCTTTTGTTTTTCAGTCGCTAGTTCCCAACTGCCAACTGCATTGGTTCCTAGTGTGCTTGCTCGCTGATAATCCCTTTTCCATAGGGATTTTTCACTTCAGGGATTTCTTCATGCAGAATGCCCAATTCTTTCATTTCTCATGCACTTACATGAGTTGAACTGAGCACCACACTCCTTTCTTCCCTCCCCTCCCCAAGAACCCACCTGCTGGAAAGATCCAGATCAAGTTTTATGTGTAGTTTTATTTTTCCCATCCCTGCTACACTGCGCCTGCTGTTTTTGTTGTGCCTCTGCTTGCAATGTCTTACCTGGCGCTTGTTATCCCAAACACACCTATTTATTACCCAGGTCTGAAAACTAGTCCCTCATGAGCAATCAATTCTTTTCTCAGATGGAGGCAGAAAATGGTAATAAATGGTAAGATGTTACCATTTATAGGACTCCGAGTCCTAGCAGCAGAGCAGCTTTGTGGCCCTCTGAGCTTGTGGTCTTTATTCAGCAAGAAGCTGCCGCTGGGCCAAATTCAGATCACATAACAATTTGGATGATGTTAACGGAACTGGAAAATAAATCAGCCGTATCTTTTTTGGCCTGTCAGAGCTGGCTGGAAGAGAGAATAGGAGAAAACAAACAAAACAAACCCTATATTTTAACCAAAAAAACCCCCCAAACCCACAGGGGTGAAATTCAATTTTAGCCAGTTAGTTTGGTCAGTTTTAGCACTGCCTTTGACTCTGCCAGGCTCAGACACATAGTTTCTAATACCTACAAAGACCAGGTCGGCTCGGTAGATTTTGTCAAAATTGCCCTAATTCACATAGCCGGGATGATTCAGAGTTGGTTTTGCTCCAAGAGGCTTGGCAGAACCGCGACAGCTGAGGCACGTATAAAGACAAACTTGCTGGCGAAGCAGGATTTCAAAGCCCAGGGAATGACCGCGGGCGCTGGACCAAAACCAGCTGCGGGAACGCGCCCGTCCCGAGGTCTGGCCCCAGTTCCAGCCAAGCCGGTGGGATTTGGCCGCCGTCGGAGCAGGCCGTCGCGGAGGCGGCCAAAAGCCATCAGATCTGGTCCTGTCCTCGCCCGGGTTGCCTTGCTGCCCGGCCCGGCCTGCCCGGCCGCGGCGTCAGCGAGCACGGCGCCCGCGTGAGGATGCATGCTGAGACGCCCGCCCGCTTCTGACAGCGGCACGTGGCCGTGGATCAGCGCCCGCTCCGTCGGCGTCCCGAGGAGCCCCACGGACGGCCCCCACTCGCGCAGGTGCTAGGCACGGGCACAGGGCATGCACACCAGCCGGCGCGGCTCCAGCACATTCTTCATTATACGGGCAGCTCCGCGCAATTGCACCGCGTCAGCAAGCCAATTATTTTTCCAGGACTCTCTGCCGGAATGAACTATTTTCCCCCCATTAGGTCACACTAATGAAGAAAACACTTCTTTTTCTGATGGAAGAAAAAAAAACTAATCACTGGTTGCCGCGTGATGTTCAGTTGCTGGATTCTACAAATTAATAAGGCTAGGAAGAAAAGCGCCCGGGATGAGAGTGTCTTGTTTTCACGAGTGAATTCATGTAACAGTAGGCAGAGCTGCACTGCTAAAAGCTGGGTTTGTTTGCATTTTGGTTTTTAATGGTGAATCCAAGAAAGAAAGTAGCTACAGCAAGCAGTTATAGCTCTGGGCAAATTCAGAGTCTGCTGCTGCCCTGCACAAAGCGCTGCGCTGGCTCCCTCTCCTGCTTTCCTCGACCCTCTCACTGGCCGCGAGCGGTGGGAAGGGCTCGACCCGCAGCGCCCGTCCTGCGCGTCCCCCGCTCACCCGCCTCCCTGCGCCACCTGCATCTTTGCAAGTCCAGCTTCATGGTCTCCCAACACAGGTACAACCTCTCCGCAGGCGAGAATCAAACGTCCCTCGGCCGCCCACCTGCCAGGGACGGGGACTCGCTGCCTTGTCCTGCCACCCCCTTCTGCGGTCCCCTTGCTCGGGGCATTGACATATAAATACACAAACTGCTACTGGTTCCTATTACTGCTCGTTCAAAGCAGTTTGAGACAGATCTGGTTTCCACTGCGCAAACATAAATCTAAAAGTAATCCTGCTGTCATTAATGATGTTATTCTGGATTCATTCTTCCATGCTAGAAATCAGAATATGGCCCAGAACACAGATATAGCTAGAGGAATTATCACTAAATCATTGCTTCTGTCTTCTCCTCTCTTCTGAAGTAATTCAGGAACGATCCCCGGTTGTCACGTATCTTAGCAGCTTCTTCTGGGGACCACGTTTGCAACCCATCCTGATGCCAGGCCAGCGCCAGCCACCACAGCGCCCAAGCTAGCTCAGATGCTATGTCAACAGAAGTCCGTTAGGCTGGGACAAATCCAATTTAAGTGGAACCATACTAGATTTTAGACTAAAGCATTTAAAGAAAATTACCAAAAAGTAGCCAGGAATACAGAAAGTGCAAGCTCTAATACATTCAATAAGTCATTGGTGACGACTGAAACCAATTTAACACTGCAGCTCTGTAAGTGGTACTTAATTAGCACCCTCACTGTGGATTCACACTCCGATCATTCAAAACTGTATTCGAAAAGCGGCCAGAGGAAATCACACTGATGTTCGAGACTGCCAGGGCCGCAGCGGAGACGGGCTGCACCAGCCGCATTATAACTGTTTGCGATGCAGCAGCCTGCGTGGCCTTTTAAATGCTGCACTAAGTGTAGTCTTTCCAAGAACTGAGCATCAGTCATTTGAGAAACCTTGCAGAGCAAAGAGCCACCGAAGAAAGCTAGCCGCGAGGAATCGCCCCCTTGGCCTGCTGGCGGCCGCTCGGCCCGGTGCGCTCGCCCGCGTGGCTCGTGGCAGCGCTGCAAAGCCGGTTGCGAGGACCGCGCGGGAGACCATTTCCCATCTTCCAATCAAACCGAACATCTGTTTTGGTTTGATAACGGTGCAAATAAGGTCGCCTTTGCTCTTCACTCCTGTGCCAGGTGAGGAAGGGGCAGATGTCTGCGTGCAGCAGGGACAGCGAGGGACAGGTAGCTGACGTTAAATGCCGCAAAAGTCAGTCCACGAGATCCCACAGACAAGGCATCGTGCAGCAGTGGATCTGGGGGACACAGGGCAGAGAAAATACCTGCTAAATGATTCACAACAACTAATAAACCTATTTTCTATCATTAAACACTTTGGCTAAGTCCAGTTAACCATCATCTATGAAAGCTCAGTCCTAGAGGGAAAAAGAAAACTTTAAAAAGTGATTCCATTTACTGTTAAAAACAGATTAGTTTAAAACAGCTGAAACGACAGCATTTCCTGAGCTCGTGTAACTTGCTTTCATTAGCATTAATGGCTTTTATTAAAGGAGCCGCAGCCTGGAGGGGCAACAGCACAGCGGGCCTGCCGGGAGGCGCCTGGGGAAAGTCAACGCGGAGCCCCGCGGGGAGCCAGCCACGCTGCGCGGGGAGCCGGGGCGGCCCCGGAGCCGGACCCCGCGGTGCCCGGCCGCCCGTCAGCCCCGGCTCCCGCGAGGTCTGCGGCACCTTCCCGGCGCCCGCTGGCCCGCAGGCGGCCGATGCCGCGGGCTGGGTCGCGTAGGCAGAGCGGACTGAGCTCCGCTCCCCGGCTCTCTCGGAGGGACATGCATCTCCTTCCAAGCTGCAGCCAGCTTCCAACAGCTGCCAGCCGTCAAGGGCACGGGCTCTCTCAGCATCTGTGTCTTTAGAAACCTCTTGCACAGCTCAGAGATAAAACCGGCATTCAACAGCTCGCCCCAAATTAAAAGACAGGTCAGACTCTCCGACAGGGACAAGCTGCTTGGTGCTGTTCCAGTGAGCTTAAGCAAGTATAACCTCAGTTTAACCACTAAATCAATGAGGCCTTAAGCATACATTGGGAGCCTTGGGGCAGACAGGAGTGCACTTAAAGCCTCCGTTTAAAATTAAAACGCCTCTAAAGTGAGCAGCTGAGCTATATGTTAAAATAATGTAAATTGTACGGCTCCAGCTCCCACTTAAAACATCACCGTGCATCAAACCTCCGGCAGCTAAGCTCTCGGTCGAGGCCAAGCCGAGGGCCGGAGAGGTGGCAGGCCGGGAACGACGCCGGAGCCGCTGCAGACCAGGTTTCGGCAGGGCTGCAGTGATACCCAGCGGATTAGGAGGAAACCGCGGAGCTCGGCGCGCAGATCTGGTCTCATCAGTGGGACGGCTCGGCCTCGCGGCAGGGCCGAGCTGCACAGATGAGGCCGCTCATCCACGAGGCCGTTCCAAGCACCTGGCTCATGCCGAACCCCCGGTAAACAGCAGCACTTACGAACCAGCAAACTTGCTGGGTGCTGTTGAAAACCTTATTGAATATTATAGCCTTTTTCTGAGAGCTATTCTCAGCAGCACATGAAGCATTTGCACTACAGTTCAACCAGCTAATCAAGCTAATGAGGTGATACACACAGCAACTTCCTGTGGTATATAATCAGCCTGCAATTAAGTTTTACTGTAAGTCTTACAAAACATGTCGCTTGGAACTTCAAAATGATGCAATTGAACTCCTTTGGAGGAGCGGAGGACACGGGAGGCTTTGGGAGCCGAGCACAGCCTCCCCGGCGCGGGATGGTGATGGCAGTCGCTCTCCTTCTTCTACCTCAATCCCTCCTTGGCCCGGAGGCATGGGGAAGCAGGGGACAGGGGAAACCTCCCCCTGCTCTCGCACCTCCAAGGAGCCTTCGCTGCCTCTGCCGAGGCCACGGCTCGCCCGGCGCCATCCGTGAGCCCCCACCAGTGCCCCAGGTGGCCGGCAGGGAATGCAGCCCAGTTCACTTGCAGCCCGTGTGGCACCAAACACCCACGTTTCACCTGCTGTTCCTCAGGCTGGTAGTAATTACCATGGCTTCGGAAGGGTAGGTGCTCACTCAGCAAGCCCCAGAGCACAGGGAAACTTTCCTCTGAAGACTAATTGGATTAATTATCCCTCCTTCCTCAGAACACTTTGCCGTTCCCTTTGGAGACGGCAAATGCTAATTAAGAGAAGATGATTTGCACATGACCTTGAAGGTCCACCCAGCGCTCCTGACTTTGAAGGGAACAGCTTGCACTTTCTGCCTGCATGCTGCCGGGCTGTTGATGCTGAGAGATGACTGAAGGGTTTGATCAGCATCTCTAGGAGAGAATAAAATACAGGGAAGCAGGAAAGGGACAGATGACCAAACCCCGGCACCAAGCAGACTGGCTTCAGCTTCCGCTCTGCAAGGCAGAGGAGCAGCTGCCTTTCCCCACTCCAGCTGTGCCGAGCTCTGGGCTGCCGCCGCGGACCTGCTTGCCCTGAAGCCAAACCCTTGGGCACCCCAGGCCGCAACGGTGTTCGTTGGGTAGACAACAAACGGAAACATGAGGAACGTAATCCTCCTCAAACTTGAACTTGTTACCCTGGAACTGCAAAATTAACATATTATCTGCTAGACTAGAAAGGTGCTGTTTAAAGCCACACTTCAGGCTGGGTGTTGGAGGAAGGAGTCCCACGTGTGTTAGGGAGACACATTTCAACTTGCAAATAAGATTACGATTTTAAAAAGATATGCAAATTGCACACATCCAAGATGGAGTTCAGACAACCCAATCTGTGCAATTTGCTTCTTCCAAAAATAAATTTGACATAGTACTCCTCCCTTTTGACTCTGCGTTTCCCCTTACAGCGGACATCTGTCGCAAAAGTTTGTTTTCTCCGAGGACATTAGCTTAACGAGGGCTGTGTGGAAGCACAAAGAACAGTGCTCCAGGAGATGGTACTTTCAGGCTCGTCTGTCAGCACAGATGCATGAGAGGCAGTATGGCTTTCTCTCCCTTAGCTGCAAATCCTCTCTGTGACCTTCCCTAAGGTCCAAAAATATCCCCCCTTTGTCCTCTTCCACTTCCCTCTTGCAAGACACACCATTTTAGGAGGGATCTACTTAGCCTGCTTATGAAAAGGATTTCAACAAATTACTTAGAAGGAACAAGTGTTAAGCTTGTGTCTAAAAGCACCCATGAGAAAAATGCCATTTAGCCTTAAAAAAACATATATAAACACTGAAGCCAGTGCATTAGGCGCAGCCGTTTGGCATATGCCATTAATTGCATAGGTTCTGTCACTGCGTGCAGACAAGGCTGCTGCCACTAGTGGAAAATTCAGGCATATTCCCCAAATGGCATATTAATAATGAGATCTTTCATAGGAGGATCCATGACTCATTCGACAAGAAAAATGGGTCATTCACTGCAATGAGACTAAACAAAACAGCAGCTTTGGGGGTTTGCTCAGTTTAAACCAGAAGATGAAGAAAGCAATGCAAGAGAGGATGTGGTGACTGCAACTGTCAGATAATATTAGCAGTGTGAGTCTGCACGGGCATTTTAAACTTAACCACCCCAAACCCTCCTGGGCATTTTATGCCTTTATGGTTGCATGCTAAAATCGGGAGTGGAGGATCCTGTGAGCGTCATTCACCAGGGCCTCACCCTCGCTCCAACCAAAGCCACAAAATCGCCACTCCTTCCCCAAATGTCACGGCCTGGGGGTCCCCAGGACTGCAAGCAGCCGTGGCAGCAGGGCCCCGGGACTCCGCGACGGAGCTCCTCCTCGGTGGCGCGGCTCGGATGAGCAAAGCCGTGGAAGCGCACTGCGCGCGCGGCTGCTCCGGGGGCACGGAGAGGGAAGGAAACCTGGCCTCCTCACACCGCTCATGCACATCCACGTGTCGGAATTATTCACATCCACCCTGCAAACGAAAAACACTGGGCAATCGCTTCTTACAGCCTCAAGGGGCCGTCTTTGCGACCTCCTTCGGGCACACGTCCGCAGGGCGTTGCGAGCCGTCCCCGCGGGTCCTTCCCGTGTTCCCTGTCCCCACGGGGCGGTACGGGCAGGGAGCTCAGCTCCAGAGCCCGGCACGGCGGCTCTCATTCGGACGGCTCTACTGTAAAGCTGTCACATGCAAAGTGACACACAGTTCCCCCAGACAGCTGCAGCAGACTGCTCAGAATGAGTTAATGTATAAAAAAAAAAAGAAAAAGGATGTGTTACAAAGTTGACATTTAAGATTTTATTATAGCTGTTAATCTTACTGCTATGACAAAGTTGTAGTCGCTTTCACAACCCAGCTAAACCCATGGTGATTTTCCATATTAGATTAATATCTTCATTACTAGCATTCAGCATCTATTTGGGCCCATAACTTTGTACGACGCTTTGGAGAGTAGGAAAGGCCGCGGCCCTTTCCTGGAAGACTTGCCCTTCACACCGACAACATACCATATTTAATTGCCTTAGCCCGCCTTTCCGCTGTTTTCACCCCTCCCTCCTCCCGCGACCCGCACGTTGCGTGCTTGCCCAGCCTCTCGCGGGGAGGGCAGACAGGCGCGGGAGCGGCGCCGGCGCGGCGGGGAGCACCGGGCAGCCGGGCAGCGGGAGCGAGGTGCTGCTGGCGGTGGCTCAGCAAGCTCCTGCCTCCCCGGCTGCGGCACCCTGGCCGGGGACGCGACCAGGAACGGCGGCGCCAGCCACCGCGCTGAGATGGCCCGTGCCTGCCTCTCCGCGCGGATGCGGCAAGGAGCACGGCTCTGCCCGTCCCGCTCCATGGCTTCCTCTCCAGGACGCTTCCCATCAGCAGGCGACCTTCAAGAAGTAAAGCAAGGGGGTATCATCAAAACAAGCATCAAATGGATTGTGATCATCGGCGCTAAGTTTTTATGAATTTATTTGGAAAGAGTTTTTAAACTCCACGTTCTGTGTAATTCCTAAAAAATGTACTTCGAGGAGGAAGATATCAGCTAATATTCCCAAGCCATAAGGAAAAACTCTCCTTTTCCTTATGTTCCTGACATACAGTTTCCTCATCTGACCTTGCAAGATCAGGGAGCTGCTCTTAACTTGGTTACAGAGGAAGACGGTTATTTCTCAAACCTCCTTCCAATTAAACCTCCTCACCTTTTTACCTGGTGGTACCTTCAAACTTCTGAGTGTAGCCAAAGGAGGACATTTTATTACAGTTCCTTCCACACTAAAGACACACAAGAAGAAAGCTCGTACTGCAAGCTTTTCCCTTTTCTCCGACAACGAGCCACTCAAATTTAACATTATCCCAGGCAACTGTGAGATTACAACAAACTGATGTCCAAAGGAATAGCCAGAGTAAGCACATACATCCTAAATGTGTGGGGGGGTTACATTACTTGGTTTTCACAGGGGGGATATAGTTATAACATACATCATACTCAAGTACAGTTTCCATTCAGAAATCTGCATTATAACAATAACACAGTCAGGTGTACCGCATTCTGACAAAGCACAAACCTTGAAAAAGACCCACACAAATGATGCAATCAACAGCCAAGAATAATTTTCAAGGAATACAACTGAGTAAATATCTAGTTGGCATGGTAACTGGAAGAACAGGACTATATTTTTACAGATTAGAAAATACTCCTGTCTTTTGCAAAAGTAGCAATAGTATTGCATTTGTGACCTCATTAGAAGATACCATCCAAATATTTCTGAGAAGTATCATCTCTTTCTGCAGTCTTCCTATTGCACCTAACTAAATGAACACCACGATGATAATATCCCAGAAATGTTTAATGTGCTAAGGTTGAGTGTGCACCTCTCGCACTCCCCAAATGAATACAGCTGCCCCACGGGCTGGGTGTCCAGCAGAAATACATGGAGGTCTGGATTTGCAAGAGGCTTTCCAGCATGGCCTGCACGGCAACTGCAACAGTCAACACAACCAGCAAACCCTGCTCTGCTGGTAGCGCGTGTCTAACAGAGTAACAGAACTAAAGCTTCATCAAGAAGTTTGGGAGTTCACTTCTTTACAAACAAAAAAAGTATCCTTCTGCACTATTTCCTCATGAATAATTTTCCCAGCTTTACTGAAGAAGAAAATATGACAAAATAAAAATGAACACAGAAAGTCTGGACAAAAAAGTGATCCCAAGAAATTTGGTGAGACCCTCATTTCTAGGAATTAGTTCAGGGCATTATGATTTTTTCTGTCATCAGATACTGAAAGAGCCCATTTAATTTTTAATCTTGGGAGCAACTCTCTGTTCATGCTTCCTGGATGCCAGCTGACTCAGGCTAGACGTACCGGGCACCTACAGACAGCTGCCCGTGGTCATGGGGCTGGAGCAGAAGTGAGCACCTGCAGTGGCGAGGCAGCAATGGGCAGCTGGGGGTTACTAGGCTGTCACAACTGGAGAGAGAACAGATTAGCTCTCTGCACCTTCATTGCAATGACTGTAGCAGATTCGTATTTATTGTGACAGCTAATATTCATTTCTCTACTATTTCACCTACATTTTGGCACAGTGGCCTTCAAGGATGACTGGTTTTACGAGCAGAAACCACAGTGGGAATTAATTTCTTGTTAGACCTAGACTAGTCTTCCGATCAATGGTGTCTGTTACAATTTGCAACCAGTAGTGAAAGTTTAAGGCCAAGTTATAGGGCTTGTAGAAAGGAAAAGCTTTTAGTAAAGAAGCCGAACACCCTTTTAACAGGGTTGCACTGCAGAGCTCTGCACTAAAAGGAGGGAAAGGCCCTAACCCTTGGGCTGAAGCGCTCCATTACAGCAATTTTCCCTGGCAAACACAAGCTTTCAGATCAATGTTGAGCTTGCCAGACACTTGTTTCTGTAACGCAGTTCTCAGATCACTGACGTTTCCAAATTTAAACTCATACCTCAGCGCTTCCTGGGCCAGTTTATCCCTTGGAGGAGGGAAGCAGGCAGGGAGGGGAGCAGACATCTTTTGAACAGAAACAGCTGTGGACATGGCCAGCTGGCTGGGTGCAGCGGCCAGAAACCCTCCGCTCGAGCTCCTGGGCCATGAGATGGGCAGAATTGCTGGGACAGAGGAGGAGCAATCGGGGCCCCAGCACTGGCATTAGCCACAGGCACCAGCAGGCAGCCTCCGCTGCGAGCAAAGCCCTTGCAGGGTCTCCAAGGTCTAACGGGGCAACTGCTCCCCGGGAGCAAGGACCTGCTCGTGGATAGATAAGTGGTTTGTGCTGGGTCTTCATTGGCTCCTTAAAGCTTCACTGGGCTTTGGAAACTAATAAAGGTACAGTCGGACACTGTCAGCTCACAGAGTTTATAAATCAGCCTTTGGCCAGATCTCTGGCCCTTTTCTTGGCAATCGTCTCAGTTGAGCTTCTGAATGGAAAACCAACAGTGCTGAGATATCTGCCTGCCTGACCCATGCACTAAGCTCAGCTATGCCCAGAAAAAGATTCATTTTTGAGCAGGTTTTCCCCATTAACTTCATGTCTTTCCAGTTTATTCACTGATAACAGCAAGGAGCAGCTGTTTTAAGGGGGGACGAGATAACCCTCCAGCAGAACAAAAGGAAAATCTCAGTTAAGCAAACATCTGTTGGACATCAGCTGGGAACAGCATAACACGCAGCCAAATCCCACTTGTCTTCCTCATGCAAAAAGCCCTGAAACTTCACTGAACCTTCCTGAACAGAGCACCGTGACAGGATTGGTCTTCAAGGGCTTTCAAAAATATGTTTGCCCTTTTCTCATCACGAATTTTGTGTATTAAACATGGCACATAAGTATTAAATACTCATGCAACCCATGGACCAAAATCTACACTGCAAACACAAGTCAAAATCTGGACAGATTTTATGTATGCTCCCAAGTGATTCAAAGTTTAATCGAATTGGCAGCGTGTTTGGCTGACTGATTGCAGCTGTGCAAAGCAAAATATACTGAGCCCTAGCGGGACCACAGTCACCCGCTTTCTGTGAGCATTCAGGCCATGCTCTTTGGTTTCTGCTGCCTTCCCACAGTGTCACTTAAAATCCACAGACTGCAGAGCTGGAAACACAAGGGACCGGCGAGCTGAACCAAGTACTGGGAGCCTGCAGCAAATTGGCACAGAGCAGGACCTACATCACCCACGTACCAAGGCTTCATCTATATGCACCATGTGCATTTTGAATATTAACATTTTGTGATCCCCTCCACAGAAAAAGCTCAAAACCAGAGATCATTATTTGTTTAAGAGTACCTGAAGAAATACGACTGATCTCTGAGTGCCCTGGGGCTTTGAAGACCTGCAGAACATGATGCACTGGCAGTTTCAAGAGGTGATATCTACAACCACCTCTTATTTCTTGTCTAATAGAGATTTTGTGACATGGGGCTTTTCTGTCTGGGGTGTGTGCTGTGTCCTGAGCTCTTTAGTGAGGAGTGTTCAGCATAAAAAATTATTTCATTTACAGATTAGGACTTGGTCTTCATGTCCTTAAAGTCAATGCTCTTGCTACCTTGAAGGAGCAGGAGAGCTTGTTATAATGAGATTTCTCTTCCAGTATTGCAGGTTTAAGAGCTGCAGTTTGGGTGAATTCAGTGAAGTGTCTGCTTCAGGCTGCCTGGCTCAAACCAGCTCTTGATCATCACCTGTCACTTCCCACCCAGCTGACTCTGGATAAGGAAACAAAACCTCACTCTTCACCCTGTTGGTCTCGAAATCCCAGAAACATCCCTGTAAGCAAACGGACTTGCTGAATCCCTTCATCTCCTGGACTTTACTCAATTACCATAAAACAGAAGGCACCAGCAAGGGAAGGGATTCCATTTTCTTTTGAAGTAAGGATTCTGGAGTCCGGGGAGAAAGCGAGGGAGGTTTACAAAACAAAGACCCCATTAACTTTGGTCCTGACTTTCAGGATTACTAGTCATGCAGATTTAGTTCTTTTTGCCTGAAAATGAAGATGTTAATTGGAACTGACAGTTTTCATAGGTTTTCCCATTAACAATATTTTTAGCCACTGTAGGGCCCAATTCTTCCGTTACTTCAAACGCTTTCCCAAGGGAACTTTTTAACCTTTCTTTTAAAATGTCTTGTGCCACTTACAGGGGAAAAGAGTGTTTATTGACTTGTCATATACCGAATACTGGCAGTTATGAATTCCAAGCTCTTCTGAACCTGGGACGCCCGAGGATCTGAGTGCCCTGGCATGTGAGCTGAATAGGTAAAACAAACTAGCATGAAGCAGCAATAAGTCTGAAGCAGAGCTTTGAACTTTGCTGGCCAGTTATTAGGATCAGTCCCCATGTCTCAACGTGGCAGCTTTTTCCTGCAATGCTCTGAACTTCCTACAAGCTCTGGGCAGGGTTGCACAGCCCTGGTAGAGCACTCCCTCCACGCGGGCGCCCTCCCGGCTGAGGAGGTGCCCTCCTGCCCAGGGCGACACCCTCTGAGTAAGGCTGAGCTTTCCCCAAGAAGCTGCAGCGAAAGTTGTCTTCTACTGGACTTTGCTGACTGGTTTTACATCATGCAGCTGATTTCAGTCACAGCAATGAGACATCTCTCTGGGCCACTGGCACACTTACAGCAGCAACATCTGGAGCCAGGATTTGATTACACATATGCGGGCAACATGCCACAGAAGAGTAAGGGAATAAGGAAAGGGAAACTGAAGAAGGTAGAAGACAATTTGAGATCCAGCCTGTCCCAAGGAGTTGCATGGGGAAGGTGCTGCTTTCAGGTCTTCTGACTTCACCTGCAAAGCTTCCAGAGATTTTCTCTGACCATTAGATCTTGCTCATAATGTATTTTTAGAGTAATTAAAAGCCAATCCTCCTAAAACCCCCAAACCTCTCATCAAAGAGGGAAGAACTAGAAAGAGAGTACGCTGTCTCCCAGCCTTCCTGCCCTGCACACCAACCACCTCTGCTACCATGGCCCACTCCACCATTTGACCTCCTGCTGCCCTCACGAACTGTGTCTAGCCTGGGAGATGCATGGACTGGAAGTGCAGATGTCATGGTTGAAGTGTTTGCACTGGGATGCCAATAGCTATGGAGGTTCCAGCTGACATTAACCAAAGTATAGTACTTTTTTGGAAAGGTCACTTTGCATAATAACTCAGTGCATGAGCATGCAATAATGGTGTCACCTGACTTGAAATGCAGGATGGGTCACTGCTGACAGCTCTGCCCGATGCCGGTCAGATGCCCCAGCCCAGGTGTCTTCATGCAGGCATAGCTCCCTGTAACTGCATGATTCTGCAAGACAGTTGTATCTGCAGCAGATGCAGGCTCCATTCCAAAGATGACCTCTACAGTAGCAATCAAGATAGTTGCTCAAGCTCTTTTTCTGCCATAGATCAGATCCTACATGCTGACATTTTGTTAACTTGTTGGATCCAAGAACATTTTGTTTTTACAGCTGGTTTCTTTATGTAATGATATTATCTATATATAATTTATTGTTTTCATATGACACGTGAAGCAAAAGCCTTGAGAAACCAGATTCATTACTTCCTGCCACAGATTTGCATTCCCTTCTCTTTCTAGAAAGAAATCCAGTTCAGCCCACTGGCACCCCAGAGCCAGCGCTTCCAGCCCCTGGGCAGGCAGGCACGAACCAGCCCCGCAGCCTCCCTCCGTGTCCTCACAGCTGTTCTGCCAATGGCAGCACAGTACTAAGAAACTTATTTTCACATGTGAAAGAAGGAATTTAGGGTAGAAAAAAAATGGAGAGAAGATACCGTATATGCACCATCAAGAAAACACGGTAGCCCCTCTCTTCTGACCTGCACTGCTGATGCCAGATGGGCAAAACAGCCCCCATGGCTCTGCCGCAGCCACCTGGACTCGCCCCAAGAGGCCTTGGTTTCATGATCGCCTGGTTGTGAAGCCCAGCAAGTCAGCAATTAATAGTCCTTTGGGGATTCGGGATCACTGCCCCACCGGCTTCCCATGCCGATGTCACTGCCATCATCTCTGAGCCCAAAGCATGGCTATTCACAGTAAATATTATACAATGTCAGGGTACCTTACAGCAGAGCAGGAAAACCCATCATGGTATTTTTCATGCACCACCTTTTACCCATCTGGCATGATTTCCTTGCAAATATTAAGACTGAATAGCAGGCAGGTTAAGGTAACCTGACAAATGTGATGTTGATAGGAACGGCCTTGGTACTTGATATTTGCCGTGTGGTCAGGACTGTGCTTGTCGCTAGCTATGGCAGAGAGCCAGGGACACTCTGCGACGCGCCTTGTGTTACCGGGCACACACGAGGGCACAGTCTCTCTTGGCAAGACGCCCTCTGACAGGGTAGGACACCCCTTCTCTGTCGGTACCCAAAATAAGCAGGGGTGGAGTATAAGCCTCTGCTGCGTGGTGGTGAAGCCGGCGGTGGCCCAGACCTTGCTGTGCTGCAGTGCCCTTGGGCAGGAGAGCAAAGGCAGCCATTGACTGATGGCCAGGGTAGCATTAGGCAGACTAGAAGTGGCAATAAAATTCCATTAAGTCATTTAGCTATGAAATATTGGAGAATCCCAAATGGCATGAATCAAATCTGAATTAGATACAGCTCTGAGACACCAGTTCTACAGCCTTTCCCACTGGCTTGGACACAGTCTCCAGCTTATTGTCATGTCAAGCCTGATTTGGTCAGGTTATAAGCACTTCACTTTGAGCAGATTCTCTCTCTCTCTGTATCAGGGACTGTTATTCCCAACCCTCCTCCTCACACTGCATCCTCAACACAACGACTTCTACCTGTCGTGGACAGGCCAGGCTTAGTTTTCTAAAACACCAGTTGTTCCAAAACTGCCAATTTGGGAGGGGGTGGGGGGGTGTCGTGTCAAGAATTTGTCCAGAGAAATTCTAACACATTATTTGCTGCAAAAATACAGGCATTTTCATGGAGAAATATGGTGAGTTTCCCTCAACTGCATCAGTTTTATTTCCATAGCAAAAAAAGAGTTTTCTTGTTCGTGGAGGAAATAAATGGGTTTTGACTTCTGGAATTTTGCAGGCTGACTAAACACTGACCACACGCACATGTGTCTGTCTGTCTGTACGGGTGTGTGCATCTTGCATGTTGACTGAGAGCTTTTCCCAGGGGTGCAAAGTTTCACATGCAATTATAACTCTAATAAGAATGTGTCGGAGAGGAAGCGCCGGGTGGGGACATCAACCCCCTTCATCAGTCATTGCAGTGGCTTGTTTCAGGCTTGCAAGCAGCCGCGAAGCCTGCCCACACCCCCTCACGCTGGGGCTGGAGTCTGGCGTTATTCCAGAAGAAATGTAGCTTCCAGGAGGAAGCTGACACTGTGCCACGACTACGTCGCTGCCTGGGCTTGGCCTCGGCAGAGACAGCAGCACTTGGCCCTGCCAGGTCAAAGCAGCAATAACCCACCCCCCCAGTTCTTATGGGGTCGCTGCTTTGCTCCTGAGAAATCCAACGTAGAGGCTAGAAGGGGCTTGCTAACTCCTGGCCCTTGGAAATGAAATGGAGAGCGGGAGGAGCAGGTATTTGCAAGGCAGAGGTGTTACACCTGCAGGCATAGTTCTGCAGCCCAGCACTGCCTAGACACCACGACTAATAGGTCGGTGCTTCCCAGGAGCTCGCGGGAGACACTGCGCGCTGAAGACTGATTTGTTCTTTTGGTGTATTACACAGAAAAGTGCCTGGCCTTTTCCTGACGCTGTGGTTTTTTTTAGAGAAAGGCTACAGAATACAAGAGCATAAAAATTCCTGTGTATCTAGACAGGCTCTCTTGCAGGGGTGCTCCTGGGCGGCTCGGTAACAGCAGCAGCAAACACGTGGCTTTAGCACCCTAATGTGTGTCTCCATGCCCATACAGCCTTCACAGCTGCCGTCACCCCTGCGACCGGGATCAAAGCTAGATGGAGCATGGCATGCCACCATCACACGTCACATCACCCCCCATCACATGTCACATCACCCCCATCACGTCACATCACCTCTGTCACACATCACGTCACCTCCATCCCACGTCACATCGCCCATAACAACAGGGTGCCCCGCCAAGAGGGGTGGAGGGACCTGAGCTCTGGGCTTGCTCTGCGCCACCCGGTTGGGATCTCTGGTGGAGCTGGGATGCCTGTGTCAAGCTCTGACTGACACACAGAGACTCAGGATCAGGCCCAGGGTGCCTGGGGCTTGGCAGCACAGCCTCAGCCTAACTGCTCCTGAATCACCCCATGTAAAGCACGCCTCGCTCCCGGGGAGGATTTTCACTTCACCCAGCGGGAAGCACCTATGGCTTGAACTCACAGCGGACCCAGGCCACACGCTGCCTCCAAAACCCCGGAGAGGTTTATCTGGCTGCACGATTCCTCCTCCAGTGCAAGGAAGGGGCTGTGGATCACACCATGGCCCACGCGTCCCCAGGACGCCGGCGCAGGCTGGGTGGACGGGGTGGCCACCCTTTGCCACCCGTGCTGTCTGGGCAGAAACTGGTGGGAAGAAGGCCTTCAGCTGTCTCTAGCTGAAGGTATGGAGAGGTTCCAGGGGGAGGCTGGCTGCAGCAAGCTGCATCTGGCCTTGGCGGGCAGTGACAGCGCCACGGTCCATGGTCCTCCTTGCTAGAGGAGGCGATTTTAAATCCCCTCTCATTTCTCCCTGCAGGGCCACGTGTTTTCAGCACAGACACCCATGCAATGGGAGCTGCAGCAAGGGACCACGACTGGCATCACTCGTGAGAGCCAGCGCGTGGCTCCAGGAGCAGCATTGCGAGCTGTGCACCACCCTGGTCGGATACACCCCAAATCTAACTAGTGTGCAAACATCTCATCACTGCTCGTCAGCCTGCTGGACGGGCAGATCCTCCACTTCACAAAGCAAGGAATGGGCGTTAATCGTTTTAACACGATTGTACCAGGAATATAAATAGAGCAGGGTAAGTCCGTGGCCAGTAATTGTGGCAGATCCCTACAGATAAAATAGGTTTCCTTCACAACCCACAAGTCTCTCAAGGTGGATAAGACCTTGCAACCTTTCAGCCATGCCGGCACCCTCAGAAGCGTTCTGATTGCTTTCACAGCATGAGATGGCTTCTGGCCATCAAGGCATCAACATGTTTTGACTTTGGTTTAGATGATTAATTCATTGCAGTATCACCAAAAAATGTAAACAAGGCAGCCGCGAGCCCCTGGGGAACAAGGCAGGACTGACCGGCACGTATCTATCTATACCTGACCGTTGTTCTGCTGCTGAATTCGCAAGCAAAACAACAGGGAAGCTCAAGCAGGGGCCCCTCTGGCCTTGCTGGAGCAAGGGCCATTTACAGCACCTGAGGCCCTGCTCGTGGTCGCGGGAGGAGCCAGGATCAGAGCCAACCGCAAGATAGCCAGTAAATTCAACATTAACCTACAAATCTGAAGAAAAATCTAGCAGGAAAGCATCCACCTCGCTGCTAAGGGTCTATCAAACGAAATAGCCTTTGTGTTGTTCAAAGCACGTGCACACAGGCAAGAAAAGGGGAGAAACAGCCAAATCCGGTGGTTATTCACACCCACCAGCCCTGTCTCCTGCTGAATAGCGAGCTGCCAGCTGCCCCATGGCACGTGCTCCATGCGGTTGGGCGCCGTCTGCAATGGCCATGCACCCTCAGGTCTGCTTCAGGCCACCAATTTTTCCAGTGCAGGCTTCAAAAGCAGCAGAGCCGGTGCCCTGACATGGCCTGGCAGCTGCTTCTGCACGTCCGCATCCGGCCTCCTTTCTGTCGCTGCCGCTTCTCGCTCCATTGACTCCAGGTCCTCCGGAGCAGAAAACGGCGACAATTCGGATCAGAGCGTGTCCAATGCGCGGTGCGCGCTCGTCCGCTTCGGCTTCGGCAGCGCACCCGCTCACCCAGCGCCCCGCAGGGCTCCAGCCCGCTGCAGGGTCGCCCGGGCCACGCCACGCGTTTTAAAGCACCTCTTGTGCTTTTCCTGCCCGGGACGAAAAATTATGCAGCCTGCTCTCCCCTCCCCCAGTATTTTATATATATATTCTAGGGATTGCAGTCTTCCCCTGTTTGAGGAACCTGCTCCTGCACAAGTGTTCCCACCTACAACTGCGACTTCCCCCACCAGTTATGCAGTTTCTCTCCAAGCTCTCAATGGGATTGAAACTCATTTTAGCCAAAAAGCGACGATGACGACACCACAGTAAGTTATTATAAGCTCCCAGCGGCCTTGACCTCACTGTATTTAATGTAATCACTCTGGAAAGTATTAGTTTGGAAATTTTACGTTTGTTAGATGGTAATATCAAAGGAGACCAAACAATTTTGTAAGGATGCAGACGTACACTTTTCCTCATCTCCGCAAGGGAACAGCCTTGCATCTGCGTCAAGCACGGGATCGTCCCTGGTCCCCGGCCTGGCAGAGCGGGGCGACAACCCCCACAAAGAGCTGCCTGCACCTCCTGATAGAAGTCAGTGCATTTCAAAGTTGATTTTTAAAGGACAATGCAAATTATTTTATTATTTTTATGTTATAGTTATTATTTGATTACTGTATAGAAAAAAAACCACCCACCATGCAGCTAAGCCATCCGAAGGGCTTGTGACGATAATGCTGCTTTAAATACCCGTGACAAGCTTAGAGGAAGCAATTAGGAGGAATTAGTATTGCGTTCGCTCTTGAAGGGCGGCAAGTCAGCTATTTCTGCAGCGGCCCTGGGGAAGGCCGCGAGCGCGCGGCAGAGCGGGGCGAGCGGCTTCGCTGCCGGCCGCGGGGCAGAGCGCCTCTCCCCGGCCCGCCACCGCCGGCCCGCCGGCCGCTTCCGAGGTTATCCCGCACCTCCCGCGGCTTCGGGCCTGCCCACGCGCCCCAGCGTGGCTCCGCTGGCGGTTCGTTTCTACAGCTGCTCACTATTGGTTTTAGCGTGTTTATTCAGTCCCCTGAGCACTTCAGGGGCGCGAGCCAGCGGACAACGCGCGAAGCCGTGCTCCGGCCGGGGCGCCGCCGCGGCCGTTCTGCCCCCGGCCTGCTGCAACCGCCAACGCGGCCCGGGAGCCAGGGCGCAGGAAGAGGCGCAAGGCGACCGCTCGCCTGGGCGACGGAAGCACCCCTCCGGCCCCGGCGGAGAACGGGATCGTGGTGGGAGCGCGCACGCGGCTGCCGGGACACGGCCGCTCCTCCGCCGGGGACACCGGCGGTCACAGCAGAGCCTGCCCGAAGGGTTTCCTCGGCGCAGGCCCCTCGGTGCCCCCGGCACGCACGCACGCACGCATGGCGGCAGCGGCCCACAGAGCGAACCCGTCCCGGGCGCTGCGGCCGGCACCAGCCTCCCGGGCCCCCTCCGCGCCCCGACCCACTCGCTCTGCCGCCCCTGTCTGCACCAGGCCCCGGCGACTCGCCCCCGTTTCCTCTGGCAGCCTGAGAAAGACGGAGGAAATTCCTCTTGCCGTTTGCCATTTATTTCAGCGGAGGGAGGATAACTTCAGCAACACGAAGGTACTTTGCATGACTTAACCAAAACCACCGCTTCTCCTCTGCTCTGCCGACTCCACAGGCAAAACCGTTTCCTACACGTGGCTATTTTGGTGTGTGTGTTGGGGGGGGGGGGTGGTAACTGTTTGGTGTAGTGGTAAAATAACGGGTTTCCTCTAATATGATGCAACGCTACATTTGGAGCCAAAACCCGGGCTCGGCTTCGGGCGCGCTCGCTTGGTGTCCGGCGCAGCCTGGCACGCTGGCCGCCAGCGCCGGGAGGGCTTCGCGGCCCCGCTCACCCGGCCGCGGCTCCCTCCCGCCGCAGGGCTCCCGCTTCCTTCTGCTCCCGCCTGGCCGCCTTCATGCGTTACGGACGTTTCCTTCCGCCTGCGCAGCGGGTCCGGCTGGGGATGCTGTGCCAGACGTACCGGTGCGCGGCAAACCCGCGGTGCAACCCGGCCCGCTCTGCCGCTGCCCGCCGAACGCCAGCTGCGCCTCGGGCAGCGGCCAGGGCCCCACGGGCACGTGCCGGGCAGGGCGGCCGCCGCCGGGCGCGCAGCTATTTACAGGAGCCGCCGCCGCCGGGGTCGCCGTGCCGCCGCGGAGCGTGCCGGCGGGGCTGCGGTGCCCGCCGCGGGCGCACGGCACAGCGCGCTCGCCGCTAGTCGGCCGCCAGCGAGGGGATCTTGCAGACGAAGGGGAACTCCCTGCCGCAGCTGTTGTCGTTCCAGGACCGCAGCGCTGCCAGGGAGAGAAAACACAGCCTGAGCTTTCGTCCGTGCGGCGAAGCACAGAAGCGACACCGCCCCGGCTGCTGCTCCGCTGCCGCCCGCGTCTTTCCGTCCCGGATCGGGGCAGGTTGCGGCTCACGCGGGCGCAAGGCGGCAGCGGTGTAACCCCTGGACTAGGGCACTGGCACATTGCTCCTGGGCAGGAAGGAAGCAAAATTAAACGGCAGATGCAACTTCTGCCTATGTCCCCAGGGCCGGGTGCAGCAGTGAGGGTCTCACGGGAAGCAGCAAGGGAATGAGGAGCTGTGGTTTGTGCCCCACGTCTCTGCAGGTCACATTTATCTATCTGCCCTTATTTGCTAGGAAAAAGCAATTTTGTGCTCCTCCACCCTGAGTGCGTAACACTCTGCAGTGACGCTAAGCAATAATAACGGAGAGCATGAAGTGTTAATTTTTGCACAAGCAGAATCTTGCCTCGCTTCAGTGAGATCCCTGTGGCCTAAATGGGGGAGGGAAAAGCTAGCAGATTGACAGATCTTTGCACAAGCTGCGTGCAGGAGGGGGGAAATCAGAAAATTTGACCTTTGACTAAATGCAGCAATTCTCTGGAGTGAGTGATGTTCCCCTCCTGCCTTCTGTTCATCAGGAACGGCTGTGATTGGAGAGGGAACGCATCGGAGTGGGAGAGAAATGGGTTATAAACAGGGAAAGAGAGTGCGTACGTGTGTACGGGGGGGAACAGACCCCTGCAATAGGACCACAATAACAGAAAACACATCACCTCTCTGCAAAAAAACCCGGAGAAAATAATAATACAAATTGAAAATGCAAATTGTCAGCCTGCCAGCATCCTCTTCAGAAGAGGCTGAGCTGCAATGGATTGAATTTATTTACATGCAAATAAAACTGAACGTGTCCTTGAGCCGCGCGGTGCGGCACTCACCGCTGCTGTGCCTGTACCAGATCTGCACGCAGTCCTCCTCCGCCGGCATGGCATGGATCCCGTCGTCCGGCTGGTTCCCGTCCCAGTAGTTGTAGTCGTACGAGGAGCCGTCCGTCCACTCGAAGTGGCCCTCCTAGAAAGGCAGCAGTTCAGCCCCTGCGCTGGGCCGCGCCGGGGCACCCGACGGGAGGCGGACGCCTGTGCAGCAGGCTAGCAAGGGCAGGGAGCCGGCCGCGTGCGGGAAGCACCAGCCCGAGCAGCAACCTCCATGGTGTTCGCTATGAATTCAAACCATTGGTTCTTAGCCCCCTCCACCGCCCCTAAGAAGTCAGACTGGAGCGATACATGAAAACGCACATTTTGCACTTCCAAACTGGGTGACATTCAGTGCCGTGGGAGGAGGGCGACCCAGAGGGTTTGCAGCACGCAGGGCCGCTCACGCGAGCCTGTCCCCGTTGAGACGAGTGCCGTGGCCGTGAGCGAAACCCGCAGCCAGCAGGCACCTTCGGCTCTCCGCTTGGCACACGGGAACCCAGAGCTGCTCAGAAAGGGAACTAAATGCCCCTATTTCAAATGGCCTTTTTTTTCTAAATGAGGTTTCTGAATATATCCTGATTCTCTTCAAATCATCCTTATAACCTGAGAGCACAAAAATTCTATGTTTCTCATCCTTCTCCCATTTCCCTTCTTTTCC
This sequence comes from Apteryx rowi, assembly GCF_003343035.1. Classification (NCBI taxonomy): domain Eukaryota; kingdom Metazoa; phylum Chordata; class Aves; order Apterygiformes; family Apterygidae; genus Apteryx; species Apteryx rowi. The sequence continues at coordinate 7,963,433 of NW_020450871.1, read as the reverse complement.
CAATATCCACAGAAGAATTGTTCACCTGTGACTATTCTCCTGACTTTCTCAATTTTTATTTTCGCATTATATATTTCCAAAATTTCAGCTTTTGAAAGGCTGCAGAGTATCCGACAATGAAACCCGGTGATGCTGACAGTACTTTTTTTGAAGTTGGAGACATTTTCAGCTTACCAAGGGACAGCACTAGATTGTGTTATGCCATAACTTCATACGATAATTTTCAAATTTTTCAGAACTATAAAAAGAAAAAGCCAAAATGCTTATGCAGCAAGAGTTCTACCATACTTACAGAAAACATAGAAAAAAGAGGCCAAAGAAAAAACATATGAAAGATGCCACAAAAAAAGTTTTAAAATTTGAATAACTGCCCTGTTTAGACTCTGTAAAATGGAAATAACTTTCACATTTCAAACGGTGCGGAGCTTTGCTTTGCTCTGCTTTCTTGCCTTGTTTACTCCTGCTAGCAAAGCCTCAGTGGCTGGGGAGAGTGACTGATCCGCTAACGTTACTCGATTAGGCTAAAATATTGCAAGCTGAGTGGACGTGCCTAGCATAGGCATGGATAAAATATTTGGACCAGGAGTATAATACTTTTTCTATTAATTGATTAATAATGACATGAATAATCAATCATTCTTAATCTATTAATTCTAGTAACACTTTTCTTTTAAAAGCAGACCGGAGGAGAAGAACAGACACCTTTCCCCAGCATGCTGCATAACGACTGTCACATCATGAGCACCACGTGGAGCAGATTAACGGCTTTTCAAGGAGAGAAGAGGAAAAACAAGCGGCTTTCCAGGGATAAGATGCAGGTAAGTGAATTTAAAAAATAAATAAATAAATTACTGCTGCATCAGTCGGATGCCCATGTGAGAGGCGGCGGCTGGGGGCCAGCGGTGGTTCCTCACCTGCCGGAGGTCGTTGAGTCCCGTCCAGATGTCGGTGGGGATCCCCGGCACGCGGCTGTTCACCAGGTCGTACACAAAGACGTTTTCTTCCCAGCTGCAGCCGTTGGGAGGTCACGTTAGCCAGGCGGTCAATGCCCTCACTCGCTCGGCGCTCGGGACAGGCACGACCCTGTCTCTTAACGCCGCCGACAGCCGCAGAGGCGCCCTTACCTGTGGATGGAGGCCAGTTTCGCCGACCGGATGCCGATGGAGAACTCGGCGCAGTAAAGGTCGGCCTCAGCCCACGTTTTGTTGATGGGGAAGTATCTGTAGCAGTGGCCCTCGTACTCGGTCCAGAAGAGAGGGCAGGAGTAGGCCTGCACAGGCTCTGGCATCGCTGGGGAAAAGCAGAGAGGGATGGAGGCGGTCGTGGCGCTGCTGCGCAGGGTGGCAGCCAGCAGCTGCCCACCGCTGTACCCCGCCAAATGCACAAAAAAAAAGGCTGCTGAAAAAAATACAATGTGCAAAAGCCGTGAGTTTCCCGGGAGACAATGGCTGCAGAGGTGCAACCACAGTCGTCTCCTGCTGCCACCGCCGCAGGAAGTTCACACGAGCCCGTTCCCGTCCAGCCCAGACTGGCCGTGGCAAATGTCGCATTTCTCTAGGTTTGGCCTCAGCGCACAGGGAAGTCACGCCGAAGAGGCCACGTATGTGCACAACACGCATTCCTGGAGCCTTTGCCCTTGCCATGGTATAAACACAGCTGGTGCTTTAAGGCACTCCTGATTTGAGGCACGCTCAGCTTTTTCCCGCGGCGATCCCACACGTCCCGCTCCCTCAGGATCCTTTACAAAGGAGAAGGCAGAACCCGTGCGCAGCACCCCAATACCAGCCGCAAACAATCCCAAAACCATCAGCCCACGGTCAATACACTTAAATCCCTTATTTGCCATTCCTGGGGCTGTTCAAAGCCACCCAGGTGTCCCCAGTGGGCTGCGCTCCTCACCGCTATTTCAGGTCTTGCCCAAGTGGGAAAGACCAGCCTGCGGTGAGGTTGCTCATGGCACGGCTGGGGTGGGACGAGTGGTTGTGCTCTTCGAGACCAGAGGGACCAACCAATGCAGGCGAAATCCTCGGGGGAGGTAGATGCCACAAAACCATCCAAGCAGGTAACAGGCCCCAACCCAGAGAGGTCGAACAGGAGCTAAAAAGCCTCAGGTGTGAAAGGACGTCAGGGGGAAACGGCTTTGCAATGAGAGGAATTGCTGCGCGGAGCCAAACGCTGCTCGAGGCAGCACGTGACATGATAGCTCTGAGCGTAGCATTGCTATGTGGGAAAAGGAGAAATTAGATGAATTTTAAGCGGCCACAGGAGCATTAGCTGAGCTGAATAATTTCCTCCTAGTCCCAGCACTGGCATTGGCAACTCCTTGGGAGATAATTTTGTATTTCATCAGTTCTTTCTGCATGGGGATCTCTGAGCATTTTACAGACATCAGGCAATTAATCCCACAAATCCCTCCTGAAGCACGCATTACACACGATTTGCAGATAACAGAAACCAAAAATGCAAAAAGCCTTTTTTTCCTGAAAAGGGTACTGAGCAGATGCTAAAATGGGGCCTTTCCCCCCTGCAGAGTGCGGTGCCTGCCAGTCCCTGCAAAGCCGGCCTCTGTCCCTAGGGCCAAGGAACCCTGGTGAGATGCATGGCTTGCTTGCACAGCCTTATCTCTGATGGCTTTACAGGCCAGGGAAAAAAGGAAGATAAGGAACCCCTGGTCGAAAGCAGGAGGCAGAGCAGCGTTCCTGCTGCTCGCTGCGACGTGCCGATGCCCCGGGTGCACATGGTTTCACAGCAAAGTCTCCCCGGCAGGACTGCACCCTACGCCTGCATGCACAGGGTAGCAACTGGGGCAGTGGAGACACTGCATTGACAGACACCATGAGCTCCACAAGCCCTCCGGGAACCAGTATTTTAGAGAGGCTGTTAAAAACCTTGCCGAACTCTTCACCTTTAGCAGCACGATGGCAAAATTAGCAGGGCTTAAACCAGCAGCAAATGGGGCCCTCCACTTTGGAGTGCTAATTGCACTGGGGGATTCTGGATTCCAGTCCCAAATGGCCATCGCGGGCCTGGCAGCTGACCTCATTGTCCGGCAAAAGTCATCTCCTTTTGTTCGGAGCAGCCGAGAAAGGTCACAGGTGGGGCCAGTCCTTCTTTGATATTCTACACTGCTTTCCCATTAGGTATCATTAATTTGATGAGCTTCAGCGAACCATAGGTGCCTGAAGGAATTTGAGGTTAAATATACCAAAAAGGAAAAAAAGGGGAGGTCAGTGTTTAATTAGCATCTTTTCCGTTAGGTCAACATTGGAGGCTTTCATATTCTCTTTGGAAGCAAAGTATTACTCTTAAATTTACAGGCAAGAAGGACCGTGGTACTGCTTTTATCTGGGAACTCTGGGGGCTATTTTTAGCAGAAAGGTTGTAAGAAGCTGCATGTATGGTTGTGAGTATATGAGTACACGCATCGCCCTGTAGGGACACTTCATCACCTAAGCCAGCAGCTGAGGATGGTATTTGGATCTAAAAAGAAATGGGGGAAACATTTGGGGAATATTTGGTCAGATTGCCACTTTTAAACGCACCAGCAGACACTGCCCCCAGCAGCATCAGCTCACCCTACAGAGTGGGAGGATCGGAGTTTCCCACCGCTACAAGCCCCTGGTCGCTGGAATGACTCCAAACCATTTCCCAAATCCCAGGGGAAAATGAGGGCAAGATCCTTCCTTCTGCCGCCTGTTTACACTGAAAGAGATTATGGTCAGGGCTGACTTTTAACACAGCACCAGCAAAATCAATGTCCAAACTTGGCTGAAGGTACGAGGTGATACTACCTCAAGAAAGCTGGACAACAAGAATTTGAGGTCATGAAAAGAGTTTTGAGCTCTTGGGATCTGTTTTGGTGCCAGCAAAACTGGAGCCTTTTTATTTACTAATGTACTAAGACCCACTGCAGAATCACCAGGATCCCTCTAACTAGCAAAATCACTTGTCAAAATTTTGTAGAAGCTGGCACATTCCCAACAAAAAGTCTCACTTCCCCAAGTGGCCACTTTCCAACCAGAAATAATTAATTGAGAAAATCCCAGCCAGTGTCAAGGTTTTATTATGCCAGGACGCTACTGAAAAAGACAAAACGTTGACTGCGTGGCTCGCGCAGAGCTCGGCCCGTGGCACGGGGGCTCTCCCTTATCGCTGCAAGGCCGCATCCCCCCAGCGGGCAGCAGGTTTGAGATATGATGTGTGGGGCTAGGACGAGATTGGCAAGAGATGTCCATGCAAGTGACATTCCTGCGGCGGCGGGGGGTACAGTGACATCAGAGCACTTTCTGCAGCAGATAGATAGGATCAAGTTAGGCTGGCAGCAGATGCCAGTATTGCTGCTGAGAGTGAGAGGGCCCTGAGACACTGCTCCCAGCACACCCATAAATTCCCTCTCCCTTGTGACCCCAAAAAGCATTGGACCTCTTCAGGTCTTCAAAAGCTGCTGGGACTGGAGGGTGCCCATCAGTACCAAGGGGCTTGCACCAGGCTGAGGCCAGCAGAGAAGACCCGAGCAGGTCCCCGGGATGTGGGACCACCAGCCCTTCCCATGGAAACCCCCGGCATCAGCAGCAGATGACGGGAGGCGTTTGGTCCCCGTGTGGCAGGGGGCTCTGCGGAGCCGGGGGCAGCCAGCGGAGGGCCTGCAGATCATTTAATAAATGGGCAACGTTGTACAAGTGTTTTTCAAAGTGCACGTCACAAGTTGCCAAGCAAAATCCTAAACAACATCTGAAGTGTGCTAGAGAAGTGACATCCTTTCCAATAGAGAGGGCTCTGCTTTTTAAAATCCTGTAGCAAAATCAAGCTGTTTTTACAGAATAAAATCTGCCATGTGTGTTCCCAGACGTAAAGACACCGCAGCCATTCGCAGCAGCCCTCCTACAGCCCAGCAACACCTCATCGCTACCACTAACAGATAGAGGTAATCTTACATTTTTTCCTCCTTAATTAGTTTTGGCAAAGCTCCCACTGATTAGTTGTCTGGCAGGAAAACCAAGCTCGTATCGATGATTTTTCTCCCTAACTCACCGAGCCCCTTTCTGCTCCCATCCCCACATAGGTGGGACAGGGCAAACGCAGGCGAGCGGCAGCTTGGTGCTGCAGGGGCTCCCGCTCCCTCCGTCCCCGTGGAAAGCTTGTGAGACTCGAGTGGTGCAGCGCGACCACAGTCCCTTCGCACGGTGCCCACCAGCAGCGGGGGGGAAGAAACGGGGAGCAGGGTGGGGGGGAATCGCCCCCGCGGCGGCTGCAGCGCCTGCTAATAGAGAAAATCCAGCCTGTCCCGTGCATGGAGAAATGAAGCCAGTGGAAGGAAAGCATGAGCGCACAGGAGCAGAGAGATCGGGGCTGATTTGTGCTTCCCAGGTGGAAAGTCTGGGCTTGCTGGAGTAGTTGGAGAAGCTTGGGAAGTCAGCGGCTTGCCCCGGGAGAGGCACTAGCTTTCCAAACTCCTGCCCAGGCGACCGCAGCCCACGGCTTCCCGTCGCCGAGCCACTGCCGCGCTTCGCACTCACCTTGGCTGATTTTTATGTTGGTCTGAGGGAAAGCCTGGGTGGCGAGCAATGCCGCGGAGAGGACGGCGCACAAATCCCCCCTCATGCCCATGGCCGGCGGCCAGGCTTCCGCTCCCGGCTCCGCAGGCAGGCAGCTGCTGCTCCGTCGGGGCTGGACGTGCCGCTGAGACGCCGGGGCGGCCGTGGGGGCGGCCGGCGCGCTGCACCCTCCCTCCCTCCCTCCCCGCGACGCGCCGGGAGGCTGGCCGAGCGCCCCGCCGCATGGCCGCCGAGGGCTGAGCCCAGGCGCGCTCGCCGCATCCCACCGCTCCGCAGCGCTACCCTCCCGCGGACCCTGGGGAAAGCGAGTGCCGGGGGGGGCCTCCGGCCAGACAGCCTTCATAACCCGCAAGGGACCTTACTCCAGCGAGTCGCTACCTACCCTCCTAACCGCTTCCCGGGAAATTAGTGATTTTGTGCCAGCAGATTTACGGGTGCTGGCCTGCCGGCACAGCAAGGCTTGGAAGGGGAGTGCACGGGGCAGGTCTTTTCCTTTCGGTGACTGAAAAATGCACCCGTTTTGTCTGAGTGAGACTGGCAGCCCCTCAGATACGTGGCAGACTTGGAGAGACGCTGGGAGCTGCGTTAACGCAGCGAAACCTGGCGATGGGGGCAACGCGGGCACGCTGGCGTCAGCCAGGGCTGCACGCTCCCCTCGCCCCGCGAGCCGCACGGAGGCAGGTCAGGACCCGTGGCTGATGAAGAAGGTCTACCTTTACGCCAGGCTCATTTTTGCTGCCTTTAGTTGCATCTTTTAATCCATTACTGCCCCATTTTGTGCAGTCTTTTTGAAAAACAGGGGAAAGGCAGTGTTTGGCACACTCGGACAGCCTGGATGAGGAAACCTCCAGCTATGCTGCAAGGCCCACGCTGTTTCAGCAGCTCGCCTAGCTGCCGGGGCCATGCTGTTGTCACGCCGTCCTATAGCATCCAAAAGCCTTCAGCATCAAGCAGCAGTCAACGTTATGGATGCTCTAGCATCTCTTCTTTCTGTGGTCAAACTTGTAACTGGAAATAAAGATTTAAGATATTGTATAAAGTCCTTTTTTTTTTTTTTTTTTTTTTTTTTAAAGCTGTTTCATCTGATGAGAGCATACAGGAAAGGGAAACAGGAGAGGTGCGAGAGTTGTGAAATTTTACAGCCCTGCTCCATTTCCAGCTGATGCCTTCAGCCAGCGTTGAATAAACTGCTTGGAAACACTGTCAATGTGCTATTCACTTTTTAGTCTTAGCTACAGATTTACATTTTCAGTATTTTCTGGGACTACAGTTTGGATGACCCCTGTTTTCACAGGCAAGACTCAGGAAGTAATAATTTGGGGTAACACAAAGCATTCAGTACAGCAAAATGCCCAGACTTATACCAGAGACAAAAGCGCATTCAATCAACTCTCACATTTTTAATTTTCTCTGCAGTTTATAAAGCCTTTCAAGAACACTCCTCCTCTTTCCTTAGGAGTTCCACACATTAATGTGAAACTAGACAGCCCAAGGGAAAGTCTAGCGATGTATCAGACCACTAAAAATAAAGGATTTCAGACTATTTAAAGACAACTGCATGCCTTCTCCCTTCTTAGCTGTACACCGTTCCTTGATACAGCTCGTGTTATAGGCTATCATCAGCAAACCATGGAATAAAACGCTCCAGCTTATTAGCTTACCCCCAAAGCACAAAAGTTGATGCTTACCGAGAGCAGAGATCCCGAATAACTAATCCCAGCCCGTTTCTGACAGGCGCAGCCTCCGCAGCGTCTCGTCCCCCTCGACACAGCCAGCACGAAGGCTGTGCGTGCCGCCAGCGCAGCCCGGGACTGCGCCGCGGAGCAGCTGGCCACCAGCTTTGGCACAGCTCCGGGATGGCACCGAGGACACGCGTGCCATGCGTGTCGAACACATGGAAGCTCTCCTCTTCGACGTGCTACAGTACTGCTTTACTGACATTGCCTCGTGCTCCTCTCCTTCCAGCTGTGTCAAGTTTTGGCAGTGTACGTATGCGACCACCCCCTCTTCCTGCGAAACAAGGTAGACCATGGAGACCTTGTGGCTCCAAGGACAGCCTTGGGGGCAAGAGTCTATTGTAGGTTTTCTTCCCCCATGCTTAAGCAAAACACGTCACAGGTCTCGTGTCAGCTTCAATGGGTGCACAGAGCTCATGCAGCTGCCCAAAACCACCTGCAGAAGAGTATCAATGGCAATGCTAGTGACTGCTAACCCCACCACCACCATCACCTTGTCTGAGCCTTCCCATATAACAGATACAGACTGGCCTCCTACCACGCTTGCTTGCCCAGGGTTCCCCCGGGGTTCCCTCTCCTCAGTGATTTATTGATGAGATGAACCAGGAGGAAAGACAAAGAAGAGAGAGATTTGCCACTGACTTCACTGTGGGACAGAGGAGGTGTTTTACCTGCAGGATTATCTTTAACTCACAGACAGGCAGATGAGAACTGAAAGCCATCATCCACAGAGGAGGCACTTGGAAAGAGGGACCTCAGCAGAGACCCTGAAGTAACCTCTGTCCCTGTCCCTGAAGCTTCATGCTCTTTCTCCAGCTGTGCTGGAGAACAGCTAAAAGCCAGGTGGACACGAGCAGCTGTGTGTGGCCACAAGAAGTGCGGGTGCTCACCTGGTGAGGTGCCATTCAACAGGTGACAGCGCGTGACCAAAGTAACAAGGGCAAACTCCTACCTGTGTTTACCCTCAGCCACATCAACCAAGTGATGGTCCAGCCACAAGGTCACCGAGGCCTTTCACCACCCTGTAGCCAAGGACATGTCAAGCTGTACCTTGGAGTGGGGTGTCTGTGCTGTCCCTCTCCCCCAGTCGCTGCAAGTTATCTTCTTGATGCCAAGAGGAGAGCACATCTCTTGTAGGAAACCACGGACACTTGAATCACCTGTTCCTTGGCCAAACCCCCATCATCGGCCAGTGCTGAAGATTTTCTGTTAAACACATGTTCAAAGACTGTGTGCTCTGAAATACCTGAGAAGAGCAGATGGGTGAAGAACAGACACTACGGCTCACGGTTCCCCCAGGGTTTTGCCACTGCCCTCTCCCATCTGATCACATTATGCCCCATGTTCAGAGCCCGATGCAGCAGCACGTCTTTGCGCTTGGAGCCCAGCAGCTCCGGCAAGGCCCCTCCTACTCTCCAGCTGCAGATTTTTGATGCTTTGTGTTGGCTTTGAGAAGAACTTTGCTCCTACACATCTTACCTTGTGTTTGCTGTGATTTCCTCCTCCATGATGGCAGGGTCGCTGTACCAAATTTAGCTGTCGCATGTATTATGCAGAGATCTGTGTTCAAGCACAGAGGGGAATGAAACACCCACAGCTCAACCTAAACCTGAGCAGGTTGCAGTCTGAAGGTGTCCTGTGGGGTCCCCGGCTGCAGAGCAAGCAAGCAAACCCGTACTCTGTGGCGCAGATACCCCAGGCCACAGCAAGGCTTATTGCCTATCACAGTTACATTTGCTGAGACAAGTGCCTAGAATTTTACTTATTCTTTTAAATGACTCACTGGTCCCTAACCGTAGCAGCCAAACAGTGAATGGAGATGCAACATGCGTAAGTACGTGCTGTTTTCTTTTTTTAAATCAAAATATTAAAAACACGAGAGGTAGCTGGAGCTCATTCTGGGCTGTGTTTGGTTAAATAGAGAGGATGGCTACCGCAGCCATAGCTGCTCCAGGCACCGCTCTGCTCTCCAGCCTCCCCGCGTCGAGGGGCCACGGGGGCAGAGGGAAAGCCAGGTCCACGCCACCACACCAGCCCTGAATGCCGCGCCGATTTGCTTCGGACTCATCTCCCCACGCAAGCGAATAGGGGGTCTGCTCTGCGCCAGGGCAGGCGGCAAGCGCGCAGGGCCGTACAGCCCGGCGGGGCCGCAGCGCAGGGACGGGGCGCGACCGAAACGCCCCGGGGCGGGCAGGGCACTCCCGCCTCTGCTCGCGCTGCAGGACAGCCGTGCGCAGCGGGTGCAAAAGGCCACGGGTTGTTATAGAGCAATTACACAGGTGACTTAGGGAGCAGGACAGGGCCAGAGCCCCGGGGCCTTCCTCCCACCTCTTGGGTTTGACCGCCAAAGCCCCGACACGGCAGCGGAGGCAACCCAGCGCCTGAGGCTTTCCATCATAACCTGGATAAACACTGCCAAAGACAGAACAGACACTTCTCTCTCCAAAATGAAGATACAGAAAGACAAATTCATGGATCAGCCCAGCTCCCTTCAGGCTGATGCCCTTTTCATTTGTTTTTTGAACAGACTGTAAGCAAGATACAAACTATTACGCAGTCACAGCAACGTTGATAAACCGAGCAATGAAAAAAAATTCATTTGGGGCCCAATCTTGCAAAGAACGGAGACCCACAGCCCGGTACAAAGCCTTTTTCACATCAGATTCCCACACTTTGGGTGTATTCTGCAGGGGAGCTACCCCCGGGAAGAACAACGCATTTGCTCCTCTTTTGGGACAAATCTGCACCAGCGCAGCTCCCCGACTGCTCCCCCGTGGATCGCCTGCGGTGAGCTAGAAGGGGGTAACCTCCAAGCTGTGTCTTCCCTTGGGCCACAAACAAGACCGACTGACCTCAACATACAGATGAATTGTGTCACCAAGCATCACCTCAGCATACATGGCACAATTAAATAGATTTTTATTTTCAATAAATATACAATCTGCATCCTACCAGACAACACACTATGAAAAAATGTACAGAAGCAGCCAACAGAACAGACAGCTTGACCGTAGCTACATTCACTTCGTGACTCGGAAAACTACCTCGGTTAATACACGGGACACGGAAAGAGCCGCTGCAGTCTGTCGGAGAATTAAAATTGCAGATTTGGGGAGTTCCTCACTGCAAAAGTCCCCTCAGCGGGTCTCTTCTGCACACCGTAGGAAAGGCTTTAAAAGACATGAGCTGGCTTTCCCCGTACACACGTTATCGGCAACGTTTGCTATATCGTGACGGTATCTACTCGACACACACAGGCTGCTATGTGGAGCGGCAGGGCGCGGGACCGGCACGGCATCGGCTGCGCCCGCTGCGCGGGTGCATCGGCGCGAGCGCACAGCCGCCCGCGCGCCCTGGCGCACACGTGCACGCGGACACACTAACAGGGGTTAACTCTGTCACTAGCACAAGGACAAAACCGGCGTGGGAATCGATTTCACCACAGTCTACCGCTTAAAAAAATATCCTAGCCTAATCACCACGTTCACCAACGAGAGCACAAGGTACTGATATCTCCGAGAAAACGCGTGGCGGACGGGGACTGCCAGGGCAGCGGAGGCAGCTCCGAGCCCTGCCGCCAGCTCCGGGCCCCCGGCCGGCACATCCCGGCCCCGGCCCGCTCGGCGGCCGCCGCCGCGCCGCGCAGGGCTAAAAACGGCCGCAGCAGTTCGGAGCGTCGGCAGGGGCGTGCGAGGGCGCGGGGGGCTCGCTCTTCCCGGTGGTTCCTCCTCCGCCGGCCGCTCCTCATGTCGCCTCGAGGGAGGCGGGGGAGACGCGGTCGCACTCCTGCCGGGAGCGCAGGCTGTGCCACTGCTCCACGGCCGTGCGGTGGGAGCCCAGCATCCGGCGCCAGTGGTTGGACTCGGGGGCGCCCGTGGCGTACTGCCCGATGACGATCCGGCCGATGAAGTCGTTGCTGCTCTTCACGTTGTGGCCGTACACTGGGAGAGAAGAGATGGAAACGGGTCAAGGCACAAGTGCACGGGAAGGTGCTCGTGGCCTCCAGGGCACGGAAAGTCGGAGCCAAGAGCTCAAAAGCCGAGCTGGGCCATCCAGCACCGCTCCAGCACCACGCTCGCCCCGTCCCTGCCGGGGCTCGGCCGCCCAGCACCGCACAGGGAGCCTCAACCCTCCCCCAGGACGAGCCCCACTTTTGGCAGAAAAGCGCCTTCGTGCCGCACAGGCGGTCGGTGTGACGACGCGCTCAGGCACCAGGCACGGCAGCCAGGCTGGTGACATTTGGAAAGCGTTTCTAGAACAGATTTCACAGAAACCGTAGCCAAGATGCCAGAATTGCTGGTGCATAACTTAGTACCTCAAAAACATTAGCAAGACCTAACTGGTAGTTTGGAAAGAATAAGATAAGCTGCACTGCCCATTAAAATACAGCTTAAATAAACAGGACCCTCAAAGCCACAACTCGCTAGGACGATGTTCAGCGAGAAGAGGCGAAGCAGAATTACACTGTGTAAAGAAAGGCTGAAATATTTGTCTAGGAGTGATGACATGATCAAACAAGCAAACCAGCACAGATTTGGGTAAATGAACAAGGAGTATTTCACACTGTTTTCCTCTAACGCAAACGTTAATGAACCGTTCTAATGATAACCGGTATCGTTCCCAACCCATGGACAAGAATCACACATGGACCACGCTGTCAGCGGGACGTTTATAAAGAAGCAATTTTCCATAATTGTCACTACAGCTACTTGTTAAAAGCCCTGGAAAGGAACCAAGGGGGAGACATACACTGACCACCCCGGCCTTTCTATTGGCCTCGTCTCACGCAACAAAAGATTGCAGACAGCAATGAGCTGTAATTATGGGCCCGATCCTGGAAAATGCCGAGCACTCCCGTTGGGCAGGATCAAAAGCACTTTGTGTTTTCCAAAATAAAGCCCCGCCTCGGCTCATTAGGAAGTTGAACAAACAGGCTGGGCGAGCTGAAGCCAGGATATCCACAGGCACTGGCTCGAACACGAAGGATTAAAAAAGCTTCTCATAAAAGGGAGGGATTTTTAAGAACAAATGACCGCAGGGGCTCCAAATCCCCTGAGCGACCCGGACGCAGGCTTGCGGAGCGAGAGCAGGTTCAAGGGGAAGGCAGCCGGCAGGCAGCTGGACGGCACCGCTGCAGCAGCAGCAGCTCCCTGCCGCCGGCGCAGGAACCGGCCCTGGCGGCGCAGGCGAATGTGGGACCCCGCGCAGCACCACGGTCCGATGTGGACTGCAGCCGCCCAGGCAGCTCCGTCACCAGGCTCTCAACACCTCTTTTAGCCGGGGGTCTTTTTCAAGATTGCATATTTGCTATCATAATAATATATCTTGTGATTAATTAGTACTGTTTTAATGTGCGACTTAAGTATATCTGCCATCTCCATATTTATGTAGAGTCTGATTACTAGCTGCTGTACCAGGAAGAAATGTGTCACTGACAAACATTAATGACCTAATGGCCATTAACATCTGGATCACACATGGTATCACACCCTGGTGATTTGGGTGCTGCCTGCTAGTGCAGGCACAAGCTAAAGCCACGTGAGGCTGGACCTGGCCGTAGACCACCTGCCAGATCCGGTGCACGCGTTTATGGGCTGAGAAGCTTGCACTCATCACATTACCTGGGGGTATCTTTGCTAATCTTGTTCCCTCTGCCCTTCTTGGCTGCCTCAGCAGAGACACCTGTAGCAGGGGGCTGCTGCGGGCACCTTCGCAGAGAGCTCTGCTGCCGTGGCCCTGGCGCCTCCCGCGTCGGGGCTACTCACGGATCAGCTCAGCCAGCTCTAACCCAGCAGTGCTCTTGGCCATGCACACAAACCTGTCAAAGGTTCCCCATCATTCCCAGTCCCAAACCCTAACCAATCATTCCTCCAAATTAATGCACTAAAAATATGACATTAAAACTCGGAGCATTTCAAGTCTATCTTTAAAGTAGTTAGCAATGAAGTTGAGGCACATCGTCACGTTAGGAAGCCCGAGTCTGTCCCGACTGCCACCATCATTCCTCTGGGGGCAATGCCATCAGCTCTCGCAGACATACCTCCGAGGAAGTGCCAGCACAAAGTGGACAGCCTTGTTTTATCTGGAACGGCCATCTTTTGAGTGTGCAGTGAGGATTTTTAAGCCATCCATCTCTAACGAGTACACAGCCTGTCAAAGTTATTAACGAGCTCTCCTGCAAGGCAATGGATCACCAATGTAGCTGGCATGACTATGCTAAATGCCCTGCTATGACTTATTATCCTAAAGAAAACAAATATTATGATAAAAAACACATAAAAGTACCCCAAACCAAATGTCTCCTTAATTTTTTATATAGGCGTATTTTCTTTCTTCTTTTTTTCCTTCTGTATTTCAAGAAGGCAAGAAGATGAAGTCTAATCCTGGGAGACAATACCAAGTAATTCAAACTATAAAGTCCTAAAGGCCATCAATTAATCACAGTTTAAATTAGCAGCAGCAAAGTATCCCAGGCATACAAATTCTTCAAAAATAATTCATGTCAGGACTGTAAAATGAGTAGATGTGTTAAATGCGGGCACCAGCTATTATACTGTTGATCCAATTATTTTGAATTCCTATGACTGAAAGTGTCTTGCTCAAAATCCTACCTTTTAAATATTAAAGCCTTTTTTTTTTCATTCTAATGGAACTGTTGGAATCCATAGGACTCATCTCTTCATCCCTGCTGAAGAACGTGAATGCTAATCTCATCGTGTCAGGTAATTACCATGTTGATTCCTTTAGGGTATTAATGTGCTAATTATACAAGCACTGTTGCTTCCATCATTAACTAGTTTAGGTAGCACAGATGTAGACTTACTGCTGAAGAACAGGGAAGAGATTTTCTGACGGGAGCTTGAAGGCCAAATGCTTAATCATGACCCATTTGCTGACTGTAAGAGATGGTGCTATATTCCACCCTGTGGAAAAAACCTGCATCTTCACCACAGCAGCTACCTCACAAGATAAGATGTCTTTGTGTGTCAAAAATTCAGATTCACTTAACTCACAAATCTTCAGAATTCCAGGACATATCTTTCCTGGAGGCTAATTGCTTTTTTCTACTCTTAAAATAGTCAGCATTTGCTGAGCAAATCTGTTGATGGTTCAGGTGCATGGATCTACTGTATGGACCTTACCCAGAAGAAGGTACTAAAGTTCCCATTGTGAAAATAACCTTTTCTCTGACCACGTTCAAGAACACTTCCCTGTTGCTGTCACTGGTTCTTCCAAGAAGAGCTTGGGAAGAAAAACTGTAAGAGTCCATAAACACAAGTCAGAAAAGCTGAAGGTAAAACGTGGGTCTCTGCCAGCTGCACTTTGCATACAGCAGACCGGGTGGGTGCTGGGTGTCAGAGGCTCCAGTCCCAGGGGCACAGAGGGGCTTCAGCTCTTGTCAACTGCATGCTCAACTGCTTTGCTTTACTTCTGCTGCAGCTATTACTTCTTTTCTCGGTCAAAGAGACGAGGAACCTTGAACACTGACTGACACACGCTAGCCATCCTCTTTTATCACCCTATTTGTACTCCATTCAGTGGCACGCGTGCAGTCTGCTCAGAAGTCCAGCAGAAGCGGCTAATGTCTCATTCCCTTTGCAGGCCCCGAATGCACCGTAATGTGCTCATGAGAACTCTTGGGTGCTCAGACGTGATCCAAAAATGACAACTTTTCAAGATATAATGACAGCTGCACGTTATTCTTGGGGCAAGCCCTGCTCTGGCGGGAAGGAAACCTGCTCAACAAGGCGAGCGTCTGACCTGGGAACACCTGTGAGGACGCAAAGCCTGCAGAGGTGCAGGAAGGCACCCACCCCTGGGGCTGAGGCCCGTACTGCCAGCAGCCGGGGCAGCTCGGCGGGCGCGCAGCCTTCGGGGAGGCAAGGAGCGGGTGCAGTGCAGTGCACGCTCCAGCTACCGTCCCAGCTGCGGTGAAGCCAACTCCACATGTGCTCATGCCTTCAGCACTGGGAGGAAAAGAGCTCCAGCTCTTTCTTTTTCGACTCCCACAAAGGGTACAAGTAGGCAACTACTCACCGTCGAGATCTGTGCCCATCGAGAAGGCACCCACGGGCCCAGGTTGGCCTCCCGTCTGCCGCTGACTGGGTGCTACCACCAGGACCGGCGCGGCAGCAGGCAGGAGACCACAGCAGGCATTTCTGTTGCACAGCGAAGGCCTCCCAAACCGAAGCCTAGACAGGGCCGGGAGATACGAGCACCGCGTCCCGCCTCGGCCTCGCGGCCCCGTGACCGCGCTGGCCCGCCTCAGCCCCCGCGGCCAGCGGGTGAGGAGCCGGGCGCTGCTCCCCGCTCCCCAGCCAGGTTACACCACAAACGGACCCAGCAATATTACCCGATGGCTGAGCATCCCCCTCCCGTGCCTGAAAGGCGTTCAGACTAGGTTTCAGATTAAAAGTGCTCTCGGCCTCGAAAAACAGTAACTGCGAAACCCTTCAGAAGCGCAAAATGAGGTAACTACCATTTGGGTTTCTCAGGCTGGCCCAGACTCTGGTTTACAGACAGGTAGGCACTGTTTTCCATTTAAGAAACCTATTTTCCTGACAGAAACTGCACACCTGATCTCATGAGCTCTTTTTCCACCATCGCAGTAATTCACACAATAACGACATCCATTTCCAGGCCAACACAGAGCAAAAAGCAATTAAGGAAGCAGAGGTCAAACCAATTCCTTCTGCAGCTGCTCTTTACCGAGCATTGCTTTTGGAAACAGAAAGGCTTCTTTAAAAAAAAATAAATCTCTTTATAATGGAAATGCTGAAATATAAATCAAAATTGGGTTCACTTATGCCCATTAAAAGGGTTGAATTCTTGAGGGCAAGCAATGTGATGCAAATGAAATATTTGTACGTTATATATTTATTGATGCTTTCTTCCTAAACGTGCCACCCCTCGGGTGTGCTGAACCCCTCGCTCTCTGCGCTGACTGTGCCACTGGGCTCCTGCCCATGGTGGGAGCAACCACGATCTTGCTGCAGGATCACGACTTCGAAGGAAACTGTCCTCTGTGCATGGGTGTCCTCAGAGCCGTTACGGCTCCAGGCTTGAGGGCTCCAGACAGTCAGCAAAACGAACAGGTTCTCCGAGGATGTGGTAAGGCCGGGTCCGCCAAGCTCTTCTGCAGACCTGGCACGTGAGACACCACAGCACTTACCACTCCCCGATCCAGCGCCCGGCTGTAGCTCCAGCACGAGCTTTCCCTTGTCTCCCACCAGCCTTGATCACATGCAATTGCTTGTAACCAGGTCAACAGTTTTGCCGGTCACTATGTAATCTGGTGCTCCCTTCTGACCCAAGAGCCTTCTGCTGAATCGTATCAGTCCGGGGACCTGACTCAACCCAGACTCCCTCCACCTCCCACTTTGCTTCTGCACCGAGACATCCAAATCAAGAACTTCTAAAGGGTATGACTGCAAAGTATTCATGATTTATGACTTAAGTGCAATAGTACAGATTAAGCTGGTATTTAATTCATCCTTCGAATGAACACAATAGCAGCCCTGAAATAACCAGGAAGAAGCACTGATTCACAGTATTTCCTTCAGCTAACTTCAAGGCAACGAGTAGCACCACTGATGTGGACAGGGACAAGCTCACGCAGAAGCCCCTTGTTCAGCTGGGGCCACAGAGCATCGGTGTCCCCCCAAAACCCCGCGTCAGACCTGCCCGAGCAGTTGCTCAGCAGTCACTGCGGCACTGTGCACTACCGAGCGCAGCCACGCAGGAGCTCTGCTGCCGCCTGCCGGCGCTCGGCCCCGTACCCACGGGACGCAGCGGTCCCTGCAGCCCCCTCGAGCGTAAGGGCCCTGAGACCAGGGCAGGCAGAGACATCTGCACTTACAGGAGTGACTGGGAGCTCTGGCACAAATAATCTGACTCTTTCCCAGTCACCTACAATATGATTTCTACCATTTCACTCCAAGAGAAAAGAGAAATCACAAGCAGGAACCTGTCTCTGTTTTCCATCTGCGCTCTCATTTAGGCTAGACATCAAGCAGACATCTTCACCTATTTTATGCCAATTAGCTTACTTACAGTATATGCCACCCATTCTCTTAACAATTTCCCCAGAAGTTTTGTTTAATGCAATCTTCTTGCCTATTGCATATTTTAAAAGGCCTTGAATAATTGAACGCCACTGTGCAGATCGCATGCATCCAACTCACACATGACATTGCACCACAACAGACTAACCAGTGCGATTACCCAGCCAGCCCATGGATACCTGGAGGTATTTCCTGGCAAACCTGAACACAGCCATAGGAACAAACCCCATCACGCTCTTTTCACACAGCCCCTCAGCAGAGCGTACAAGTGACATTTCATTCCCCATCCTTCACCAGCAGGACCCGGGGTCCAGCCTTTGCTGAGCTGGCTGGTGAGCTGTGCCCATCAGCAGCGGGCCTGGCAGGTTAAACGGGTCTGAAAACTACTCCTGAACTGCTTGACATCAATACTAAAAAGCTATTTAGCACAAAGAGCATGCTATTAAGAACAGCCGACCAAAGGACTAATGATACGTGCTATGAAAGCCACAGCTACAGAGTAAACTGTGCCCTTTGCTCCTTCACTGAGGCCCGTAATATTTGGTAAAGAAGACAGAAAAGCAGGGGAGAAGATGCAGTGCTTTCACATTTATCAATCTAGTCTCCATCAGGCTCTGATTTGCATGCAAAATTCGCTTCTCAGAATTTCCTTCATTAAGCTGCTCCCTGCAACATCTGCAAGCGCTGAGCTGTGGGTGAAGGTTTAATCGCTGGAGCCAGTGACCGAGTCCGTGCTCGTGCACTGGGCCTGGCAGGGCAGGGAGCACCTGCACCTCCACCACCCAGCTGCTGCTTCACATGGGGAAACACCACCAAGTCAAGGAAAGTCTCTTTCTGGAAAACCATTTCTCCCCGCCTTGCCCTTCCACAAGGGCAGCCCGGTGCTTTTGCTTGCACCACCTAAGGGAGCAGCCACCACTGCCCCTGCCGGCGGTGGTGCTTCAACATTCTGCCTTCTGGGTCTGGCCTCAAGTGGAAAGAAGAGCAGAAAGTCCTGCAGGAGAGAGCAGGGGCCCAGGGAGCAGGGGAAATGCAAATGAACAAGTTCCTCTCGTTGAGGTCTCAAGGACACACAGGGATGACATGAAGTTAGCTCATCAGGATAAACTGGAATAAGGGATTGGATGCATCAGCAGTGTTATTGCAACAGCCAGGAGGATACTGAAAAGGAGAAGGTGCAGGTAGGTTATTCACCTTCAGATATATATATTTTTTAAATATACTTCAACTCTCTGCACCACAAGCCCAGATCCAGGAAAGCACATGAATGACTTCATGCATATTTTATATACGTCACTGGGACTTCCCATGCAGTTGAAGCCATTCACAGAAACAAATGCGTTCCCACAACAGGACCACACCAGACAGCCGTCCCTTCCTCCCAGCACCATCACACCCCTTGCCAGCCTTCCTCCTACGAGAGCAAGCTAAAACCTCGCTCCAGAAAGTCCTCCATCACTGCCAAGCCATGCCTGCGTGCAGAACAGGCGCACGGTCGGCCTCCGCTCCCTGCTGCCGCAGTGTTATTTGGGTCGTACACCCCAGCTGGGAGCCAGGGCTTGGTCAAGCGCAAAGGCAAGACCAGAGCTGTCCCCCAGCCCAGAAAGGTTGAAATAACAGAAACGCAGCGTGACACCAACGTTTGTCACACGGAAAGGACAATGTGCACAGTGGAAGCGGCTTCACATGCCGTTGCTCCTCTGTGCATATCAAAAACAAATAAGAAGGGGGAAAAACAATGTATAAACTGCTACTTGACATTCTCCCGGTTAAGTGGCACTCCATAGTATTCACAACAGCAAATCAATTACATGAAGGCAATTTCTTTTCGCTGTGCCCGATCATTTGTTTTCTAATTAAACAGATCTAATCAAACTGGAACCATCACCCAGAGAAGTCAAGATATACACAGAAATTAAAGCAGATATGCACAGAAATTAAAGCAACGACCACAGAAACGCAGGGCTCGGCGCGACGTGCACGGCAAAGCTCCTGGTGGCGGCGGCATGTATGGGGCCAGCCAGCGCGGGGCGCACCGGCCAGCCGGCGGGGTTATCCTCTCAGCCAGGCCACATCAGCCGTGACATTTACACCAACGTCCACAAGGAGTATTTCACACCGAACATTTAGAAGGGAAATACCTAAGCCATCGCAGGCAAGGGCGTTATGTTATCAGTTTTATGTCAGGCGGCTGTATTAGGAGTGTTGGAAACAAACAGAAGAGAGAAGAACCTGGCAGCATGAGGAACTATAAAAGCTGTAGTTATACCTGAAGGGCCTTCAATGCCATCTGGTTTTCCATAGCTTTGGAGGCAGACTGGACAACGTGGAGACCCTCCAACAGGGAAACACCAGTGCCTACCCCAGCATCTAAAAATGAAGTCAGCCACGACTGTATTGGAGAGGCAGACTCCACCGTCACACTCGTATATACCCTCCGGCAGATTTGGGACCATGGACAAGCGCTTCATCTCGGGAGACTGCTTTGCCACCTAGCGTGGCTATTGCCACAGGGGTTTTTCCTCATTTGATACACAGAAAGGTTACGGCCTAGTAAGAAATTTCAACAATTTCTTTCACCGTGGCGTGAAGAAAGCAAGATAAAACATTGAGGTTGAGGGCACGACACTGTTTAAATGAATGCACTTGGCAAAATCAGCAAGCACTGGTGATCAGCCTGGAGAGATAAGGTTTTGCTCATTTCTTTAGAAGAAAAAGACTCCAGAAAAATTCCAGAGACCTACAGAAAAATCAGTTTCTGCTATGTCTACAATGATGTACAGACTCTGATGTTGCAGACTTCTTATTAACAAATTCAGTCAAATTGAAGGCTCTAATTTTGCCTTCTAAGTAGGCAACAGATTGGCTCAGGAAGCATAAACATCTTGTTGCTTTCATCAGTATTAATACTGTTTCACTCCTCCTCATTAAAGCAGTCACCCTGATGTGAAAAGCCGACCCCATTCCCAGAGCACCTTCCCCAAGTGGCATCATACCAGGGGTGAAGGTCCTGGCTGCAGGATCTCATCCAGCTTCTCTGACCGAACCAGGGACCAAACCTTGCTGATGGTCTTGCTGTTACCTGCTCCATTTTGAAAAACAGCAGTGCTTCTGTTTAACGGGAAAACCAAAAAGCCACAAATGGGGATCTGCAAGATGGGCAGCAAAAGAAACCTTCTCCCTCTCATGACAATATCAAAACCTGTGCAACATATCCATTGCAGAGAGGCTCTGCCTGCCAGAGCAGTCGGCTTGACACCATTCATAGCAAAGCCTGAAACACTCCCAACATTTTGGGAGGAAAACAATTAATTCAGAGCATGCCGCACGCTGGCCAGCACAACACAGGCCCTGTGGGTAAGTATGGCTGCTCGAGGCTTTGGTCAGCAGAGGGAGATGGTGAAATCTCGAAGGATTTGAGTTTGGCACGTTCTTCACAGACTGATATACCCTAGAAACAAGTCTAGTATTATTTGCAGCCCTAAGGAAGGGCAGGGTCACATTTTTGAAAGCACACAAATGCTGAGTGCTCCAACTTCCCAGACAGCATTCATTATACCCAGACTCTCGCTGTGGTTTCCAGAGAGTCAAAGTGGGCTATTGTGTTACCAAATCCCCCCCCAAAACCCTACACCGAGTTCATTAGCATCCTGCTTCATTAGCAGCTTTCCAGTTTTGACCAAGTGCTTCCATGGAAGCATCATCTGCTGGTAAACTATGTAAGTCACTAAGACTCATTAAGCCTTCCTATCCTTAACTGCATTAAGCAGGTTCCTGAAGGGGACTTCACGCCTAAGTAGAAGGGGAAGCAAAGGAGAACAGTATCTTTTTACTGCAGTAATTTGCCAAAAGTATCATGCCAAAATCAGGAAGTGCTTCATACCGCCAGTACTGCGGGATCTTTTACAGGAGAGGCACTATCTGATTATTTTTATAGCAGGTCTTATATTTCTGAATGCTTTTTCCATCTTCTAAATTCAATCCTGTGCCTGGAAACAGACTCAAGGGGGTGCCGCTCAGCAGTTCCTCAAGGCCCAGGGAACCCTACCCCCCTTAGGAAGAAGAAGGGCGCTTGGACATTTGCTTGCTACTTGTGCTCATGCACTGCTGTACGGTCTGCAATGGGGGCCTGCGAGGGGGGCTGGCATCAGCTCCCACCATCTGAAACACCAGACCACCCTAATCCGGCACAGCAAAGACAAACGCCTCTCTGATAGGGAACTGTTCTTGCCTGCATCGCCTGCCAATCAGGGCTTGCAGGATAACCGAGTTCACGGTATTGAATTCTGGCCCTGCTCCAGCCACAGCTGCTGGGCGACGCAGGTAGGATTCACATTTCCCTCTGCCCACCAGATACAGAGAGATTTAGTCCTCCCTCCACACTGGCTTTCCCACAGCCTGATGGGTCTGGACTGGAAAAACCCAAGTTGTGCCGTTAGAGCAATGACGTTGCGCGGCCGCGGAGCACCGTGCTGCGCTCGCTCTGCATTCCCGCCCGACGCTCTTCACTGCTCGCTCAAAGCTGCGCCTTCTTCTTTGCGTGGCTTGGGGCTAGAGGTGAGGATCTTTTGCTGCCAGCGTATTTCACCCTCCCCTCCTCCCGTCACCCAAGAGCAGGCGTTGTCCTCAGAGGACCTGCTGGGTCACGTTGCGTGGCTGCAGGGCCTGGAGAACAAGCAGCTGGGAACGTGGGAGGTGCCCAGAACAGCCCGTCTTTTCGCTAGACCTCAGCAAGGACCATATGGTGTCCAGTGCATAAACACATGAAGTATTTTATAGCACCAGACACAAAGGCCAGATTCTCATCTAAATTAAACAGGTATAAATCCTGAAAAAATTCTGTGATAACATCAATGCTTTTTTTCCCCTTTGACTAAGATAGGACTACACAGGCTTAAACACAGACGAGATTCCACCTCTGAGCTCCAGAGATGTGGAATATATCGATACCACTATGCTTCAGAAACACAAGGCTCTTGCATACATCAAGGCGCAGTTTTCTAGCAATAAGTTACCTAATTATCTATCCATCTAAGAGATGCTATGGTGCCCAACACAACAGCATTTCAAAACAGAAACCACCTCTTCTTCCTGTGTTTCAGCACAGAAGAGAAATAGTTTCATTTGCCTCATATGTTAGAGAAGAGAGTTGTGGGTTTTTTTCTGTATATGTGAGCAAAAGACTAAGTGCCTGAGTATTTTCTGAGGGAAATAAAAAGCAACAGGAGGAACGAGATACAAGCATCTGAAACAGCAAGGCAAACTGTGGGTGTATAATGACCCCAAACACATTGCGTTGCCACCCCTGCAAACCAGCTCCTAACGATGATGCTGACGCTGCTGTGCTCGGACATCTGAAGGTCCTGCTTTCGCACAGCCAGGCAACTCAAAGTTCGGGTGTATTTCTGGAGAAGCCTGAGGCTAAAACCATCATCAGCCTTCAACCTGTTCAGCTAACTGGAGCATTTGGAAATCAGCCTGTTAATAACAAGATGCTGCTTGTTATTATTGGAAAAGGCTTGGAAAAACCTCGACACCTCTGCAACCCATCCGTGTGATTTATACGAGTCTTGTGCAGCTCAGGCAAACACCAAGAGCATCAGCCCGTCTCCAACAGCTACTCCGCGAGCCTGGAGTAGGTGCCAGTAGTCTAGAGCCAACAGACAAAAACGAAGAACAGTTTTAAAGTTTGAGGAGCTTCCGCCACGTTCTCATCAGTCAGAGGTGAAGCCAGAGCCAGAGCTCAAGGTGTCTGTAGGCCCAACTGTGGGATACAAACTGACAATTAGCTTTATTTCAAGCCGTGATGGATAAACGTGGGTTTGTGATTTGAAGGCTTTGATACGGCGGTTTGTGTCTCTGCCTGGCTCGGGCTCACGTGGAAGAGTGCGAGGTGCGGTGCTGGCAAACACTCCCGGCTTCAGCCCGTCCCCTACCATCTTTTCTGCTAGGTAAGGGCTGCTCTCCTCCCCTCTCCTTTCACCAACAACGATTTAGCACCAGAAACCTGTCATATGGATCAATACCGCCCCAAAACATTTTCTAGCAAACATGCAAAAAATGCTCATAAGAGAATGTACAAAATCAGCCTGTACCAGACCATCTTTAACAACCACAACCGTGAAGAGCTACAGCAGGGCAGGGTTGTGCTCACTGGTGTCTATTACTGTTATTAGTGATCATTTATTCCAAGCCCAGATTTGCCTGAAACAAATCTTACTCTCTGACAGCCAGTCAGGATTTCAAGGAAGACCCAATTCTTCTCCTCTCAGCTCTAATGGCACAAAAGAAATGAATATCCTTAAACAACAGGCAGTATTTTTTTCAAAAATTCAGGCAGTATTTATTGCAGTCAAAGCAAACTGAACTACCCAAAACTGCACCACTGGCAGCAGATACCAACAATAAATTTTTTTCTCTGAAAATTCAAACTTCATTAAAGGGTCCTTAAATTTTCCCAAAGGCCAGGGAAAATGGGAAATGAGGTAATACAGAAACAAAAGTATATCGCTATTGACAGCGATTTATTTTAATCAAGTACTCTCTATTAACTAGAAGTTAATTAGAGCTCTGGGATAAAGCATCAAAGTGATCTAGGGGTCTGAAGACAAGAACCATTACAGCATTTAGGTGCACAGAGACACTTAATGGAATTGTCAAAAACCCTGTGGTATCCAGCAGCCTTTGAAACCAAGGGGATGAAGGGTTCAAAATCTCACTATTCAGCAGGGCTTGCTCAGGAAAACTTGGCCCTAAACCATTACAGAAAACAGAGACGTGATCTCTTTTTACTGAAAGGTGGTGAGAATCCATCCTACAGACGGCTTGGAAGAGAGAGGGCCTGTGAGCTGCGTGGGCCTCGGTCAATATTTATTATAAAGATTTCATCAGCTGTCACGCACGCATCGACAACCACAGCCAGCGCCAGCCCCGTCCCCAGAGCAGCAACGAGCAACCGCTGCGCGAGCCCGTCCTCCACCCCGTGGCAGACTGTCCTCTCCGGAGTGCGGCGAGAGGAGCCCACCGCGGCCCCGGCTCAGGGCAGGCTCCAAAGCACCTTGCCTCCCCGCGCTTGGGCAGCACCCAGGGCACCCAAGCGATCCTTCCCTCTCCAGGGGCCCTTGCTGGCTCACGAGCGTCAGAGATCTTACTATCTAAACATGCAGAAGAGCTTGTGTAGACAGAGAAAGACACACACAGTCACCACAGGACCTCCGGGACAAATACATTACGTAACCGTAGGCATTAAAGGTTGTATTTTAATATGGTAAGTGATCAAAAGACGTTAACGAGTCACCAAGATGTGGTTTGCTTTGGAGGGTTAATGCGTTTTATTGGGCCATCTGGGCTTTACTGCAGCGCAAACAGCACGGCCGATTATTAACACCGTTATAATCATTAACAAAACACCGCAGTGCTTGGATTGCAGGTGTCGTCTCCCTTCCTGCCGCGCAGCCGAGTCTCTCTGAAGGCTGGACTCGGACTTAGAAGGCCTGCCTGGCCCACCACCCATCCGCTGGGAGAGCGGGGCAGCTTCCCGCCCCAGCATCCGGCCCTCGGCAGCGCCCGGGTCGCAGCGGCACCTCAGCCTCAAACACCCTTTTAGCGCCTGGAAGGGATCTCAGGGCACCACCCCAAAGCACCAGCTGACAGCCCTGCTGCCCAGGCCACCTGCCACCTGCCCCGGCCCGGCCACCAAGCAACACCTCTGCTCACCGGCGGACGCGGCCATGAGGACATGCCATCCCTCAGAGCCTGCCCAATCCGTCTGGAGAGGCAAAGCTACGACCTAGGAGCGCTCAACCGGAGGATGGCAAGGGGGGGATGTTCACAAAAATGGCAAGTAAAAACCAACCGACCAACCAACCAACCCTGTGCATTTCTCTTACAGTTTGTATATGGATGCTCATTACCTAGGCAACATGTTTGATGGTGTAAATTAAAATCAGACATCTTCTCCACTAGCTGTTGCCTCACTAATTGTCTTTTTTCTGTCAGGGCATTAGACTCCATTATGAATATCAACAGCTTTCCTGTCTGCGGCCTCTGCCGATTAGGAGCTGTCTCGAGCGGGTGTCCTCAGAACCGTCCCCGACCCTGGATGTCTCCTCCTGGAGCAGACACCTCCACCCGCGTTCAGCCCACCTCATCTGAGGCACTAAACCGGCACACCCGAGTTCAGAGCCTGTCTGCCTTAACCTCCTTTAACACAGCCAACGCAGACAGACTGGTATCTCCACAGTGTGGCCCAGGCTTCGGCTGGATCCCCCTCGGAAGGCACACACGTGTGTGCGTGTGCACGCTTGCGCGTCTCTCTTTCTCTCCCTCCGTGACCACAGAGGTGGTTCACAGTGACTAACCTCCTAATTTAGGCACTGCAGGGAAGTGAAGCTGTGCCCATCACCTAAAACTCCCCGTCATCCACCTTCGACACACCAGCAACTTTCCCCTGCCCTCCAAAAATCAGCCACAAGTTGGATATTTAGGGAGACAACTCCTGCGAGCATCTGAGACGGGAGCAGAGAAGGCAGCAGACGGACAGCTTGTACAAGGTGTTCTGCACCAAGGTGGGAGGAGAAGCATTTTGGTTTGTAAATGCCAGTAATTTACAATGTTGAATCCTAATAAGCACAAGGACAGGAACTGGTCCAAAATCCCCCAAATCTTGACTAACGCAGAGTTCAATCTGTGCACCTTACTTTGCAAAGATGCTAAGCACACACTTACAACCTGTAGTTAGACTGGCCATACTGAGACCACGCATTCAACGTACCGCTCTCCAGAGCATTAGAAGGAAAACAGAAGGAAGAAAGGTGATATACAAAAAAGGTGTCCACACTCCATGTCTGACATTCTGCACACAGTCTTCTTAAAAGTCATGGGGAAACTGCATGCAATTCTTACCACAGTGCACTGAAAATCAGTTTGATTTGAGATGCACAAGAAAAAACATGAAAAAAAAAATTAAAACTTACTTTGTCTAGCCGGTGCCTCACTTTGCGGTGTGGTACCAGCTACACAGAGAGAGCCAGGAGCCTCAGCTGACACAGCCTGGCACAGCTCCACGACCGTCAGCTGAAGCCAAGCCAATGTAAAGACAGCTGCAAACTCGGTCCAAAATATGAAGCCACTAAAAAGGCTGCTTTAAATTATTGAAGGTATGCTCACTTCTGGCTCCTGTGACTGCTTTTGCAGCTCTCTATCCATTCAAAGCATCACCAGCCACCCTTCAAGCAGGATTATTTCCCTTTTCAATTGGACTTTGACTCAACACAAATTTAATTAACTGACCTAATGGACTAGACCTGTGGATTTAAGGAAAAAAAAAAAAAAGCCCACAAAACAGACAACAAAAAAGACCACTGCAGAAAAAAAAGAAAAAAAACTATAGGAAAACCCAACAACAACATGGCTTATCCTCCTGCTTTGCAGAGATGCAAAGTAATAGAAGGTCTGGGCTCCACTCCTCACATTACAAGGCACAGGTCCTCCACTCTGGCAACCATTTGCACTTTACCACCTTTTCGTGGAGGATCCCAAAGCACTTTATGGGCTTTAAGCTGCACAACACACCACCCAGCCATGAGAAAGCCATGCAGGGAGTATGACCCTCCCTGCCCCAGAGCTTCAGCCAACCTGTGAGCAGGCCTGGCTTGTATTTAGTTTATTAAAAGCACGCGCATTTGCAGAACACGAAACTGGTGCTACGTTTTGTCGTGGGGATACAATTGCATTAATGTGCAGAGTTTTAACCATTTACGCTAGCACAGAATGTAGCTCAAATCTTTATCGCCATTGAGTCCCCTTATTCCCACATCACTATAGGTGTCCATGAAGGGTTCCTTGGTCAGCCTCATCCAGAAAGACTGTTGTCTCTACAGCTCTCAGCATCGCTCACCACCTATCTCAGACACCAGACCCAACCACAGCAAAAGCAGCTCGCCCAGCGGCGTCCACGGTAGTGTGGTGCCCGAGCTGCGTTTCACCCTTCGGGCTGAGGAGGACCACGAGAACCTGGCCCCAGGCTCCTCCAAACGTACCCATGCCAGCACACGCTGGGGCTGCCGCCCACGGTTTTGGCCTGGAATTATTTACTGCGACTTTCAAAGCAAAAAAACACATTACTTAAAAGTGAAGCAACCACTTCAAGGCATGTCACAAATCCAACTGCATCACAAATCATTATGAATCAGCTAATTTTCGAGTGACTTCTTTCAAAAAAAATCCATTTGCACTAAAAATATCAAACATCCACATATTAACGCCAACTTCATCAGCTGCAGCAATGAGCAGTATATTCCACTCATCCTTCCTGATTCCCCAGACCTGATATTTTGTGTTTGCCTTTTGTTCTTCCATGAGAAAAAGGGTAAAACAAACGAGTATTTCACTTCTGTCACAAGATCACCTGACAGAAGATGCCAAGAACAAATTCATCACTGCGCAGGAAAGGTATATTCGGGATGACGTGCATGCAAAGCCCTGATTAATTATAGACTTTTCGCTGAGGAAATCTCTGAGCATGAAGGGCAAGATTTAAATTGCTGATCAGCATCACTTCTGTTGTGACATGTTTGGAAACAAACTAACGGGTTGGAATTAGGCTCCTTGTACAGGCTGCAACATCTGTTTCTCCCATGTAAGAAACAGAATTACTTCAAAATGTTTTTTTTCAGATGCAGATTCTTGCTCTTCTTCACAAGACGGTGAGTAACAGGGGTGGGACATTTGGAGGGAGAGAGTTTAATTTATGCAGCACATCAGCCCAGAGGGGCAGAGCAGCGAGGGTGGAGGGCAGGCCCCGGACCGGCCGCCGCTCGGCCCCAGGCTCCCTCGGGGGTGCCGCGGGCCGGGACTCGCTGACCCAACGCAGCCCCTCCGTGCTGCCCACCGCTTCATCGCTGCGCTCTGCTAACTCTGCTCTAAGCAGCTGCCCAAATTGCCAGTTCCTACTGCATGTTTTCATGCCTAGAGAACAAAAATAACAGATTCAGAAATTGTTAAAAATAATAATTCCCACCCGAAGCCAATTCGGGCCATTCAGCAATCGCTTTTCTTCAGGCTGCTTTTTCCCTTTCTTAACACTGCACGGTTCAGACCTGCAACCAAACACCCCCGGCACTGACCACGAGCTTAGCTCCGGGGATCCCGTCTGGCCACAGGCCAGGACACGGACTAAGCGGGACACCTCGGCAGTGCCTCCCAGGGCTCAGCGCCGAATCCCATCCCCGTACAAGTACAGACATGAACACACCAGCTGATGACACAGGGGATGTCAGCAGCAAGCACCTATATCTGTATCATCTCAAAGGCAAAGTATGGCAGGTATCAAAAGCTGTCTTTCCCAGCATTTGGTTTTTGGGTTCATTCATTACTTAGCTCTCCTTCCTCTGATTTGGACTCCAGGCCTAAGTCCAATGCACCCCTCTCCTCTGCCCAATAGCGTCCCTGGTGGCACCATTTAAGAACAGGCTGCCGAGGTGCGATCCCAGCCAGCCCCCATGCAGGCGGCACCGCTGGGAAGAGGAAAGAGCACTAAGGAAGCTTCCCGAGGGAGTCCGGAGACGGACACCCCTTCCGGGCCAGCTAGGGAGACAGGCACCATCCCACCCGGGCTCCTCTGCAGGCCCAGAGCAGCCCTTCTGCTCACCTCAGACGACCAACACAGCACCAAGCAGAGAGTAACAACTTATTTACCTGTAAATACTAAGCTGGCGTTTTCCAGTTCTTCTTGTGGCACCTTGAAGCTGAAGGACTCATTGTAGAAGGGATCGATGGTCCCCCTCATGCAGGAGGTCTTCTTGGTTTTTGTTAGCTTCAGCCCGTGAACAAGCTGGATTTTCACAAAGGGATCTGCCAAAACCACAAAACACAGGCTCGGCGTTAGCGGTGTATGAGCCGATACTCCAGCTTCGTAAAGGCTCAGCACAGCTGGGGCCACTGGAGTGAGGCTGCATCACACTGGAAAATGGCATTTGGGAGCAACTGGGGCTTTTGCCATGGTGCAGCTCCCAGCAAGCTGCAGTGGAGCGAGACAAAAGTCAAGCAGCTGGATTAAAAACGCTCCCTGCCGAAGCCACACAGAGCACGATTAATGACAGCCTTGATAGAGGCCAAATACACTGTTCGCTTTGAAAAATGCCACAGGCTGGCAGCAGCAGCAGCTGGGCAGCAAGTGGGGGAAAAATACATGAGCGATACAATAAATTACTCCATTGACATGGAGTAACTACAGCTAGCACACTCTGAAATGGCACAGAGCAACGCGTGGACATCGCAAAAGTGCCACGCCATCCACAGAGCAGCTAGATATCGTAAACGAAATCGCTGCAACATAAACGCTCACACAGCACTGGGCATCTCCAAAGTACAGCACCCCTCCACCAGGCTGCCTCGGCTACAGGAAACGCGGGAGTATTCAGAAGCTCCCAGGCGCACTCTGGTTCAGTGTTTTTGACTCAAAGTATGAGGAAGATATTTACACCCTTTGTTTTAGCACATGTTCTGAACACTTTTTTTTATTGTCTGCTACACATATAAAACACCACATATTACAAATATCCCAGTCTGGTGTCAACAGGAATCGAGCATCCGAAAGCCTCGGCTCCCGCACAGACTGGAGCCTCGCTGCCGATCAGCTTCAGCAGCACGTATACATCAGTAGCGTGAGAAATACCCTGCCCTTTACCTGAGCCTTGGCTCATGTCTGTTTGAAGCAGCTGCTTGGCTCTAATGATGTCTACGTTCAGTCTTCCCGCGCTGGGTAGGTAGTTCAGCGACAACAGCAGCTCTCCCAATTCAACTTCATTCTACAGAGAAAAGGGAAGGTGGAAGCTCAGAACAAAGCCCAGAGCAGAAGGGAAGAGCAGGAAGATAAATCAAATAAATCCCATTTGTCTAAGTGCCTGAACAATAATTTTCAGTCACACTCTAAGCTGCAACCCAGAACCATCTGGTGGCACCTTGTACTGAGTCACAAGAAAGAAAAGTATCCTCTGATGAAGACCTGCTCTTTAATCTCTGACTGTTCACTAGCTCTCAAACAGCTGTTGCAAACTCGACCTACAAAAAGAAGTGAATAAAAGGTCGGTAGTTTCTACCTACTTAGTTTTGAATGGTTCCACGTGATTCTGATCTTAATCCCTTCACGTCCCTATGAAGGTACAAAACGTGGCTCCTATCTGAGGAGGCATCCTCTTCCCTTCCCCGCGCCAAGAACTGCCCCGTCCACCGGGGAAGTCAAGGCCTGGCGTGTTTAAGGCACCCCGGGTCACACGAGGGGTTCAGGGGATGCTTTCCCAGAGGCTGCAGCACGTCACGCTGCTGCGGGCCAGGCTCACCTGTGCCCTTGCTCTTCAGCGGGCTGTATCATGGCCATAGCTTCACATAAATATAGCTGTTCAGCCAGTACTTCCTCTCCCTTTACTTAACAATGCTTAAAACCAGCAATTAAAAAAAAAAAATGGCTGGAGAACTGGCATCACTAACTGCTCTGCAGATGTGACAGCTCAGAATAACCTCTCCCCTTAGCATGACCCGGCTCTGCGATGCAACACAATTATCCGGAGACAGCGCACATCTCTGCGGATGCAAACGCCCCAGCCCGGCAGCGCCGGGCATCGCCCTGCCTTCCCAGCCCCAGCTGCGGAGGAGGCCAAGCCTGCCTCTTCACCCCACCAGCAGGAGAGCTCAAAACCAAGCCTAGGCCTGACCTTCGCAGCCTGCTCTCAGAATAAAAAAGGAGCTGCCATGGCATCGTAACCATAACAGAAGGCTTAAACGCCCAAAATACTAGGTGACAGAAACTGGAGAGTAAACGACTGGGCAGACGACAAAGACAAAAGCCATGAGAAACAGTCACAGCCTGAATTGGCTGAAAGAACCAAATCATCAGCAGAGGGGACAGCATGTGAACTCTGTCCCAGGCAAAGCTGGGAACGGCTCTGGGAAAACTGGGGTTCCCATGAAACCGAACCAGTTCGTGACTACTAACTGCACAAGGAGGATGTTCTCCACCGAGGCGTGAGCTCACATGAACTGAAGACACGGAGGTCTGGAAGCAGCTGTGCACACGAGCAAATGCTCTCCAGGCCCACCAGGTTCAAACTCGGCGCCGGCACCTCTTGCCTGTGCAGGGAACGACCACGAGGCCGCTGGCCTCCGCCACCGCCTGGCAGAAAGGCGCCCGAACGCCCCTCCCCTGACCGCTGGACTCCTCGCCTAACGAGCCGAGCCGAGCGCTACCGCTGACGTCAGGCGATCGCACTACGAGCTCTCCCCCAGGCATCTCCTCTCCTCTCCGCTCCCGGTGACTACCGGCGGCGCAGGCTGGGCTGCGCACGGGGACAGCTGGCAGACCCACGCTCGGCCCCTCGCACACAGTACAGCAAGGCTCAATTTAATTCAACATGCTTTTTTTTTTTTTATTTTCTATGGAAAATATGCCCATAAGCTGCCTGATTCCACATCAAAGGCCTCTGCGTTTTATGCTGCGCTGTCCCCTCCGCTTACACGGGCAAAGGGAGAGGGGACACCTCATGAGGAGCCGGGGCAAAGGCTGCCAGTAGAGCGACGCTTGGTCTCAACAAGCCTATGCCTGTGCCGCAGATCACAGCCAGCCTCAGGAGCCTGCTCCAGCGGCTGCAATGCCCCATCAGCACCAGCAGATCCAAACTGGAGAGCCTTGCTGCCCGGCGGCACCTTTCCAACAGCCCCCAGCCGCGCACAGTAAAACAGAGCTGCCTCCTTCTCCCAAACTCTTCCTTCACAGCATCTTTTGGGCCGCGTTACATGGCAGCATGTGTTTACACAGCATGTACGTCTTCTGCTGATATAATATTCTTGTTTTACCTCAAAAGCATCCCTCATGTCTCCACCTTCATGAATCCCCCTGTCAGGGCTCTATTCAATACACCGTATTTTAAATCCTTTCCATCTCCAGTGCAGACCTGACCCAACATACACACAGCACTCAAGCCTCCTGTAAGGTCAAGCCAACTGCTGTGCCCGATTTTGCACAAAGCAGGGATCTAAGAGAGTATTACACCCAAGGTGATTAAAATGATCAATTTTATTGTCTTTGATTTGATTCTCTCCAGAACCGCTCCTCTCAAGTCCATGTAGGGCAGGGCTGGCAAAGGCCTGAAGGTATACGTATCACTGAGCACAGCAATGCCTCTTTTAGCAGGGCAAGGCCCTGTGAGCTTTGCAAATGCTTTCCACAGCCCTGTTCTAACACGAGGTGAAAGAGCGGGCTGCAAGGTCTGATGTCCATCATTCCTCACCCGGGGGCAAGCCGGCGCCTGGTTTCCCATGGCCACCCACGCGGAGCGGCTCGCGCCACCCTGGCTTCACCTCCGCGCGTTGAGGCTGCGTTGGATGCACGGCGCTGTTTCACGACCCCCGAGGGATTTAGCCACGGTGGGTAACGGGGTTACCAGCTCCACAGCAGTGGGTCAAGGGCTGTCACAGCTGCTGACCACCTGGCACACTGATGCAATTTGCAGTCAGTGGTGTTTTACATTAACATGCCGGGGTGTGAAACGCACAGCTCCAGAAGAATGCGTGGCTGGTTGTGCCACGGCGCTCATGCCCGCTCTTCCCTCCCCTCCGGATACGGCCAACACCAAATCCCAACGGCTGAACTCAGAACTCGCATACGGGTTACAAAACATCTCTGTTACAAGCATGATAACGAAGTGTTGCACGCCTCACGGTGTGATACCCAAAACAGTCTGTCTGAGGAATCCTTCTGCCACAGCTCGTTTTTATATTGTAACAGCAACATTCTTACCATATCCACCGTCATTTTTCACCTGCACTTGCTGCAGTGTTGGGTTCCAGGCAGATTTTAATTCTTAGAAACTCAGGTAGCACAAATGAGGAAACTACTGATGTTATTACCAGCTGGGAGGATGCAATCAAACAATTTGCGCTGTAAATACCAAACCGCTGGTACAGACAGGAGGCAGACTGATGCTTGACAGGAACGTAAGACACTTCAAGCCACCTCAGACTGAGGAGTGATGAAAATCTGCATCAGGATTTGGGGCAATCACCTGGGGATCCATCCAACTGGTGGAACCTACTGACTCCAGCCAAGACCTGCAGGAGCTGAGGGCTCCCCAGCCGGACGACGCTCCTCGGAGAGGAAAGGCTGATACCTGGGTTTCCCTGGGTCCCAGCTGCCAGGGGAGAGAGGGGAAAGATGAGGAATTGAGTGGGGCTCTCGCATGAGGGTCCACGTTGCTGAGAGCAGGTTAGCACCCCTGTGACACAGGGATGCTGGCAGCTCTGGAAGAGCCTTTTTGAATATTTGGGTTTAACTATGACTAAGGCGAGCTATAAGACACCGTACTCTGCAAGCCTGATCCAGCAGAGCTAACAGCAGAGCACGCCAGGCTGCAGCGAGTCTCTGATCAGGCCTCCTCTCCCAACTGCCCACAGCGCCTTCTGCCTCTTACTGCTCTCTGAGCGTGGCTATATTCTCGTTAACTATCCAAAAGGCAGTAATGCACAGTCCAGCCCAAAGGGACCATGTCAGGATGGATTTGCTCGAAACCGGCAAGAAAGCGACAGCCCCGCGGTGAAGCAGAATAACGGAAGGGTTTTCAGCAACACCACGAGGAGTTTCCAGCAAGCAACGGAGATTCCCCGTGCAGCGCGCCAGGCGGGCAACGGGGAGCCTCGTAAAAGCATTCGCCCGAGCAGCACGCTGCCTCCTGTCTCGCGAGCGCACGCTCCTGGCCGAGCCACAAGAATCCAGAAGCACGCGAAGTGACCCAGAAAACGCGGTGGCGGCCAGCAGCAGCCAGGCGTTTCCCCCGGCGGGTCAGTGCCTCCACCGCGCTGTGCCGAACCGCGCTTGCTACCTTCGCCCCGTTCGTGGGTCCCCCTCGTTTGCAGCCACCGTTAATGAACAGGCAGGCAACTGCCCGGCTGTGCAGGGGAGCCCGAGGGGCCAGCTGCACCTCCGCAGGGTCGGCTCCCGGCGCCCCGCCGCCGAGCCCGCGCGGCGCCGCTGCCGGGACGCCCTTGCTAACAGGGCAAGCCGGGCCAAAAGCAGCGTCGCGCGGCCGGAGGGCAGCGAGTCAGGCTGCCGGGGCGTCTCCGCTGCATGGACCTCCGCTTTCTGCCTGCGCCCCATAAGCGCATCGTGTTGCCGCCACCACGACTCCCACACCCATCAGGTCGCTCACAGGCACCTTTCTCAATACGGAAGCGTAAAGATGCGTTCTCCGCAGGGGCTCCACGCGCTGAAGCCTCCCCAAGCCTCAGACTGGTTTAAGAGCCGAGCGGAGCGGAGGGACCCGCGCTGATGCACGAGAGGTGTCGGTGGTGTGTTGTTCACGGCAGGGAAAGGAAGCGTCTGAATTTTGCTTTTTCTAGGTCCTTTCATCAAGGAACTAAAACGCAGTTGGCTTTGCCCTGAATAGCTTGCTCGGAGCACACAGGCGCAGAGGTGCCCCTCAGGCACCACCGTTGAAAGCCATCGTTTCAGTCACCATTATTATGCTGATGATGTGCTGATTTGTGCCGAGATCCCAGGTGACCCTGGAAAAGCAATTTCCTGTTTGATTAGGTGCCTAAGTGACACCCAGGCTCCGATGTCTGAGACTCTCCCGAAGCGCTGATTAACATTTCTTTCCTTGCTGCTCCTCTCTGCAGCTGTATTACCTACTCCATCATTTGGATTTGCAACCTTGGGCTCGTCTTTGATCCAGAACCTTCTGTAATTACCGTTCGGGTTGAACCAAGCCCCGAAAGGAAATGCTCTCTCTTCTGTCCTCTCTGAAACACAACAGGGCTATCTCAGGGAAGAGGAGTTTTTAATTAATGCCATTTGCACATCTTGTTTAGATCAAGGCGATTCTTTATTCACAGGTCCCCCAGACTGTTTATTTTGTATCACTACAACACAAGCAAAATCCTGCAGCTGAAAACCTCCCTGGATCCAGATGGGAACCAGAGCACATTACATCAGCACAGACATCTATGCAACGCTTCTAATGAAGTTTCAGATTGATTTTCTTCCTCAAGGTTATCTGTGATGGTACCTCCAGGCACATTAGAAAACCAATGGTTGAGAACAGTTTGCTCTAACAGGCTTTCCGCAATATCCTGTAACACACAACATTTCTGGAAGGCCGAGCTATTAAGGACCAGAACCTGAGAAAAATATCTGCCTAGAAGAACAATGTTAGCTACATGACGGATGCTGAGTAGATATATGGTTAAAAGAGTCATAAAATCCCCACTTGAGTCTAACGAGCTTTGCCAGTGACCATCTGCAGGGCCATGGGAAACCATCTATTCCTGCCTGCCTTCTCTGGGGACGCTTCCCGGCTCCCAGGGCTATGGCCACTCTTCAGGTCTCCAACATTTTTCAAGCTTTCTGGGAAGAGGATGGAAGAAGCTTGAAAAGCACGTGTTATGTTAGCAATTGCACAAGTTTTGCTTCTGTAAACACACTGGCTTCAGCCTCATGTGAAGGGAAGGTCTCCCTGCTTGGCTGCTATGTCCCTGATACGCGTTTACACGCGGTGCTGCCTCAAGCGACGCTCCGGCTAGAATAGCTCCCCTGACTCTGCCTCTTCACCAGACCTGACACTTTTTCTCTGCAGTGATATCAGCAACGAGAAGGAGCTGCCGAGCCACGTCTCCTCCAACCCTACGGACAGGATCACGGACGTGCAACAGCAGCGCGAGACCAGCATCTCCGAGCCGGTCCCCCCGGAGCCCGCAGCCTGGCATCGCAGAGTGCAGCGGCCCCGGTGGGGAACTGCATCCCGTCTTTTTCCATTTGTGAGCCTGTACGGATCTTCCAGGGGAGCTGCAGACCCTTTCGGAGAGCTCGCTTGCACAGCACGTGGCACGGCAGGTAGAAAGCATCACTAAGAGCCAGATCACCCTCACAGAGCAAGGTTCCTCCTCCCTTTCCCCAAAACCTGGGGTGGACAGGTCAAACCGCTCCGACCTTCCACTCCCTGCAAAGCAAGGATTCACCTGCGAATCCGCAATAGAAGCAGGAGCTCGGGTCTGCTGCGCACCACCGCTCTCATCAGTGACCCACGGGAGAAGAGGGGTCTCCGGTTGGCCTCTCCTGCGCAGAGGTCCCCCAGGAGGAGAGGGAAGAGGGTTTCCTATGGAGCACTCTTGCCCGCAACCCTGTTAACCCCTCTTCCAGTGGGGGCAATGACTGCACTCCTCCTCAGCAAGGCCAATGCCAGCGCATCCGGCTCCTCCGCGGAAAGAGCCAGAGGATCTGGGGCTGAACTACACAGCAGGGACCAGAGGAGGCGACCGAGATGACCGCTGGAAGCAGAAAAGACAGAGGAGGAGAAAGATCAGAAAACGACCAAGAGCAAAAACTTCTAAGAGCCGATTTTAACGTCCCGTTAGTGAGCGAGCAGAACGCCAGCGACTGGGCCAGGCCCCTCGCCAGCGACTCTGCAGCGCTCCTTCAGCCGAGCAGCTGCTATGGTTTCGGACAGGTTAAACGAGAAAAAAAAGGGGGGTGGAAAATCCCAGACAGACTCACTTCCCTATTTAATTTCCTGCGACTCTGTGCAAGAACACGGACCCTGTTCCACGCTGGCGCATACAATGTTGGATCAACAGTTGTCTCAGATCTCCCTGAACAAAGTTGCTCTCTGACCACTTTTTTTATCAGCCCAAATATATGTCTGTATAAGATGCATTTCCTGGTATTTTTTCAATAATACACGGCACTGTCAAATGCTAGGCATAATATACATTCCCCAAGGACAGCTTCTTCTCGGGGCTGCACTGCATAAGCCAAGGAATAACACTGCCAAGGATGAATTTGGTACCTGCACAGCTGGACTCTTCCAAGCTGCAGAGCTGCGTGCCAAAACCACCGCAGAATCCAAGGTACCACGGCAAAGCAGCGGTCAGAAATTAGTCATTATCTGAATCGCAAACTCCTGTATCGCTGTTCCTGTCTAGTCAACACGTGATAAGAACAACAGTGCAACAACACTTATTGTGGGCTTAACCCTGAGATGGGAACCAAGAACTGCAGCGAGCTGCTGTAGGAAAGCACTTATCAGTCTGAACCTATAAAGATGACAACTCCTAAAATGACTATCAGTCTACTGCATTCGTAGTACAAAGTTTAAAAAGCAGGTCCAATACTTATCCCCTCTATTATAAAAATGGCTTAATTCTTTCCTTCTCCCTTCAAATTCTTATGCTATTTTCCCACTATAACCAGGCAAGTTTTTTCTTTTACAGAATGATCTCCAAGCTCTCATTACTGCTGGTCTAAAACATTTATTCCTGCCTACTCAAATCTGCCAAAAAAGAAATGAATCATATGTCAATAAAACTTGGGGTCCTGAACATGTGTTTCAGAATTAGTCTTTACAGAGAAATGTGCGAATCTGAGCACAGCTACAGCAAGGACTGCCAACTTCATTCATGGTAATTAAGCAATGCCACACGCCTTTCAGGGGATATTTAAGGAGCGCAGAATGTTCCTATGGGGACTGGACTGACGAACTACTCCAGCAGTAGCTACTGCGCTTTAGAAACAAGCTAATTATCCTGGAAGAAACAGCCTTCCAGAACTACCAGGAATAAAGAATTTGGCAATACCTGCGTTGACATTTTCTGCAAGGAAATAAGTCCTTCTGCTGATTTGCTGGCTCTGATTTGACACTGTATGGCAGCTCACCTGGGCCTCCTTTTTGGACTCAATCTAAGCGCTGAATGCGTAATCCAAACCAAAAAAGTATTAATGTACAAGTATGGTCTTTTTCCCGAAGCTAAGCATTACGTATTTGGTTGAACTGACTCCTCGAGGCTGAGGAGACGGTGCACTGCTCACCCATACTGGGAGGCTCTAGCACGATGCCTGACATGACGGGCACTGCAACGCTGCGCAGCCCAGTGCATCAGACTGGTTATATTTAAGGTAAGTTTTTCAGCTGTTAGTACAAGCAACCCCATCAGATGGTAACAGAGATGTTCTGCTGATGATCGTGATGTGCTGGTACCCATCAGCAACGGTGGAGTCGTCTGCTGCAGGAGCTGGACCATGCCCTCAGCCTGGAAGAAACCCATCCATCCCTGCCAACCACCACACGCCAAAGCTTGCCAGCGCACCCCGTCTTGCAGCGGGGCTCATCGGTGCCGGTCCAGCCTCGTCACGAGGCAGCGCGCCAGCTCTGGGCTGGCGGCAGCTCGGGCCCCTCCGCTCAGTGCCAGGGTGGGACGAGGACTCAACTGTCTGCAGCTGCCTTCATCAACCACCTTCACGCACGACAGTTTCCAGGCAGACCCAGTAGGTGCAGAACAGATGTTCGCCTTAGCCGATAGCATTAACAGGGCTTTCGCTGCTCTGGCACAAGCCTTGCCCCTTCCCTCTCTTGCCGGTGGGGAGAGAAGCCGTCTCTCCTTGCAGCTCCTGCCGTCTGCGTTCATCCTCCTGCATCCCTCCAGCTCGACACGCTTCTCTCTATAAGTGCCAGCAAAGCCCACACATTTTGTGCCTTTTGCCTTTACATATCTCATCCATGCTTCAATTTT
Source organism: Apteryx rowi (assembly GCF_003343035.1). Classification (NCBI taxonomy): domain Eukaryota; kingdom Metazoa; phylum Chordata; class Aves; order Apterygiformes; family Apterygidae; genus Apteryx; species Apteryx rowi. The sequence continues at coordinate 7,924,526 of NW_020450871.1, read as the reverse complement.
TCTCTCTCGCCTATTACTGCTTTTACAAGTACCTGTTTCAGCCTTTTCCTCAGCCTGATCTCTGTCCCCAGGGGCAGCGGGAGCCATCAGCTGCTGCAAATTGTCAGAGCCCCGGGAAGCCAACGCGGCCCTGAAAACCTGCACTGGCTAACGATCAGAAATGCACTGCCGCGGGCTTGCCTTGCTCTCGAGAACCCGAGGATACCTTATGCAAAACAAATTTCTATTGTATGTCCATTTTTTTTCCCTCCCAGTCTATCATGATCTCACAACACAAAATATACTTAGAGCAGATTCAGCTTCACTCTGACAAGAAACTAATAACGGTTGTCCCTGAACTAATCAAGAGAGGGGTATAAGAAAAAATTATTTTTTCATGTCAAATCTATCATCCCAAAGGCAGAAGCTTTTAATTAGTTATTAAAAAAAATTACAAATTTCTAACACATGTATTACCATTACTGAAAGACACTAAAATGCAGTCTTTCAAAGTAATAGGCTCTATTATTTTACTTCTTCCAGGATTTATTTTAACCCTTTGATCAATGCATTTAACTATAATCACCACTAAGAGAAAATAAACCTTATTCAATGAGCTTTAAAATTTTATCACTGAGAAAACATGGGGATATCATACAAAACATCCCCCTTGGATATTCTAGTACAAGTAGGGTTATTCTCTTTGCAGTCCCAGCCTGCCAGTTAGCTGTGGCCCAGCAAGAAAGAACAAGGAAGTAAGAAAAGACAAAAATGAGGCACTTCAGCCAAAAAGTCCTTCACACCTTGATTCAACTGAATTAAATACTGCTTTTTTCTTCTTGCTATCATATGGAAAAAGGCTTGTAATGTTAGGTCTGCCAGTTCACAGGAAGGGAGTTTTTCTCCTTCATTTTAGAAATATGAGAAATGCCAATTTCTGCATAAATAATTTGTCTTGAATCCTGGTGAAGCAGAGAGCACTGCTACAAACCACAGCAGCTTTCCATGAAACTTTGGAAAGACAGGGAGGGAGAGAGGGCTGGCTCTTGGTTTGAAAGCAGAGATGATTTTGACTAAGCAAGTCCTGTATTAGTTGTGGAATAAATCCATGTTACTAATATAGAGAGATGCATAATATAGAGAAGTATTTATCATGCAACAGCAGAGAACAAAAACCACAAGGCTGCATGGGTATGGACACAGGGAGGACGAGCATCTCCTCCGGCCTCAGATGCAGATCCCATGCAGATCGATGCAGAGCCCATGACGAATCATGAAAACCAAAAAAAAAATTTGTTGCAAGCATTTGTAAACACCCCTTCGGGGGGAAAAAGAGGCAAAGGCTGTGAGGGGAGCACCAAAATACCTGTTCTTGCTCATTTTTACCAACCTTTTTGTAATGCAGCTGCCCCCTCACTTTCACAGCTCCCAGGATCACTTCAAGAAGCCAAGCAGGTCTCACATGAAGACACCCATGGAGCCCGTGGCTTGTGCACGACTTCTAACACCTTCTGTTTTGCCTGAATAATGGTCAGGCTCATCCCATACTGCCACCACTACTAGTGCAGTAAATCTCATCAGCTTTCTTGCCGTTATCAGGGGTCTTGATCCTCTTCTCCCTCGCACACTGCAATGGGCCAAAAGCCCTCTCCAGCCAGTACACACGGAGCAGGAGGCGGCAAAGAACAAGAGACCCAACTAACTTTGTATGTAAACACTGCCTCGATGAGTTTTAACTTCCACAGGTCTCTGATCACGTTTCAACTCCAAATCATATTCTGCCCTTGGACCCACACCATAAATTAGAGGTGAGGCCAATGATTTACTCTTCATCTTGTCTACTACTTCTGGCTATACTGTCTTTTTGCCAAGAATGCCTAAAAGTCAACTGTGAACTGTCGGCTCAGACATATTTTTGATTCAGCTAAGGCTCTAAAGCTCAGAAACTGCAATCCCACAGTTGGCGAGAGCCAGGGAGAGGCAGCTGTGTTGCACCAACCTCGCACAGCACTCCTGTCCTTGGCAGGGAAGTTTAAGATGAGCCTACCTATGCCAAGCTCTTGACTTGTCTTTTTATGGGGTCCTGTGGCTCTGGTCACGGTTGCAGAGCTCAGACCTTCCCACTGAACAGCTCTGCCCCTGCTGGAGAGCTGGTGGCATGGACCGGGGCCTGTTCCGGAGAACAGATCCAGAAGCACCCAGCCCCTCTCCACCTCATCCCAGGCCACACTCGAATCTAGTCCAAAATGCAGGCTCAAACTCACATTCATGCAACATGCTATTTAGGCCAGGTATCATATATACGGAAAGTTTAATTGTCTTCAGGGACATGATGAAAATAGATCTACAACTACCTTGCCATTTTTTACTCGTGGATTATGCCAGAATCTGCACAGATCCAAAACACCTGGAGCATCCAATACTTCTCAAAGGGGATTGGTGTCCTGGGTACTTTCTTGTAGCAAGCCATCACTGAATGGATGCCAGTGGTTCTCCTTAAGGCCCCAGAGCAGTTACTTTAATACACACAGGAGCGACCCCGACAGGACAGTGTCACCACAGTGCCTGGGCACGAACACAGGTCACTTCACAAGAAGGGTCTCCCAAAAGTTGCAGATTTCCAAAGCAGTTTTGCTTTGTTCCCATTAGAGCCGACATAGGATCTTTTGTCATTCCACCTCCTTTGGATATGAAAGGACACAGCTACTCCACCTCCCACACAGTAATACAGTTATGAGACCAGTTACAGGCTCAACATTATTTCAACCCAGCAGATGCTCTGTTAACTACATGATACTGACTAATTAGAAATTGTATTAATTGCCAATGAGCAAAGGAACCACACAATAAACAGCAAGTAAAATCGTAGCAAGAATCTGAAAAATCCCATTACCTGAGAACTAGGAACAAGGGCTTTCCACCAGTGTCCGCCTTTCACAAGGTCTACATCGCTCAAGGGCATCGACACTTTGCCAATAACACAATGGCGCGAGAATTTGTCAAAATCCACTACAGTTAAAAGTAGAGTTCTTCTTTGGGCTTCTAAAAACGGGATTTCAAATGTGTACCTCTCTTCAAACACCGGGTTCTGGGTTTTGCGTTTCACTCCTGTCTGCTTGGAGTTCTTCTGATCCGGAAGGAGGCAAATCTTCACGTAGGGGTTGGAATGAGCCATGTCTTGCCTTGAACCATCATAAGAGATGGGAGGAGGCAGATCTTTAGCCTCGATGACTCGTACTATTAGGTAATTATGCAACAGATCGTACTGAGTGCTAAAATGCAGCATGCCCAGCTGATACTTTGATAAGATTTCCTCATCCGTCAAGGAGTCCATATCATCGCTGTTCGAGTCAAGAGAGTACAGTCTTGGTTCAAATTTTCTAAAATAGTCATCCGGGGTATAGGTTTTTCGCAGGATAGTTGGCTGCACTATTTCTTTTTTAGCTCCTATAATTCCAAACTCAATAGGTTTAATGTCAATTAGCGGAGAGCTTGGCCTCCTCGACTCTAAACCTAAAGGAGAGAAAGGTACAAACAGGACTGTTAGATACTCAGCTGAAGTCCTGACACTGCAAACAAGAATTAATAGCATCCTTAGTTATGCCAAAGGGCAAACTCGGCTACGCTTTTGCCCCCGTGGCCATTTCCACGTGCAATCACCGCGCATACACTTCGGCACGAAAAGCAGGGCTGTCCTCTTTCCCAGCGATCCTGCACAACAAGATCAGATTTTAACCAACATGCCTTCAACTTCACTTGACTCCCTGTCTAAAGGATGAAAGAGCAGGCAGTACAGTGATTTTTTTCACCAGAATTACATTAATGTTGGAAGGGTGACCTTACTTGAAATGCGCCTCGTGAGGCTGTAAGTGGACCGTGATGCATCTGAGGATGACCGCCGTCCGTCAGGGGAAGCATCCTGGAGAATGGGAGGCAACTCGCTGATCGTATTATCAGAGTCACCATCCTTATCCTCATTCTGGCTGCTTATCCTGTTACGACGAGAGACCTTTGGGTGATTCAATCCAGTAAAAAGACTCTATACAGAATAAAAATGCATTCTGATATTCTGGGTCTAATCTGGGTGCACGTCGTGGAGGTGCAGGGTATCTGCTTCAGATCTGCTTGGCAGGGAGGAGAACGAGTAACTGACTTCGGTCCTCTGCAAAAACGAGATGCTCTACCCGTCTGCCTGTCTTCCAACAGAGGCATATTACTATCAGAGCGTGACTCAAATCTCGATCAGACGTATTATATTCACCTTTAAGCAAAAAGAATTAGCTTTCTGCTCTAAATTCATGGCTACACTTGGAAGCACAGCCTTCATTAGGAATGAACCAGCATGGAGAACCACCGTGCTCAGCCGTTGCACACTACCATGCCCATCTCGCACAATAAAATACTGCTTTGCAAATATATAACTAAGGTTTCAAAGCTTGATCCTATAAATATGATTTATTAACAGCTCTTTATTGACATGCCTTTTTAAAGAACTCCTGGCTGCTTTTTATGCGCTTTTATAAACCAGAAGAGACTCTCAAGCGATAGCAATCCTCCTGCCCAGGGCTCTTCGCTGGGGAGGGGGCCAGGGCAGGAGGGAAGTTGGTAGGATCCAAATAACAAAGTAAGTTTGAGTGAGAGCTGCAGCATCTCTGAGAAGACTCAGGATCCACCAAAGAACAGAAGACTCTGATCATAAAAAAGTCCACAGCGAGCAGCTGATAGAAATCTGCTAGTGGAAATGAAATCACACAATATTATGTGACACCTACTGCATCAAGTTAAAATAAGCCTTTTGGATAATCCATGAGACAGACTAGCCAGAAAAATAGCAGCAAATCCCAAGGAAAGCCTTGGCACAAAATGAGCAAGCAAACAGGAATATTGTTTGAGTTTTGCTCCTGATTCACTCTTTCTGTGCTCACGGGTAGGTTGGATATAAACGAAATATGTTGAACCATTTGCTTTACTAATCAAAAACTGAACTAGAGCAATAAAAATATTCTGCAAAAAGCAGCAAACTAACCGAAAAGGCCCCCGACTATAAAATGGACTTAAACTTTGATTTCTTATCCAAATCTACCCTGCTATCCCCACAGTTCACATCAGGATCCAGAATACATGCAAATCTCACCAACCCTGAGTCATGCAACTCTTTCAGGTTAAAAACAAAAATCTATTTAATATCAAAACAAAAACATATGTTAAAAAGGTCATACAGTATTTGAGTAACTTTGCAGCCCATTAAAGGTAGCTCAAATCAGGCAGTTTGACATAAAATCAGTACTGGGAACACAGATCTCTTTTTCATGCCTAAATGCAGGTCTACACAATCACAGGTACCATTTGGATGTACTTGTGTTTGAGAAGCAAATGCACAAACCGAGGAGAAGGCAGGGTGAAGAGCAAATCAGGAAGAAAGGCATTAAGGATGTTCTACAAGGGGTAAACGTAATAGTGAGTTAATAACATACAGATGACCTTCAGTAAGGAAATTGCTACTGAGCCACAATAATTTTTCCTCAAATAAACTTTGGCTCTGTTTAAAGTAGCTCTGTTTCTGTTTAATCAAAACCTTTGGGAAGAGAAGTTGAGTTCAGATTTCAGTTTAATCTCACAGAATGTGCACCATTTATCTTTGACTTTTTTATGTAGAATATTTCATAATATGCAGGGCCAACACACACCCTAGGTCCCAGCTGATTTCTGCAGAGATGAGGATACAAGCAGGACTCACGAAATCACAGCAAGAAGCTGCCATGCATTCAGGTCAACACAATTAGATTCACTTTAGCAAGGAAATATTTTTCTAAGTTGCCACTGGAGGCTACTGTAAAAAATTCAGAGTGAGAAAAATTAAGTCTCCCAAGAGGAAGGGCTTAAACCTGCAGCTTTAAAGCCCCCTCCTGAATTTCCAGGACATCAGGTGTCTCAGAGTTGCTAAAGGCAGAACCTACACACAAAAAATAAAGAATAGACTATTAAACACAGGCATTAGATGTTCACTAGTAGGCAAATGAAGACCATAAAATCAGTTTTTCACTGGAGAGAAGGCAGGGAAGTAAGGAAGGAGAGAACTGCACTCCAAATTATATCATAGTGTCCCAGGTGCACAAAGAAATGGCAAGATTGAAAGATCTTCATTGAAAAGCTGGATTTATTTTTAAAACACTTTCAGGCTGTGAGCAGGGAATACAATAAATTGATTTGTTCCCAAATTCAGTGCATGTATCTAAATGCAGAACATGGTTTTGTCAAATGCATCTCCTGTTTTAGAGTTTTCCACTGTATCTAAAAGCCTTTGTTGCCAGAAAAAAAAAAAAAAGGAAAAAGAAAAAAAAAAATCAATTAGCATGAACAGACCTGTGAGCACTTTAAAAACATACCCATTAAATAACTTATTTCGAGACCGATTCCCAACCTCTACTCTGCTCATGCATCTAGCTCCAAACATTCTGCTTCCTACCTCCAAAAGCTCTTAAGTGAAGTTAAAAGTGTAACGTTAACATAATCAGAATAGTTACCTTCTTCACCTTCTGAATTCAGCGTCGGCAGAGGCTGCCTGCAACCACTTCCACCTTAAACGCGCACAGGCAGCCCAGCCCTCCCATGGATCAGCAAGCAGAAGGCTCCGTGTCTGTCCCCTGCCTTTTTCCTCTTCACCTTCCAGATTCTTGCTCTTCTACAGATTCGTTTCTCTTTTTCCCCTCAATCACATCCCCTCAGTTGCTTTCCCTCTTCCTACCTCCTCTGCTCTCCTTACCCTCCTCATTCTACTCATTTCTTACCATTTTTCCAATAAAGTTACCCTGGAAACTTAAAACACTGCCAACCTTCCCTGCCACTGCCCGGGGCCAAGTCCTGCCAAAGGAACGGGAGGCAGCAGTCATTTCAAGCGAGCAAAGACTGAGCTCCACTTCCACAACCAAATGGGTTAGCAGACGGGCTCGTGGATCACGGATTTACACCGGCGCCAGAGGAGACGACGACATCCACGCCGCTGCTCCAAGCACAGCTGCGTGTCCCCGGTGTAACTCTGGTTCCTGCCTCGGGCATCACCTCCCGGCACCCAGCACACCACAGGGCACCAAGGCCTCAACTGCACCGGGTCCCCTGAAGCTGGACGGGAAGACGGGCAGGTGGCCAGGGCACGGCTCTGCCGCATGAACTCGGCTGGGGCCACGAGGAGCCCTACCCAGGCACGAGCTAAGGGCAGCAAGGAAGGGGACGCGGCTGAAGAACCGGGCTTTTCTCAGAGCGCGGCGTTGTCTGCTTATGGTCGTCCCGAGAAACTAACCGAGGAGGCTTTTGGATGGAGCAGGGCTGTGGGAAAACAACACAGGCTGGAGAGAACGTTTCACGAGTCCAAAGGTCTCCACAGTCCCTGCCTGTGGCAAAGTCCAGCTCATCTGCAAAGCCACCGCCTGGCTAAGTTTTAAGGCCACAAGAGGAACAGAGAGAGAGCTTCAACGCTCACAGCGCCCCGTAAGCCACACAAAAGGATCAAGCAGTCAAAAGCCACGCAAAAAAGGCCCCGTCGCCCCACATACCCAAATGCACATAACGTCCCCTCTGCTCCCGAACACACGGGAAACGCTAAAGCGTCCTTTCACAGCAACCCTAGCTGCTTGTTCCCAAGTACGTAATCGCTTCTGCAGCAATCCTTCCATGTCCAATACCGCTACCTCATCACTGTGCTCTCTCGTGCGCAATGCTTTCCTAGTTAGCATCGATTTTGTTTCCATTTCCCATTAATTGCAGGTGAATCCATCTCTGGGCATAGATCAGACTCTTAAAAAATGCTGCTCCGCATTTAAAAACCACTCTAACACATCTCCAACATCGCTATTCTTTATTGCTTCGGTATTAATTACCGCACTATTCTATAATGATATAAAAGAGTACATGGACAAGACTGTGAGTTAAACATGAGGCAATTTATTTCATGTAGCACCAATACATGGACCTTCCAGACCTGACACAGAATAAAATAAGTGCTCACAGGAGGAGATAAAATTAACTGAGTGTCTTTACTGCCCGGGTACCACCATCTCAGCGTCCCACGAGGCACTGAGGGAGCATCTCCCATGTCGCGGTTTCTGAGCACACTGGGAGTTCAGGCATCTCCATCAGGTGGTCTGCTCTCAGAGAGGACAGCACAGCCAGCAGACAGACCAGCCCCTGGAGGAGAGCAGACCTCTGCTCTCTTCCTGCCTTCACTAATGCCTCCACTGGGCCACCCTGTGCTTCGGTTTCCCAAATGAGGGGGAGTAAAATGGGGAAGATACCACTGACTTTCTTTGTAACATGTTTGCAAAAACACCACTAATCAAAGCCCCAGATAAAACCTGTGTGTTACTGCTGCTGTTGTCTAGTGATTCAAGAGGAAATCTTAGAAAGTACCAAGATGATTCAGGAGATCAAGTCTTGCTAAATGAAACTTTTGATGAATTTTCTCCTTCAGTACACATAAGCCCTTCACCTTGCTGAATTATAATCATCTGAATGCCAGGATGAGTTCTCCCACTCTTAAAAGTTTCCAGAACAACCTTGTCAGCCTTGCAGCTAAGTTAAAGGACTCCGAAAGGATGGTCCATTTGAAGAGGAAATAGGACTTAACATGAGAAGAATCATCTTTAGCACAGGGTTTAGCGCAGTTAAACCAATTACCATAACGCCTGTATCAGCTGCCAGGACAGCGCTTTACAGAGATTCCCATCACTCTCTGAGTTAAGAGGGCTGATGTTTATACACCCTGCCGTTGAGCAGCCGGCTCCCACCCTGGGCAGGAGGTTCCTCCTCCAGGTACGGCCTCCTCCGAGTGTCCTACCACTGTTCCGCATCAACACTCCCATCACAGCTGAGCAGCCTTACTCTTCAGTTACAGCTATAAAATGGTGCAGCTAAACTTACAGCCAGGCGGGAGTCTGAGCAGGAAAAGGTCCCAGGATTTCAACTTCATCTTCACTTGTTTGACAACAGCTACAGTCGAAACACTTCTGACAACAATTTCTACAAGTCCATCGGCACAGCAAGAGATCCGAGATCCTAGCGAGCAGACCCTGAAGCCATTGGAAACCAAAGCACAAGATTACAACCCGTCGATAGCTAGCGAGGAATAACATTCAGCTGTATTTATGTTTGTTTTGCCGTGACACAACGTTAAGAACTATATTTATTCCATCTCCATCAACAGACAAGTGCTCCACAGTTACTAGGCCAACTTCACTGGTGCCGTAACAAATAACTGCCGTAACTGCAGGTATTTTCCCGCTAGTAGCAATGTGTTATTACGTATGTTGGCAAGAGGGTGATTTACAAAACACTGTGGTGTAACACCGTGCTAGAGTGGAAACATGCTTATTCTTCCACGCGCATCAGCAAACTAACAGATCAGCAAATGCAGGGCAGAAGGAATTAAAAACAAGGTAAGTGAAAGATCCGATTTAATTCTACAAGGTCCTATTTAATTTGAAAAAACCTCAACACAGCAACATGAAAACATTTCACCCCTGTAGATACATCAGCACATAATATTTGTATGGTCCACACACGTACAGTATTGCAGCCCTATAAATTTGTCACTAAAATGGATGAGCAAAGGCTTAATATCCGCACACCTCCCCTCCACTGTGATGATTAATTAAATGAAGAACCTTAGATGATTTTTTAAAGAAGTTACTTGAGCCAGGAAAGTATCTTCATTTCCTAGGTTTCCATGGTGGTACTACTACTATGACCTGTAACAGAGCTACTCTGCTTTTACACACACACGTGTGTGAGCAGACACCTGCATATTCCCCATCCAGACTACGGGACACACATTGCTGCGTTGTTTCCACAATATCCCATGGGAAAACCATTCCTATGCATGAAGGAGTTGCATCTTTCTTTGCTGCCACTTGCTCTGAGGCTTAGACCGGTTGGAAACATTTCTTATTACTCCAATAAAACACAGTCTTTCCATGAACAAAATCAGAATTTTTTTTTTTTGGGGGGGGGGGGGGGAATCACCAACCCCCGAACGTGGTGCACTGCTTGCATCTAGGACCTGAATAACGAGTCAGAAAACAGGAGATGATCCCCTCAGGAGGGAGCGCGAGGCCGAGCAGAGAGTGAATCATCAGATTAACTCACCTCATTTATTGGTTCCAACTGTCCTTTTAGACATCCAAGATGAAGCAAAAGGGAACAAAATGAAAAAGGCAAGAACAGGTTAGCAGGGCTCAAATAGCTTTAAATTTTCTGCCATGGCATGCCCCAGTCTGGGATGAGCTTTAATTTCCAGCAAGATAACGGCTTGTAAACGTCAGAGAAAGGCGAGCGCTCCTAAACGGGCGCCAGCTGCTTCTCTCCCCAGCCCTTTCCCACTAAGCTCCTGCTCCTCCTTCCAGTGAGGAAATGAAATTCCCAAACCCATCCTGAATTATGAAAATCCCTGGTATCGATTCTCCTGCCTGTGGCCCCTCGCTAATCTCCGTATCATGTGTGACCACTTTTTTATTTTTTAAATAACCCGTCCCTGACTGCAGCAACTATTTGCTGCTGACAGCAGACCACATCCTTCCAGTCACACTTCACAGCAGAAAGAGCTTTCATCCAGATTCAGCCCATAAACACATAGTTGCAACACCAAATCATTAAAAGCAACATTTCCAGGAACAGGCACAAATTTAGAGTAGTCTCCATTTTGTGCACATCACTTGAGGTAGCTGGGCATCTTCAGCCTCATCCTCAGACTTGGACGGATTAAAAACAAAAAAACAAAAAACAAACGAAAACACTTGGAAGTTACGTGCTCAAAACTTGAGTCTCACACTCCAGTTTGAAAATTTGCACTGCAGCCACTTCCCCAAAGTCACAGAGAAAATCTATAGCAAAAGAAGAAATTATCATAAGAGAGTTTTAACCACAAAGCCACCCCTGGAATATTATACTTGCACTACTTCTTTTCTAGCTGAAGATGCAGTAGTATTCTGGACATCTGCTGAAATGTCTTTCCTCGCTCTTTCTCTTGCTACTGTCTAAGAGTTTTCTAATTGCCCTAGCTGTCTTTCCATAAAGGGGAATCCTAAAAAAAAAACCAAAAAACCCCCACCACCCTCACGCCCTTCCACATGTAAAAATCAGAGCATCTAACTTCATGCTGATAATATGGACAACAGTGATCTGTTATAAAGAAGCTAGGATGCAGAATTTATTTCTAAGAACATTCCCACGGATGATATTTCAGCCCAAACCCTCCCTTTTTACCTTCTCAGAAACCAGGGCTTGGTGAAAAGGCCATCACTTGTTTGAAACCAAAATGAACAGACTGAAAATGCTGCAGTGCAATGTGACAAGACAGTGATGAGATATCCATGGACCAACTGTTTAAGAAAATCCCGAATGGTTTAAAGGGCTTTATCATTCCTTATTAATGCAAAGTTGCAGCCAAAGCGACAGTGGTTTAGTAAAGCTGCAACAAGAATATTTGAACTGCTGTACAATGAATCCGCTGGATTCGTGCCACAGCCGAATGCCACGGCACGTGCTGGGAGAAAGAAGAAAAGCGGCATTTCCTCGTGGCCTGCAGGGACCCGGCAGGCTGCTGGCGAGCAGCCGGGCTGGTCACCATCAGCCGGGATTCCTGTGCAGCGGCTCGAAGGTGCCAGCGGGCCGGGCGGCACCGTTCCAAAGCGGCTCTGCGACCACGCGGACACCTCGGCCAGCACCGGCGACCAAGAGGACGAGAGGCAAGCGCTGCAGCGCGGAAGGGGCGAGCGAGTACGCGGAGCCAGGCGGCCCCCGAGCGCAGGGACCCGCGGGAGCCCGCAGGGCAACACGCGCAGCTCGCGGGGCCGCGCCGCGCGGCCGGGCAGGCGGCGGAGCGCGACGGGGACGCGACGGCCCGCGGGTGCCGGGGCGCCCGGCCGTGGGGATGCTCCGAAGCACCCGGCCCAGCCGGGGGGCCCCGCGGAGCCGCGCCGTTCCCACGGGGCCCACCAAAGCGTGACGCGGCTGGGGGCCTCCGGCCGCACGCAAACCTTCATGCAAAACCCCACGAAACGCCCCAGCCGGGCCGCCACGCAGCCGCGGCTGCCGCCAGGCTGGCTGAACCGAGCAGCGCTTCGCGTTGCCGGGGGCGCTGCCAGG